>NC_044332.1:78302001-78675751 GCF_007399415.2 Gopherus evgoodei | reverse complement strand
GCAAAAGTTTTTTTCCCCTGCTGACGATAGCTCATCTCAGTTGATTAGACTCTTCCTGTTGGTACGCATACTTCCACCTTCTCATGTTCTCTGTGTGTATAAATATCTCCTGTCTGTGTGTCCCATTCTATGCATCCGAAGAAGTGGGCTGTAGCTCAGGAAAGCTCATGCTGAAATAAATGTGTTAGTCTCTAAGGTGCCACAAGTCCTCCTGTTCTTTTTGCGGATAGATAGATGTGTATGAAAATGAACAAATTTGGAGGTGTGAAATTGACACACACTCCAGTTGTTTTCACCTGGCAGTTACTAAGTCAGAAAGGAAAACCAACAAACCAAACCAAATGAAGGGCCCGGATTTTAAAGAGCTAAAACTTTCCTTGGAAGCCCAGCACCGTAAGATGGAGGCGGTTGGCTCTTGGGCCCTGGGCGCACCCTAGGACTCGGGGGGGGGGGGGGCAGGCATTTGGAGAAGGGCTGTGTGCATCCAATACAGACATCATCCAGCAGACAAAATACCCACCCCCCTCCCCAAATCCCTCCCTGCTTCTTCACAGGAGGAACCACCCCAACCAGAAAAATAACCATCTCCCAGGAACATCGTTAAAAACACCAGCTGTAAAAATCCTCTGGTGACTTGTGTCGCCGTTGCTTTCCCTAAAAATATATATACACATGATACATATTTATATGAGCTAAAAGTGCCCGGTTAAAATGCATGACTCCCCCTGCACTTGGCCCTCCCAGACCTCTCCCTGAGGGACATTTCCCGAGCTAAGGCGACAGAGATCAGCGGTGGCAATGCCACCGCCACAAGGCACGGCTGAGACCAACTCGCATACAAAACAGTTAAGGCAACAGAAAGGGGGCGCCTTCCCGAGACAGCGCCCCCTAGTGGTGTGGGGCACAAGGGGGTGTTGTGGGGAGCCTGGGGGAGGGCAGTGCAAAGCAGGTCTCCAGTGAACCTGAATGTGGCCCTGGGAAGCGGCTGGGGGGCAATCGGTTCAGGGGGGAGAGTATCTCCCTCTGCCCTCCTCAAAATCCCTGCTCCCCGAACCCAGAGTAAGAGCTGAAGCTTTGGGAGCAATTTGGTTGGGGGGGGGGGTGAGGGAGACCCCCATTCCCATCAGAACGGCCACTGAACCACCCCACTGCCCCACTCACGGGGGCTGGGGCTAGCACCCCCAGTCCCGCTAGGTGCAGCGGTGAGCAGATCCAAGGCCCCCCAGGCTCCCCAGAGGTTAGGGGGTGGATGGGACATGGTGTCCCAAGGCACAATCTCTACAGTACGCTCCCCAGGCAGGCAGGGGTCAGTTCGGGGGCATTTACGGTTCTGAACACAGTGAGAAGGCAGAGGTTTGAGCCAGTCCCAAAGCCCGGGAATCTGCCCCCCCAACCGTTTGGAGAGTGGCAGGGAGGGCTGAAGGCACTAAAGAGAAAGAGACATAAACATGATCCCAGAGGAAGGAGGCCCCCCCAACAGCTGCAGTCAGAGATGCTGCTTGTTTCTCCACAGGTGTGAATCCTGCAGGCCTGGCTCCCTGGGGAAGGGCAGAGTTAAGGGGATGGGGGCATCCTTCCAGGCACTGGTGGTGTCTCTCTAGAGCTGGCCCGTGGAGTTGCTCTTTGCTGGTGTCACTGCACCCTCCCACCTTATCTGCTGGGAATGCAGGAGCCCCCGGCCACCAGGGAGCTCATGGGCCAGCAGGTCCAGCCCCTCAGACAGGAGAGCTGCTACCAGCCATGGCCAGCAGAGACCCTCTTGGGGCGATCCCACTGCCCCCTCTCCACCCTCTCCAGGGCTGGGGTGGGCTCAACCCAACAGCCCAGCCCACTCCCTGCTCTAACCAACCACAGCATGGGAGCACCTTGATGGCTTCTGACAGCCGCAATGGCAGTTCCTCGGGGGGGGAGGGGTTAAAGCCCCACAATGCACTGCAGGGAAAGGTGACATTTGCATAAGCCAAGCAGTGCTGGCTCAGGGGGTCAATGGCCCCCAGTCCCAAGGCACCTAGAAATCCGATTTCCCGGTGAGGCCCAGAGGAGATGAGGAAGTAAGAACCGTTGCGGGGGGGCACCTTCCATATAACCAGAAGGGAAAGGGTTAACAGCCACCCAGGAAATCTCACCTTAGTGTCCATCCCTGTCCCCTTATGTCTGGAGCCTGGGGGGCCGAGCTGCCCTCCCCCCCCAGACCCTGGGCTACCCAGCAGCTCCGCTCAGCTCAGCCTCTGGTTCTGGACCCCCCAGTCCAATCAGAGGGGACCGGGCCGTGGTTCTCGACCACCCAGCCCAATCAGAGGGGACCGGGCCGTGGTTCTGGACCCCCCAGCCCAATCAGAGGGGACCGGGCCGTGGTTCTGGGCCCTCCAGCCCAATCAGAGGGGACCGGGCTGTGGTTCTGGGCCCTCCAGCCCAATCAGAGGGGACCGGGCCGTGGTTCTGGGCCCCCCAGCCCAATCAGAGGGGACCGGGCTGTGGTTCTGGGCCCTCCAGCCCAATCAGAGGGGACCGGGCTGTGGTTCTGGACCCTCCAGCCCAATCAGAGGGGACCGGGCTGTGGTTCTGGACCCCCCAGTCCAATCAGAGGGGACCGGGCCGTGGTTCTGGACCCCCCAGCCCAATCAGAGGGGACCGGGCCGTGGTTCTCGACCCCCCAGCCCAATCAGAGGGGACTGGGCCGTGGTTCTGTTGCCCCCCAGCCCAATCAGAGGGGACCGGGCCGTGGTTCTCGACCCCCCAGCCCAATCAGAGGGAACTGGGCTGTGGTTCTGTTGCCCTCCAGCCCAATCAGAGGGGACCGGGCCGTGGTTCTGTTGCCCTCTGGCCCTCCCCAGTTTACAGGAGAAGAACCGTTACGTGACGACAAAAGTCCAGGTTTGTGGCTGGTTTCCAGTGATGCAGCCGGGCGTCTCCCCCATGCCTGGCGGGTGTGAGCCCCACACTGGGCTCCCCGCCCAGCCCCCCTGCCGCCTGCCACAGCCTCCGCTCTGCGCCCTGGAGAAGCTGCAGGCTGACGCTGGGGCTCGTGGGTAGATCAGTGGGGTGGCCGGCAGGGGGAGGCTGGGGAATCCTGCCAGGCTGGCATCTCGCCCGGCCCCGGGTCACTAGCTGCTAGTCCGGTGCTGCTTTAGCACTGTATAAACGTCGTCCACTTTGCTGAGTCCCTCAAAGAAAGGCAGCAGGTCCAGGAGCTCTGTGTCGGCCATGTTATCAAACCACGACGCCACCGGCACCTGCGGAGAGACCCCCGGGAGGTTAGCCGGCGCGGTGCCTACGCAGCACGGGGCAGAGCCTGCCCTCGCAGGGTCCCTGGGCATACCCGCTGGAGCCTCAGGGAGGGGCTCCTGCCTCACGCAGCCATGAGCGGCAGCCGGCCCCAGGGCATGGCAGGAGACAGGCGCCTCCAGCGCTGCAAATCCCCATCCCTGGGCCCTTTCTGCGCCTGGCGGGGGGCATCCCGGCGAGCTGTGCTGGCCAGCCAGCCAGGCCACGGGGGGCGTTAACCTGGCATCCCGGCCAGTCGGATCCTGGGCTGCCACCCGAAATCTGCCCTGCTGCGTTGCCTTCACTTCCTGTCCTAAATGGCCGCATGATGCCTGCCAGACCCACCCCGGAGGCAGCTGCAGCTCAGCCCGGGGGAGGGATCCCTCGACACAGTGTGCAGAGCCTGGATTCGCCAGGACGTCGGGCCACCCCAAGGGAGCCGTCCGTGAGCGAGTGCCCCCCGACTCAGCAGCTCTAAGGGGAAAGGAAAGGCCCGGTGGGACGGTGCCAATACCCCAGGACACACGGCAGCGTGCTGGGAGCAAGCCAGCCGCCAGCTCTGAGAAAGCAGCATCTGCCAGAACCTCCCTGTGAGCGGGAGGAGAGGGGGTCAGGGAGGCAGCCCGGGGACTCTCTGAGCCTCGCAGAGCTCTCCAGTCACCCTGCTCTTCCCCAGCTGGGATCACTGGGGTGCAGCCTGATTCTCTCCACTGCCCACTGGGGCCACCTGGCATTTCATGTCAGCAACCGGACTTGAACGCTGCTCTGAAAGCCCAGGCCCCTGCACCAAGGGAGACTCCCCATTTGCTGCAAGCAGTACAGGACATATGACACACAGCTGAACAGAGCCGGTTTAATTCAGTAGGGGGCTGCTGCTCCCCCGCAGACACACAGCTCAGCCAGTGCCCCTCTCTCCCGATCCCCAGCCTGGGACAGCGTGATCTGAGTTACCCCAATAACCCGTCCCTCTGGTGAGTATGAATCGGTCGTGTCACCGAGCTGAGACTCCCCCCTGAACTCCTCGTGTCTGACCCAGGCCCCTGGACGTGAGAGTACTGAACCCGCTGAGCCACTACAGCTGCCCTCCCCACCCGCCGCCGCCCCCTGCCACTACCTACCGCGTTGTCGGGGTGGAAGATGTAGGAGGCTGGGGAGTTGTCCACGATGATGATGCGGCTCAGATCCCGGCCCAGGCGGCTCAGGTCCTTCACGTAGTTGCCGCGGTGGAAGACGCAGGACTCGCGGAAGAGGCGGGCGCGGAAAGCTCCCCATTTGTCCAGCAGGTCGGCCACAGGATCCGCGTACTGGGGGCCAGGGGACACGGTCAGGCTCAGCAGGGAGCAGGGGAGGGGCCGAGCCCCGGGTCCTTTGGCTGCTGGCCAAGGGCACTCGGGGGTCCCCCTCCCTGAGGGACACATCTCAGCACATGAGAGCATGGGGCGGCCTCAGGCAGCAGCCTCCCACCCCAAAGCCACTGCACAGGCTGCTAGGCACCCCTCATCCCCAAAGCATTGTTGGGACACCGCGGAGGAGGGGGAGCAATGAATGGCTGAACTGGAGGGACAGCTTGGTCTAGTGATCGGGGCCAGGACTCCTGGGTCCTATCCTGGCTCTGGAAGGGGCGTGAGGGCTAGTGGTTGGAGCAGGGCAGACTGGAGACCAGGACTCCTGGGTCCTATTCTGGCTCTGGGAGGGGAGTGAGGGCTAGTGGTTGGAGTAGGGCAGGCCGGAGGCCAGGACTCCTGGGTCCTATCCTGGCTCTGGGAGGGGAGTGAGGGCTAGTGGTTGGAGCAGGGGGGCTGGAGGCCAGGACTCCTGGGTCCTATCCTGGCTTTGGGAGGGGAGTGAGGGCTAGTGGTTGGAGCAGGGGGGCTGGAGGCCAGGACTCCCGGGTCCTATTCTGGCTCTGGGAGTCCCGTCTGTGGTGCAGAAGCTGGGGGGAGGGCGCGACACTGAGTGCGTGGAGCAGGCCGGTGCCCGCAGGCTGCCCGGCGCCCGCAGGCTGCCCGGCGCCCGCAGGCTGCCCGGCGTCAGGCGCTCACCTTGGCCAGGCTGGCGGTGAAGAGCACACACTCGAAGAGCTCACCCATGCGCCGCAGGAACTCGTCCACGTACGGGCGCTTCAGCACGTACACCTGGGGGAGGGGCAGCATGAGCCGAGGGCCGTGGGGCTGGGGACGGGCAGCGCCCAGCGAGATGGGGCCCCTGGGACTGAGCCCCCACAGAGCCACCCACTGACCCAGGGGAAACCCAGCACCCCCCAGCCCTGCTGTGCCTGAGCTGGGGGAGAACCCGGGGCAGGCTTGGGGGGCGGAGGGGAAGGTGCCAGGTCTGCCGTGCCCTGAGCCCCTTTGCAGCTGCGGGCGCCCCGCGGCTCCCCGGCGGCGTCTCTCCGGCGTCTCCACCCGAAGCTGCCGGCCGGCTCCGGCGCCAAGTAATCGAGAACAGGCCGACTGCGCAGACCACAGCCTATCCTGGATTACTTGAACCCGGCACTGGCCTCCGTGCGGGGCAGGGACCTGCCTGCTGAACAGTGCCCGACGGCGGGAAAGTCAGCCTAGGGCTCCCCCCGCAGGAAGTCTTTGGCTGCCAGCCCCCCAGGAAAGGGGGAAGGTGGAGTGAGTGGGGAGAAACTGCTGCCCCAAAGAGCCAGGCAGCACCACGGTCTCAGTCTAGGACGCTGCCCCACCCCCCCGCCCGGCTCTTGGAACCAGCAGGGCTCCCCGGTGCCTGCCCAGGGGCCTGAGGTCCCCCTTCCTCATCTGGGCACCTCCAGGGTTGGGGGAGGGGGAGGGCGCTGGCTCCGATGCCAAGGGGCCCAGCAGCCAGGCCTCCCCAGCAGGGACTGAGCCCCCCCTCACCTGGTGCATGATGCCGTCAATCTCGACAGGAATGATGAAGTCGGCGTTGTTCACGGGCTGCGGAGGGCACAGGAGTCAGTGTGGGAGAGGTGGGAGGCACCCCCCCCACCCCATGGATCTCCTGACCCCTTCCCATCACCTGGGGATTCCCCCACCCACGCCCTCATCCCCCATGCCTGTGGTCACACCCTCCCCTTCCCCTGGGATTGCCCTCGCCCCACCCTTCCCCTCCCCCTGGGATTCCCCTGGCCACGCCCTCCCCTGGTTCCCATGGCAATGCCCGCTCCTTCCCTCTGGGATTCCCCTGGCCACACCCTCCCCCTCCCCCTGGGATTCCCCTGGCCACGCCCTCCCCTCCCCCTGGGATTCCCCTGGCCACACCCTCCCCTGGTTCCCATGGCAATGCCCGCTCCTTCCCTCTGGGATTCCCCTGGCCACACCCTCCCCCTCCCCCTGGGATTCCCCTGGCCACACCCTCCCCCTCCCCCTGGGATTCCCCTGGCCACGCCCTCCCCTGGTTCCCATGGCAATGCCCGCCCCTTCCCCCTGGGATTCCCCTGGCCACACCCTCCCCCTCCCCCTGGGATTCCCCTGGCCACGCCCTCCCCTGGTTCCCATGGCAATGCCCGCCCCTTCCCCCTGGGATTCCCCTGGCCACACCCTCCCCCTCCCCCTGGGATTCCCCTGGCCACGCCCTCCCCTGGTTCCCTGGCAATGCCCTCCCAGCCATGCCAGGCAGATGCCCCAGCCCCCCTTGGAGGATCAAGGTTGGGTGAATGCAAAGCGGCTCCCCAGCCTCAGAAGGGTGGAGCTTGGCCTGAGAGGCTCCTCCCCTTCCCACGGGGGCACCCTCAAGACACAGCGCCAGGCTCGGGGCAGATGGGGCAGGGCAGCCCTGCACTGGAGCACTGCATGCTGGGACATGGTGCTGCCCTGCCACCACACTGGGCACTACCGCGCCCAACTCAGGACCTGGGGCAGGACTTTGGGGGCACCGGGGCAAAGCGAGTGAACGTGCAGAGGACAGACAGACCCCAGGAAAGGAGAAGGGGGATGGGGCGGGGTGGTGGGGTGAGCAGTAGGGGGTGGAGCAGAGGGGACAGGCCAGGCGAGGGAGAGCTATAGGGGGGCACAGGGGCAGGCCGGGCAGGGGAGAGAGGACGAGGGGGGAACAGGGGCAAACTGGGGGTGGCAGGGAGGACGGGTGGGGGAGGGAGGATGGGGGGCACAAGGACAGGCCAGGCAGGGGAGGCAGGAGACACGGGGGCAGGCCAGGCAAGGATAGAGGACTGGAGGGCACAGGGGCAGGCTGGGGGTGGGAGGGAGGACAGGTGGGGGAGGGAGGATGGGGGGCACAGGGGCAGGCCGGGCAGGGGAGGCAGGAGGCACGGGGCAGGTCAGGCAGGAAGAGAGGACTAGGGGGGCACAGGGGCAGGCCGGGGGGGGGGGGGCACAGGGGCAGGCCAGGCAGGGAGAGAGGACTGAGGGGGCACAGGGGCAGGCCGGGGGGGGGGGGCAGGGAGGAGTGGGGGCACAGGGACAGGCCAGGCAGGGAGAGAGGACTAGGGGGGCACAGGGGCAGGCCGGGGGGGGGAAGGGTGGATGGGAGGAGGCACAGGGGCAGGCCAGACAGGGAGAGAGGACTAGGGGGGCACAGGGGCAGGCCGAGGGGGCAGGGAGGAGGGGGGCACAGGGACAGGCCAGGCAGGGAGAGAGGACTCAGGGGGCACAGGGGCAGGCCGGGGGGGCAGGGAGGAGGGGGGGCACAGGGACAGGCCAGGCAGGGAGAGAGGACTCAGGGGGCACAGGGGCAGGCCGGGGTGGGGGAGGGTGGATGGGAGGAGGCACAGGGGCAGGCCAGACAGGGAGAGAGGACTAGGGAGGCACAGGGGCAGGCCGGGGAGGGGGCAGGGAGGTGGGGGGGGCACAGGGGCAGGCCAGGCAGGGAGAGAGGACTAGGGAGGCACAGGGGCAGGCCGGGGAGGGGGCAGGGAGGTGGGGGGGGCACAGGGGCAGGCCAGGCAGGGAGAGAGGACTGGGGGGCACAGGGGCAGGCTGGGGGGGAGGAAGGCTGGGGCACCCCCAGGACATGGACTCACCTTGAAGGAGCTGTGCACCAGCGTCTCGTCCAGGTCGATGACCACACACAGCTTGCTGGCGTCCTGGGGTTTGATCTCGGGCAGGAGGTACTTGACAGCGGCCTGGGGGAGGGTGACGGGGGGGGACGGGACGTTGGAGTATCCGGCTGGCAGTGTGCACCGCGGGCCAGGAGGCGGGTGAGCCTGGGGCCCCACACCACATCCTGGCCCAAGGAGCAGGCCTGCCCAGCCCAGCTCCGCTCAGCCCATCCCCCAATCCCTCACTTCCTGTCCTAAACTTCCCAGCAGCAGGAACCCGTCAGGTGGGGGAACGGGTGGGGGAAGCCCCTTTGCTTGGGGCAGTTAAACATGGGCCCGGGCACACGCCGTAGGGAACCTGCTGCCTCAGCCCCGCTGCCCTCAGCCCTTTCTGAGTGGCAGGCTGGTGTTGCTGTGTGCTGCTCCCCAGCTGCAGCGCTGCTCCCCAGAGGTGGCTGCAATGGGGGCTCATCTGCAATGCCAATCATTGCCTGCTGCCTAGTGTGACTGGCCCACCAGGTGCACACCAGCCCTGGGTCCCAGGGGTGGCCCCGCGCAGCCCCCTCACAGCCCCCTGAGCCGCCCTGGGCTGGGAAGAACTGGCTCAGCTTGGGGCCGCGCCGGCGCTGCCGGGACCCAGAGGGCACCGGCTGCCCCGAGCACAGGAGCCAATAATCCACTCAAACCTGCCCGGGGAGCAGGGAAAGGCGGCAGCCGCGGTCAGGGCTGATCAGCCTAGAGCAAAGCCGGGGATTACGCGGGCCACATGGGGGGGCCACTTGGCTCTGGGCATCGCGGGCCGGCCCAGCGCGCCCTGGGGACGAGGAGAACGGCCCTCGGGACTGCGGGGGGCGCTAGGGCTGCCGGGAAATCCTGGCTCTGTCTGTCCGGCCCCAGCGGGTTTTGCACAGCACCTGCCCATGGCCGAGTGACTGCTCCCCCAGCAGGGGGCGCTCTCCCCTCCTGGGGGCATTAGGGGGCGTGTGCTGCAGGGAGCAGGGTGGGTCAGTAGGGGGCGCTCTCCCCTCCTGGGGGCACTAGGAGGTGTGTGCTGCAGGGAGCAGGGTGGGGTCAGCAGGGGGCGCTCTCCCCTCCTGGGGGCACTAGGGGGCGTGTGCTGCAGGGAGGACGGTGGGGTCAGCAGGGGGCGCTCTCCCCTGGCAGTCAGTGCTGGTTCCAGCATGGCACTAGGGGGCGTGTGCTGCAGGGGGTGGGGTGGGTCAGTAGGGGGGCTCTCCCCTGGCAGTCAGTGCTGGTCCTAGCATGGCACTAGGGGGCGTGTGCTGCAGGGGGTGGGATGGGTCAGTAGGGGGCGCTCTCCCCTGGCAGTCAGTGCTGGTCCCAGCATGGCACTAGGGGGTGTGTGCTGCAGGGAGTGGGGTGGGTCAGTAGGGGGCGCTCTCCCCTGGCAGGCAGTGCTCGTCCCAGCATGGCACTAGGGGGCGTGTGCTGCAGGGGGTGGGGTGGGTCAGCAGGGGGCGCTCTCCCCTGGCCGGGACCAGGCTGTGGATTTACCATTGTCCAGCCGAGGTGTCAGACTCCCGTCCCGTGGCCATTAAAACCCCCTGGCACTTTGCCAGCCTCGGGGCACCAACCCCAGGGCCCAGCCTCAGTTTCCCCCCGGGTGACTTGATTCTGTCCCCCTTGTTTCGCCGGGATACAGGGTCACTGCTCACTCCCTGCTCTGGCCCAGCCCAGCACGGCTGGGGGCCCCAGGGGGAGAACAGCCTGTGACCTACGGGGGGCGGGGAGGAAACCGCAATAACCCGACTGCCTGGGTCCCACTCGGCGGTGACTCCCACGGTCCCAGCACTGGCTTCTGCCTCTGCTATGCACTGTGCCAGCATCGGGACTTGCCTCTGCCCCAGCTGGTGGAGGGCATGACCCCAGCCCCCTCCCAAAGCTTCGCTGGGGCACGTACTATCCATGGGAAGGGGGGACAGGTAGGAGAGAAACTGCCCCAAAGCAGATTCCAGAGCCCTTGGGGATCCCCGTTTTTGCTCGGGGAGGGAGGGGAGCAATGGCCCCACAGGCTGGGAGGGGAGGGGGGCGCTGCCAGAAGGAACAGCTCCAACCACGGAGATGCTTGTGGGAGCCTGGCGCCCCCCCAGCCCCAATCATCCCGGGCCAAAGCGCTGCTGGGTCAGAGGGCAAGCCTGGCACAGGGTCTTGGAGAGGCTGGGACAAGGAGGGAGAGGATACAGGGGGGTCACATGTGCCCATCTGGGCAACCTCCAGCGCTGGGGCTGCTGGGTTTCCTGGGGGCGAGGCCCTGGGGGCGGGCAGAGGGGCGGGCGCGGAGCCAGGCCGGCCTGCGGGGCTCATCCCAGGGAAGCAGGATTCTCGTGCGCTGGGGCCGGGCAGGCGAGGGGGTTGCCCAGGGAGGTGCCCCCGCACCTTGGGCACGACGCCGTTCTCCTCCACCAGCAGCGGCGCGTTGTTGTTGACCGGGACGGGGTCCGAGGCGTCATGGCAGAGGCAGCAGAAGAGGGACTGGAAGATGCTGCGGTTCCGGGGTTTCTTGGACGGCGATGGGCTGTGAGCACCTGCGGGGCACAGGCATGGAAGCGGTTAATCCACACGGCGTCCCCCCCCGGACTCCCCCCCCCTCCCCGGGCGCCCCACCTGGTGCCCGGCCCACCTGCAGCCCGTTCCCATGGACACGGGCACCCCCTACCCCCCGTGGGTGCTGGGCCAGGGGTCTGCCTGGTGGCAGCTAAGGGCTCCCCCTGCCTGCTGGCCTGAGCATGGTCTTGGGGGACATCCTGGGGGATGGGAAGTGCCGCGGGGTGTGTGCCAGGTGGGTGCCATGGCTGAGGAGTGGGGGGTGCGCCCAGGTGACCATCCAGGTGTACTGGGGCTGGCACCTGGGACCAGCAGCAGGGAAGGGCCGGGGAGGGGCTGGGAGGGCTGCAGCCCAGCCACATGGCAGGAAGCCAAGAGCTGCTGCCCCCAGGGATCCCCTTTTGGGGGGAGCAGCCCTTCCCCCCTCTCCAGCCCAAGGGCTCAGGTTCCACCACCCAGCAGATCCCTACCGCCCCGCGGTCGCCCAGCCAGCCAGGACAAGTCACCCCACAGAACTGCCAGCACGGCCAGAGCAGGGGCCTGGGGGCCAGGACTCCTGGGTTCTACCCCAGCTCTGGGGGGACAGTGGGGTCTAGTGGCCACAGCAGGGGCCTGGGGGCCAGGATTCCTGGGAGAGGCCATGGCACTGGGCTGGGACCCTGTGGGCAGCTGCACCAGCCCCTTCCCTTGGCAGAGCGAGGCCAATGCAAGGTGCCCCCACTGCTGTCATAGAAGGGTCAATATTGGGGGGGGCTTTGCTGAGACGGGGACTGAGCCAGGGGCTGGGCAAGGTTCTCCCATAGGGAACCTCATCTCTGCACTGCTGCCCCCCGGCCTGGGCTCCCCCAACTCTGCTGGTGCCCCTCACTCCCGACCCGCAGCCCCTGCTAGCCCAGCCCTGCCCCTCCCCTCCCCAGCTCTGCCGGTGCCCCTCACTCCCGACCTGCAGCCCCCTGCTAGCCCAGTCCTGGGCTCCCCAGTTCTGCCGGTGCCCCTCACTCCCGACCTGCAGCCCCCTGCTAGCCCAGTCCTGGGCTCCCCAGCTCTGCCGGTGCCCCTCACTCCCGACCTGCAGCCCCTGCTAGCCCAGCCCTGGGCTCCCCCAGCTCTGCTGGTGCCCCTCACTCCCGACCCGCAGCCCCCTGCTAGCCCAGTCCTGGGCTCCCCAGCTCTGCTGGTGCCCCTCACTCCCGACCCGCAGCCCCCTGCTAGCCCAGCCCTGCCCCTCCCCAGCTCTGCCGGTGCCCCTCACTCCTGACCTGCAGCCCCCTGCTATCCCCACCAAATCCAACCCCTGCAAGACTCAAACCTGGGCCGCTGGGATGAACGGCTGCCCTGATCCTCGGTGCCAGAACCTCTCCTCCCCCCACTCTTCCCCCATGCTGTGAGTGGAGCAGCTCGGGCCGCGCTGGGTACAGGGGGCTGCTGGCACCTGCCCTCTGCCACCTTCCCTTACCCCGCAGCGAGCTGGGAACGACGGGCCAGTGACCCTGCCGATCTCACCCTCAGGGACATTAACTCCTTTTGCGCCTGCATGGAGAGATCAGGCCCTGCTGACCCCAAGCAGGGTCCCAGCCCCTGGGCACCACAGGCAGCGAGGATAAGGTGCCCAGCCCCTGGGCAGAGACAGCCAGGCCTGAAAACTGGCCATGGGCCCCATCCCGGGGCTCAGACCCACCCAGCGCGCGCTCAGGGCCTGGCTGCTCCTCACATGTGGGCTGGGGTGGGGGGTCGCTTGTCCTGCCAGCAAAGCCCCATAGAACAGGGCTCCATCCCACCTGCACCTGCTCCCCACCTCCCTGCTGCAGACGTGCCCCTGAGATCCCAGCTGGCCCCTCCCTTCCACAGCTGAAGGGCCCCTCCCCTCGCCCGGAGTCTCTGGCGGAGCTGTGGGCTGGCATGTGCCCCTGTCCACGATTCACCCAGCATTCAATTACTCACCCTGCCCGGGTGTTGGCACGAGGGCCTGGCCGGGTGTGACAAGGGACAGCCAGGGATCCAACCCAGCTTCCCACCCCCTCCGGAGATGTCAGCCATCTCTGGGGGTGGGGTTATTGCACCGGGGCGATGGGGACAGGATGTCAGTGGGTGACACCCCCACAGTCCAGGTCTCCCCAGCTTGCTGCCTCTGCCCCCCTCGGGTCCAAGATCAGCTCCTGGCACCCGCCCAGCCCCCGTTTCCTGCCAGCGGGCGGCAGGGGCCATGCATGGGACGGGACGGGACGGGGAGCAGGCCTGGTGCAGGAACCGCCCCAGGCGAGCGCTGACGCAGGCTGGCGGGATTGTGTGTCCGAATGCACAAATATTTAGAGAGAGGCCGGCAGGAATGCAGCTGCCGCGGGGCCAGAGCTGCTGGCCACCCACAAACTCAGCCCTGCAGCGCGCGCGCTCGGAGACTGGCTGTATACACGGCACAGCCCCCTGCAGGGGCAGGTTTATGCACAGACACACATGTGCACCCATACACAACACACACACGCCCAGGTGGACATGTACACACAGACTGGGAGCCTTCCAGGCTAGGATTTGCTGGTTGCGTTTCCCCATCAAACCAGTCCAGGCTGCCCTGGGATCTGTGATGACGCCTCACGGCGGGCATCATCCGGGCTCCAACCCGGGACGCGCCAGCCTCTGCCGGCCTCACCACTGGGGGGGGGCCGCTGAGCTGCCCTGGGCCAGGCCAGGCGACATAGGCTCAGCCAACCCCCCAGCCCATTCCTGCAAAATGCTGAAATAGAGAAAACTGCAAAATTAACGACCCCCCCAGCCAGTGTGCCCAGCCCACAGGAGACCCTACAATAACAAACCAGACCAAGCTGCATAGCCCTCCCCAGCCCCCCCCCCCATAACATAGCAGGGCTGGCGAGCGACCAGACCCATGGGCTGGCACCTCCTGTCCATCACCCACCGCCAGGGGCACCTCCCCCCCCCGCCCCTGCCCCTGCCCTGCGGGACCCTGCGCTGGCCTCACCCCTCACCAGAGACGCTGACCCTGGGACAGATGGGGGGGCTGGTTAGTGCTGGCTGCCCTCAGGGGCGAGCACATTCGTGGGGTATCGAGCAACCCCCCTGGAGCCAGAGCATGGCAGGTCGAGGGGGGGGACCTCCTGGCAAGGAGCCAGGCCTTACAGTGTGGGCAGCGGGGAGTCAGGGGTACAGCTGTGCCCTGGGGCAGTCCCTCGTCTCCCTCGGGGGGTGGATGGGAACAAAGACCATTTCGTCCATGGGCTTGGCTGGCACTGGCCAGGGACCAGACTTCACGAGCGGGGGAGGGGAGGGGCGGGGAGGGGGTTGGCAGGAAACGCTGCCCAGGAGCCTGTGATTGTCCAGGAACCGCGGGCAGTGCCCGGGGACAGCACGTCTGCCAGGGGCAGGGCAGGCTGGAGTCCTGGCTGGAACGGGGAAGTGGCAAATTATTAACCAGCAGCCGGATCCACCAGCCCCAGCCCGGTCCCTTCGCCTCCAGCAGGGCCGCCGGGCGCTGTCTGGACAATGGCCGACAGGGATGCCAGTCGCCCGGCCCACAAATGCAGCCACCTCTGGGGAGGGACATGACGGCCGCTTAACAGCTGTGCAGCACAGGAAGCCAAGGAGAGGATCCAGCAGCTGGGACGGGGGGGGGGGGGTGCAGAACAGGGCCAGACCCACAGATCTCAGTGGCAAGGCAGCATCTGCCAGAGCATAACCCGCCCTCCTGCCACCCTGCCTAGGAGGGGAAAGTTCCCCCCCCCAAACCCAGAGAGGAGAGTGCCCCATTCCCTGCAGCACAGCACCCCCTAGCGCTGCACTGGGGCCAGCCCAGCCCCCGAGGGGACAGTGCCCCACATGGAGCCCCCCCGCTCCCTTTGCACAGCCCCCTAGGGCCCCCCATGGAGCCCCCCCGCTCCCTGTGCACAGTGCCCCCTAGGGCCCCCATGGAGCCCCCCCCGCTCCCTGTGCACAGCCCCCTAGGGCCCCCATGGAGCCCCCCCCCGCTCCCTGTGCACAGCCCCCTAGGGCCCCCATGGAACCCCCCTGCTCCCTGTACACAGCCCCCTAGGGCCCCCCATGGAGCCCCCCCGCTCCCTGTGCACAGCCCCCTAGGGCCCCCATGGACCTCCCCTGCTCCCTGTGCACAGCCCCCTAGGGCCCCCCATGGAGCCCCCCCCGCTCCCTGTGCACAGCTCCCAAGGCCACTCCATGGAGCCCCCCCCTGCTCCCTGTGCACAGCCCCCTAGGGCCCCCATGGAGCCCCCCCGCTCCCTGTGCACAGCCCCCTAGGGCCCCCATGGACCTCCCCTGCTCCCTGTGCACAGCCCCCTAGGGCCCCCATGGAGCCCCCCCGCTCTCTGTGCACAGTCCCCCAGGGCACTCCATGGAGCCCCTCGCCCTGTGCAAAGCCCCCTAGGGCCCCCCATGGAGCCCCCCGCTCTCTGTGCACAGCCCCCTAGGGCCCCCATGGAGCCCCCCGCCCTGTGCAAAGCCCCCTAGGGCCCCCATGGAGCCCCCCCCGCTCCCTGTGCACAGCCCCCTAGGGCCCCCATGGAGCCCCCCCCGCTCCCTGTGCACAGCCCCCTAGGGCCCCCATGGAGCCCCCCCGCTCCCTGTGCACAGCCCCCTAGGGCCCCCCATGGAGCCCCCCCGCTCCCTGTGCACAGCCCCCTAGGGCCCCCCATGGAGCCCCCGCCCTGTGCAAAGCCCCCTAAGGCCCCCCACGACACAGCCAGGGATTGAGCTGCAGGCTACCAGTGTGAGTAGCCGAGTCCGTGTTCCCCTCGGGGTTGTGTGCGTGTGCCCCTGAGTGTGCCCCCCCGGCTGTTACTGCCCACATGCCCCCTGCTGCTAACGGGCACAAGCGGCTTCACCCTGACACGGCACCCAGGTGCCCCCCGGGCTGGGCTCCACTGGCCATGGGAACCGGCCACTCCAAAGGGGCTGCTCTAACCCCCCCAATTGAACCCCAGGGCAGAGAGAGCCCGGGACCCCCCCCACCACACCACCTCCCTCGCAGTTGCCATGACAACAGCTTTGTTTTGGTTTTCTGCTGCTTTCGACCTTTGATCCCAAGGACGAGAGGCCCCCCCCCAGCAGGGCCAGGAACCCTGGGAGTGTGGAGCTCAGGGCGGCGAGTCAGGAGTGAGGGGCCCCAGCAGAGCTGTTACCCCAGCCCCTCACTCTCCCCCTCCCCCCCAGCTCTGCCGGTGCCCCTCACTCCCGACCCGCAGCCCCTGCTAGCCCAGCCCTCAGGTCCCCCCCCCAGCTCTGCCGGTGCCCCTCACTCCCGACCCGCAGCCCCTGCTAGCCCAGCCCTGGGCTCCCCCCCCAGCTCTGCCGGTGCCCCTCACTCCTGACCCGCAGCCCCTGCTAGCCCAGCCCTGGGCTCCCCCCACACCCCAGTACTGCTCTGCTGGTGCCCCTCACTCCCGACCCGCAGCCCCTGCTAGCCCAGCCCTGGGCTCCCCCCACAGCTCTGCCGGTGCCCCTCACTCGCTGACCCGCAGCCCCTGCTAGCCCAGCCCTGGGCTCCCCACCCCCAGCTCTGCCGGTGCCCCTCACTCCCGACCCGCAGCCCCTGCTAGCCCAGCCCTGGGCTCCCCCCCAGCTCTGCCGGTGCCCCTCACTCCCGACCCGCAGCCCCTGCTAGCCCAGCCCTGGGCTCCCCCACAGCTCTGCCGGTGCCCCTCACTCCCGACCCGCAGCCCCTGCTAGCCCAGCCCTGGGCTCCCCCCCAGCCCTGCCGGTGCCCCACACTCCCGACCTGCAGTCCCTGCTAGCCCAGCCCTGGGCTCCTCCACGGCTATGCCGGTGCCCCTCACTCCCAACCTGCGGCCCCTGCTAGCCTGGCCCTGGGCTCCCCCGACCCCAACCCTGCAGGTGCCCCTCACTCCTAACCCGCAGCCCCCTGCTAACCCAGCCCTGGGCTCCCCCCACAGCTCTGCCGGTGCCCCTCACTCCCGACCCGCAGCCCCTGCTAGCCCAGCCCTGGGCTCCCCCCACCTCTGCCGGTGCCCCTCACTCCTGACCCGCAGCCCCTGCTAGCCCAGCCCTGGGCTCCCCCCCCAGCCCTGCCGGTGCCCCTCACTCCTGACCCGCAGCCCCTTGCTAGCCCAGTCCTGCCCCCTGCATCTCTGCTGGTGCCCCTCACTCCCAACCCGCAGCCCCTGCTAGCCCAGCCCCTTCGGCCGTGCCCGGCTCAGGGGAGGCCGAGCCCCTGGTTTTGCCATCAAACTGCTGCTGCCCAACGGGGGGCTGGGGTGGGTCTCTGCTTGCTTTACCCCGCGGGGAGCTGGGCCCAGCTGACAGGTCTGGGCTAAGGTGCACTCAACCAAGGACACTGGGGAGAACCATGGTCAGGACATCAGGTTCTCTGTACCCCCCAGCAACCACCAAGGCAGGAAGCCCAGTTCAGCGTCTCCCTCGAAGGACCAGCCCTTGCCAGGCACCCTGCCCCGGCACTGTCCTGCCCCAGGGCTCTGCCCCATCCCCATTCGCTCCGCAGTCTGAGCTCTTGTGCGGCCTCGCTCGGGGGTTGTGAAGCAGCTGCTGCATCCCCCCTTCCCCAGAGGTGGCTGCATTTCTAGGGCGGTCGGCGCTGCTCTTGTGCCTCAGGCCCGGAGCCAGTCACGTGCCAGTGGGTGCGAGGCGAGGGCAGAGTGCCAGCAGCCACTGTTAACGCGGGAGGTTAGGGAGAGGCCAGGGCAGGAGGGGGAAGGAAGGGACAGACCAGCAGGCTGGCTGCACAGGCCCCTTTCTGACCTTCGGGCCTGGCTCAGCTCCAGCTCCCTTCAGAAGTGCCAGGGACCCGCTGGGGCACAGATCACTCGGCCTTGGCAGGCGGTACAGGCTGGTGCCAGCTCTGTGCCCAGCCTAGTGACAATGGCTTCTGCCCTCCCCCCGATCTCCAGCCTCTCCTCTGTGCTCGCCCTCCTCCGGCTTCCACGCCCTCCACTGTCCCGTTTGCAGTGGGTTCACCCTTCTTCTGCCAAGAGATCCATCCCAGCCTATGCCCGCCCTGTGCCCCAGCTCCGGGGCCTCTGCTGCTGAGCCAAAAGCTGAAGTGTAACCCCCCCCCCCCCGCTGCCTCCAGCCCAGTCAGACCGCACAAGTGCCAGTGACGCCCCCCTCTGCTCGGCTTCCCCAGGGGGCAGCTGCTGCCAAAGGTGTGTCCCTGACCCCTTCCCCCGGGCGAGCAGATAACACGGCAGAACTGCTTCAGGGGTTCCCTGCGGCGAGTCTGGGGAGCAGGGACCAGCTCCGTCAGCTGCCACCTCTGTCCTGGCAGAAACTGCGAGCGCCTTAGAAGTTCGATACAAGTTTCCCGTTCTTGAGCTGCAGCGTGTGCCCGAGGCTGCAGACAGACGGTGGCCCGGAGAGGAGCGTGAACGCTCCCGTTCATCCCAGTGTTCATGACTCTGAACCCTACTGATGACAAAGGTCAGCTCAGCCTCTGGTGGGTTGAAGCAGAAAGTCCAGCCAATTGGGCATTGTGGGCGGAGCCCCCAAAACGCCTCGCCCCAGTTTGTTAGTTAATTCATTGCGGACAGCCACCCACAGCCAGTGGTGTGGCAGGAACGCTGATGGGCAGGAAACTGACCAATCAGAATGAGCGCTGAGTGTTTCCAGGATATTCATTGGCCGGAGGGTTACAGGCAAACCCCCCCCCCCCCATGAAGCAGCATGATCTGGCATGGGCGGAGCCCAAGGAAGGGGCATGGGAAAGGTGCTTGACTTGGTGGGTGGATGGACAGAGGCAGGAACATTTGGGGAGTGCCGGGGGGGGGCCCTGTTCAAGGACAGGGAAAGGAGGGGGATGAAATGGACTGAGATGAAGAAGGCCCCTGAGAGTGAGATCTTGAGGGTGCAGAGCTCTCCCCCACCCCCAGGAAAGGGGCAGAAAATCCCCACGGGCAGGCGGGACCCTGACCGACCAACGCCCCAGAAACTGGAGAATCCTGGGGACAGGGAACAGGCCACTTCCCAGCCCCTCAGGAGAGCCACAGTTGTTCCCCGTTGATCTCAGCACACGGGGGGGCATGTTCAGACTGGGATTTCCTTACCCAGGGGCCCAGGGCCTGCAGGCTCGCCGACAAACAGCCCAGAACTCTTAGCAGCACCAAAGCTTAACACCGAAGGACAAGGAGGCTGCAGCCAGACAGGTTTGTGCATCCCTGACATGCAGGACTTCACAGCAGAAGCAGGCGCAGACTCAGCCCCCGCCTTGGAAAGCTCAGCTCCCTGCCGCCAGACCTGAAGGAGATTCCCCAGGAGTGCCTAGCAGTATAGGTGTATGACACACAAGTCAACAGCTCTGGCACATACCAAGCTGCACGTTAAGCTAAAACATCGCACAGGTATCTGGATTATCAGCTCTGGGATTTACACCAAGGGGGAGAAGTTTGTCCGTGTCCATTCCCCTTCCCCTCCCTCCGCCACAGCAGAGGCTGCCAGTTGTAGGAGTTTTACCAGCATTTCTCCATTAACAGGCCTGGAAAATGACCCCTCTGTTTGCCCACAGAATAGACCCAGGAGCAGCTACGCAAGCATCCCTCTTCCCCACCCCCACCCCATGCTTCTCCTCTGCTCTGGGGAGACCCCCCGCCACCAGTCTCTATGGTGCATTCAGTCCCTGAGCACTCTGCCATTGTCCTGCTCCTTGTGGTGAGACCACGCCAGCCCCCGAGGAGCTGAACTGACAGCAACAAACCCAGCACCCAGCATGGTCAGGCACTGGGAGCTCCTGCTCCTCCTGGCTCTGCTGGTGCCCCTCATCCCCAACCTGCAGCCCCCTGCCAGCCCAGCCCTGGGCTCCCCCCACAGCTCTGCTGGTACCCCTCGTCCCTGACCCGCAGCCCCTGCTAGCCCAGCCCTGGGCTCGCCCCACAGCTCTGACGGTGCCCCTCGTCCCTGACCCGCAGCCCCTGCTAGCCCAGCCCTGGGCTCCCCCCACAGCTCTGACGGTGCCCCTCGTCCCTGACCCGCAGCCCCTGCTAGCCCAGCCCTGGGCTCCCCCCACAGCTCTGACGGTGCCCCTCGTCCCTGACCCGCAGCCCCTGCTAGCCCAGTCGTGGGCTCCCCCCAGCTCTGCCGATGCCCCTCGCTCCTGACCCGCAGCCCCTGCTAGCTCAGTCCTGGGCTCCCCCACAGCTCTGACGGTGCCCCTCACTCCCGACCCGCAGCCCCTGCCAGCCCAGCCCTGGGCTCCCCCCACAGCTCTGACGGTGCCCCTCACTCCCAACCCACAGCCCCTGCTAGCCCAGCCCTGGGCTCCCCCAGCTCTGCCGGTGCCCCTCGCTCCCGACCCACAGCCCCTGCTAGCCCAGTCGTGGGCTCCCCCCAGCTCTGCCGGTGCCCCTCACTCCTGACCCGCAGCCCCTGCTAGCCCAGTCCTGGGCTCCCCCACTGCTCTGACGGTGCCCCTCACTCCCGACCCGCAGCCCCTGCTAGCCCAGCCCTGGGCTCCCCCAGCTCTGCCGGTGCCCCTCACTCCCGACCCGCAGCCCCTGCCAGCCCTGCCCTGGGCTCTGCCTGTACAGAAACCAGTCACTAGTGTTGACCCCAGAAGCAGTTGGGCTGTGGACTCACCCTCTACTAAGGATCAGGTGAAGACCCAACAAATTCATTTCATTTGTTCCTCCGGTAGGATCCGCCCCCTGACCTGCTCCCCAGGGCCAAGCGCTCAGACATGGAGGTGTCCAGCTCCCCAGCTCTCTCTGTGCTTCCTCCAGGTCCCTGTCTCTCTCCTTGCCTCCAGCCTGCCCGCTTTGGCTGTTTGGGCTCCGTCCGTATCGACGCCGGGGGCTGAGACCCTGGTGCAGACCAGGCCTCGACTTCCCCGGACGCGCAGTTGGGACGGCGTCAGGGCTGCAGGCCGGAGGGATCCGACGCCGGCACTATTACCCTGACCGGGGGGCTACACACAAGTTTTATCCCCGGCAGGGGGTGGGGGGCAATCTCTATCCCCCAGCAGGGGGCGCTGGGGCACAGTCGCTTTCTTCCCCCCTTGCATCTCAACCATATTTTCATTGGCATCACGGGACATGGGGGCTGGAGGTTACGGGGGGCAGGGGGCTCAGATGGGGCCATGGGGCCGCTGAGAGGAGAAGCAGAAAGCTCCCAACACCCCTAGCTCCCAGCGGGTCAGCGTGATTGACAGCTGTCAATCCCCAAGTGAGGGTAGGAGACCCCATCTGACCAACCGCTCCTGCTGCTCCCCGCCCCCAGGCACAGAGGAGCCGTCCGGCAGGACTGCGCATGGCTGAGGGAGGTGACACGGCCTAGCAGCCCAGGACCCGGCGGGACCCAGGTTCAATCCCCGCTCTGCCAGGTGTCTCTCTCCGCTCTGCCTCGATTCCCCCTCCAGGCAGCGGGGGTGAAAACACTCTGTGATGCAACAGCCCCCACCTGCCCCGGGGAGCGCTTCACTGGCGCTGGACAAAACGCCCTATGGCCGGGCCGGGCCGGGTCAGTTCCACTTCTCAGACCCCCATCCCGCCTCTGTTCCCTGGGGCAGCAGGATGTGCATTTCCCCTGGGGATGGGGGTCACTGGGTTGGACCCACTCCCCTTAGGATACAGGCAATAAGACACCCCCCCACCCCCAGTCCCAATATTCTCCAGTCCAGAGCCCAGCGTCAGAGCGACACCCATTCACCAAGCCCTGCTGGAGACAGATCCTCCAAACCTGAAACTGCCCCAGCACCTCAGGCCCTGCCCTCCCCCACCCAGGGCGAGCCCTTCCCTAAAGAGCTCCCAACCTACAGCCCGAGGGGCAGGTTCCAATCTCGGCTCCGCCAGGACGAATCCAGACCAATCCCCCGGTGAACAGTTCCCCCAACGTACGTCCGGGGCAGTTGTTCCAGATTCACCCCAGCGGAGCCGAGATCAGAACCTGGCCCTTGACCTTTCTCTGCGAGCGCCCCCAGTCGGTGCCCAGCCAATGGCCTGGCCCATTGGGGTCCCAGGCTGGGGAGACGTCGGACGAGCACTTCCACACTCCCAGCTGGGACCGCGCCAGGCTCATTGCCCCTAAGGGGACAGCACCGACCCCATGGACCAGCCTCTCATGCCCTCCCCACTGCAGCTGGCCCGGCGCAGAGACCCCTAGAAGTGCCCAGGCAGCAGCGGAAGGGGGCTCCAGGGTCTCTGGCAGGTTGTACCAATGGCCCCTTCCCTCCGCCCCAACACCAGAGCTGGGATGCCAGGCGGGGGTCAGGTTATTTCCACAGGGCTGCATCAGTCCTTTCAAAAACCCACCTCCCTCACCTGGGCCCTGAGGAGCACCTGCGATCCTCCCCCCAGGGCATCAGCCAGCCCCACTGGGGCCAGAGACCCCCAAGTGTAGGTCGAAGACCTCCAGCAGGCAGGGATCCGTGCCCAGCCCCGTGCAACCCAACAACCCCAGCCATGCACACCCTTCACCACCACCCCGCCAGGCCCTGGCGAGCCCTGCGCAGGCTGGGCAAACGCCAGGGCAGAGTCCAGGACGCTGGAGTGGGGCAGGGGCCAGGCCCCTGGCTGCAGCACCGCCCCCGCCCCCATGCCCTGACCCCAGCTGACATGGCCTGAGAAGCCTCCCTGGATCCAAGGGGCAGAAAAGCAACATTTGAAAATAAACCCGGCCGTTTGGGGCGCTTCAAAACCAACCCACCGGGGGAGGGGGGGCTCTGGGGCAGAAACTCCTGCCCCCCTCCCCCAACCAGCCCTAGGGTTCCAACAGCCCAGCCCTGGCCCCATGCCCCGCAACAGCCAGAGCTTTGGGTCGCCCGCCCCGCCCCGCCCGGGGCGCGGTGGGGAATACCCGGGGCTCGCCAGGGCAGTGCAGACAGCGCCGAGCGCTGGGAGGGGGGTAACGGGACAAGCCCCCTGGAGCAGGCACTGGTTTCTGTTTTGTTTTTGGGCCCCCGACCAAGAGGCGATCAGAGGCCTCGGGGGTCGCTCTGCGGAGCATGCACAGCCCCCCCTCCCATTAGTGCTTTGCACCAGACCATTTATTGTGGGGGGGGGGGGTGGAGTTCAATGCACGCGACGCTGCCCCCCCCGCCGGGGTGCAGTTACCTTTCTCCTGCAGAGGGGTGTTCGCCTCTTCCTTGCTAACCTGGGTGATCATGGACTGACTGTCCATTAGCCCAGAAGTGTTGGCCGGGGGGGTCCCTCCTCCGCTGGCTCCTCCCGCCGCGCTCCGATCCTCCAGGAGTTACTTCGGGGGCGGATCGGGCGGCGGGGAGCGGGGGGGAAATGGCCCCCCCAACAAAAGGAAAAAAGGGGGAAGGGAAATGGGGGGGGGAATAAAAACAAAAAAGGGGGAGAGAGAAAGAGGCGCCCGCGGAGGAAACTTTGTTACAACATGGAGTTTCCTCTTCACAATTTCTGCTACAAACATGGAACCCGGACGCGGTTTCAAGGAACCCCTTAAAAGGGCGATGGTACGGGGCGCGCCGGCTGCAAGGTGGGAAGGAACCCCCCCTTGCCCCCCACACTTCCCCAGTGAGTCACTAGGGCACAGTACACTACAGCCCAGCCACCCGGGTCCCCGAAACGCCCCTGAATCCAGCCCGTGATCAACCCCGCACATATGCGGCAGAGTGGAATTGCTTTTGTCCAGCCCCCAAATTCAGCCAACTCTGGGGTGGGGCAGGGTAGCTGTTTAGACAAGGATTGCTTAGCTGGTGCTGAGATGCAGCCACCTCTGGGGTGGGGCACGAGCACTGTTTGTCCAGAAATCACTTCATGCAGAGGTGCTGCCGTTTCTGGGGTGGGACGCAACAGCCACACAGCAGCGTAGGACAGGGAGGGAAGAAGAGCATGTCCGGACTGTCACTGGAGGGGTTTTCCAGCCTGTTCTGTTCAGCGAGGAGTTGGAACGTAGCCGGGACAATGGGTTTAACATTCCCCCCATACACACACACTTGAGAACAGCGACAAGGGACTTTCAACAGTTACAGACCATGTGCCTCAGTTTCCCATCCCACCACTTCAGTGCTAAAGCGCCACCGACTGTACAGATCCCGCAACACCTGGCTTCCCCAGGCGGCCTCCGATCCATGCACCAGCCAGGCCTGGCTTGGCTTATTGTGGCTGTTATGTTAACTCCGGCTCAATAACTTCCGTGACCCCCACCCTCACCCTCTCACCCCCAGCCTGAGCAGAGGCCCGAGGGTCCCCTTCACACACAGGCACCGGGGGATCCAAGTTCTTGTGTCAGGATGAACACAGCAGGGTGGGGGCAACATGGCCTTTTTCTAGGAACTACCAAGGCCCTGGGGCTCTGAGTGGAGCCAACTGTGGCCAGGCCTGTGCCAGAACCAGCAAGCTTGGTGCGCCCCGGCCGTCCCTACCCGCCCAGCCCCTGCTCCAGGACATGCAACTCTGGCCCCTTCTTAAACACTAGGGGAGGAGCAAATGCCTAGCCCTGCCCTGTCCCCTCCCCTCCCCCCCAGGTCTGGCAGGGGACGGAGAAGAGATTTTTTTGAGACCCCCCCCAATCTGACCACCACCAAGAAAACAGGAGGGAGGGTGGGAGAAAAGTGCTTGGATCCCGCGCTAACAGGCTAGAGCAGTAAAGCACATCCCTTCTTGGGAGAAAAGAGTCCCCAATACCTCGGCTCAGCGAGTGGCTTTCTGCCCCCGGACAATATCTTACCCTCTCGTCCTCCCAGCCAGTTCCTAGGGGTATCTGCACCGCAACATAAGCCGGGCTCTGGGGAGCTCAAACCTGGTGTTAACAAGCCTGTGCTGGAGCCTCCACACTGCTCAGTGACCCCGGATTTACAGATTCTGCACCTGTGCTCTCGCGTCCACACTGCACCACACGGACTCGTCAAACCGGCCTAACCCAGGCTTGCTAGCGCCCTCCCCAGCCGTAGCCGCTCTCGCCCTTTGCTCCTCAGGCCCAGTGGGGAAACCGACCTCCATCCTGCAGCGCTTTACCGGCAGTGGTGGCAGCCGAGCAGTCGGTTGGGTTTGCACGCTCCCGGCGACAGCACCGTTGCTTGTGCTTTCCCTGCTGTGTCAGGAAGCGGGCGGAGCAGCCACAAAATGCTAGTGAACATTTCGGCGGCATTTCCCGGCTACCAAAAGCTCCTGGTAGAGAATGAGACAGCTGTGACCGACATGAACTGGCTGATGCTGCTCATGACCCTGGGCCTAGCCACTGACACCCCTTCGGTGCCTCTGGAGCCTGACCCCAAGCACAGACTGGTGGGATCCCATCAGCATGCTGACCTGGGACTATTCCCACCAAGTGACATTCTGCATTTCTGACAAACTCCCCCCACAGTTATTCTTGGGGACCCCTTGTACTCTCTTTTACCATGGCTTATGGAACTGTCTCCTGATCTCCAAGGCCCTGGCAAAGGAAGGTTTGCTGACGCGCTCTGCAGGTGCAGAGTGGTGGTGAATGGATGCTTGGCCGACTGAAATGCTGCTGGCGCTGTCTACAGACCCATGTGGACTCCAGGGTCACCAATGCGATCTGTATTACTGGGGCATGCCATAGCTGTGTGAATCCCACAGTGAGCCACTGGCCCCTGAGCGGACCTGTGCCACTGATAGACTGTGGAGTCGGTACACTCAGCCAGACAGTGCACAGCTGAGCAGGATGAAAATGAGCAAGAGAAATCAGGGGTGCAGTGTGAACCCCCCTTTTAACCTTGCCTGGGCCGCTAGAAGAGGGAGAACAGTAAGTTTATGAATGTATTTGCACAGCAATGCTAACAGGGGAGGAAGCATTATCACTGGATGCTATCAATGGGGGGGAATTGATTGTCATGAATTTTTAATTATGGCTGAAATGACAGCTCATAGGCTGGGCAGGCGGAGGATTGTGGGACAGGAACTGTGGATTTCCAGTATTCGTGGATTGATCTGAAAGACGTATTGAAAAACTGAGCCAGGACGCAGCTTCCCAGCCGTGCCCTCTCATGACTTTATCTTTAACCCTTGAAGGACACATATCATATGATGGGATGGTAAGAAATGTTTGCAATGAAATTAAATTAAAGCCTCTCTCTGTTAACATGCCTGTGTGACAACAAATCAGTTTTGAAGGCCTCCCTGGCAGCCAGCTGCCACAAAAATAACAACACCAGCAATAAAATAAACCGTGTAACAAACATTGCACGATGGAAAAATCGTGCAAATGGTGCACACCCAATACATCCCCTACGTCTGCGTGTCCCCTGGGCCCTGTTCTCCTTTCCTTTCCCACCATGAGTAGCACGCACTAGGGAGTGGAGGACTGCTGGGGGCATGTTTGTTCTGTTCAACTGCATGGACGACCAATTATATTATTGTCCAATGCATTTCTGGCCTGCAGGACGTGGTCAGGGTGAAGCAGTTGCCCGAACAATCACGACTATTCATGCTCGCAGTCTCTCCAACAAATCTTTCTTCTGCACTCTTCTCTCCCTCGAGCGCCCATCCTGCTCCAAGAAACACCCTGCACAGCTCTCCTTCCACGCTGCAGCCTGCACGGCTTTCTTCCCGCGCAGCAGCCTGCATGTACCTTTCCACTTCCCACATCAAACAGATGCATGTGTGGACGGAAGAGAGGTTTGGCTTGAGCCTGGGCTTACACTGCACTGTAGACATAACCTGAGTGTATCCTAGTCACTCCCAGCCCTGCGCAAATGCCGAGACGTGAAACACATCACGTCTTGTATAGATCCCACAGCAGCTGTGGGTGTACAGAATATTTGATACGATTGCTCCATTTATGCCTTAAGATAGAGTATGTGCTACCTGGCTGAGGTGCAATTGCTGTGAAGCAAGGTTTACATTCTGCCTGTGTAAATCTGGAGTGACTCCACTGACTTCAAGGAAGATATTTCAGACTTAAACTATTGTAGCTGAGAGCGGGGTTTGCCCCCAGCCCTCGGTTTGAAGATCTGGACTGCTGATGACCATTGCGTTAACAACGGGGTTTGTAATGCATTGCTTTGGGTTTTTTCCCCTTAGACGTGCTCTTTAAACAGATATTTGAAGGACCTGCGTGTTGAAATAAACACATTCGAGAGGTTCACACAAATGCACTCAATATCCTGCCATGTCCATGGGCGTTTCCCATGTGTTCATTTCAGGCTTCAGACGTACACTGCTAGCAGAAACTCTGTGTAGCTCATATCCCAGAAACGGATCCCTCCCCCTGCCTGGAGCCCCACGGGGTTACTCTGGTGTGTAAAATTGCTCAGGTGCACAAGTATTTGCAGGATCGAGACCCAAGCCACCAACTGCTTTTCCTTCACTCAGGATGTCCGTCACTTTAACTACTGGGATATTAGAGAGACAATTGCTAGGCAATTTTGCTGGCTTGTGTCCGTGGGATAATTTTACAGGCAGGGATACTGTTTTGGACAGACTAGAGAGCAAGATCACCATAGATTTATCTGCCCCCAGAAAACAAAGCATCCTGCGGAGAGTTAAGAGAATCAGAGAAATTAGTCATGGAAAAAGACCATCAGGTTCTCTCCAGTCCTCACTCTGGGCCCCATTGTATATTTCCTAGAGCATCGTCTGGGCCGGTTTTAAATACCCCACCCCTTCCTTGGGTGAGCTGATCCCACAGCCCAATGGATCGCGTCATCACAAGCTTCCCCTGACATTCAGCTTACATTTCCCATCTTCCTTTTATCCCCTTTTTCTTATCTAGATTCCCAGGAGCCACCCTAAATGATTCCTCGTCTCCGGGGCTTGACCCTCCTTCCAGCAGCTCTCTGCTCACTGTGTTCTCCAGCTTTGAACAACGCTGGATGGATCTTTCTCTTTTAACCATTTCTTGCAATGCACCATTTTCCCAACTCCCCTCGATATTTTTTGTTGGCTCTGAACAATATTTTCCCACAAGCTGAATCATTTTTAAAACTGGTTGAAAAATGTCTGTTGAAATTGTTTCTCAACAGAAAATTGGGGTTTTGACTTTTTTTTTTAATTAGTGCCTGCTCTCAGTCGGAAATTGTATTTCTTTGTAAAAAAAAAAAAACAAAAAAAAACAACAAAAACCTGAACAAAACATTTCTGCTGAAAACCACAGTGTTTTGACTTGAAAATGCTATCACCATACCTAATGGGAGTGGTAGTTCAGTTACGTCATCTCCCCTTTCTGTTCTATAGGCCAGACTCCCTGGCCAAACTACATTTAATCCTGAGCTGATGGTTTGACACCATCAGCTCAGGATTAAACAAAGACTGTGAATGTCTAGCCAACTACAAAACCAGTTTCTCCTCCCTTGGTTTTCACACCTCAACTGCTAGAACAGGGCCTCATCCTCCCTGATTGAACTAACCTCATTATCTCTAGCTTGCCTGCATATATATACCTGCCCCTGGAAATTTCCACTACATGCATCTGAGGAAGTGGGTATTCACCCACGAAAGCTCATGCTCCAAAACGTCTGTTAGTCTATAAGGTGCCACAGGATTCTTTGCTGCTTTTACAGATCCAGACTAACAAGGATACCCCTCTGATACATTTCCCATGATGCACTTCCCTCTCCAAGAGGCGCAATCAAGAGATGGTGCACTATGGGAGATGGAGTCCAATCAAGGAGCCCAGCCCATGGAGGAGAATGGACGCATGAGACATGAAAACTACAACTCCCATGAGGCACCACAGCAGCACTTCCAAATAGCAATATATTCTTCTTTGGCAACGATATTTTGGTGTTTGAATTTATGCTGAAAAAAATAAAAAAAGTTTCCATGGAAAATTGAGACAAACTTTTTAAAAACAATTTCACTGAAATGTCCCCCTAACCCTCACTCCTTGTGTTTTTCAACCAGCTCGCCTCACTTTTTCCTCCTGCGTCTCAAATCTTTCCTGCACCCTTTTGCTGCCGTCAGGGATAGTTGCAATGCCTTCCAAGCTAGTATCCTCTTTAGTTCTTGATATTATTTCCATTACTTCTTACTGCAGGGCCTAGGACCCAGTCAGGGACCCAGAAAGCACTACGCCAGGTGCTGTACAAGCACAGAGCAAAAAGACAGTTACTGCCCCAAGCCGCTTAGGATTTGTAATGAGATTTTAAATCCACCAGTCCCAACAATCAATTTTTTTTTAAGAACATAGCTAACAATTTTGAAAATAGATCCTGTCAGGCAAACTTGATCTGTGTGTGGACGTGTGAGGAGATTATAGATTTGGTTGATATGGGTAACAGTGTTGATGTAACAGAGTTAGACTTCTAAGGCGTTGATTTGGCACTGCATGACACTTTGATTAAAACACTAGAAGGATATAAAATGGACACACCACACTTTAAAGGGATTAAAAACTGGCTAACGGAGAGGTCTCAAATGTAATTGTAACAGGGAATCGTGACTGAGTAGGCGTGTGAGTAAGGGGGTCTGCAGGGATCAGTTCTTGGCCCTGCACGATTTAACATTTTTACCAATGACCTGGAAGTAAACATAAAATCATCCCTGAGAAAGTGTTCAGCGGACACTAAAAAAAGAGGGGGGAGGGGTACCTAAGGAAAAAGACAGGTCACTGACCCAGACTGATCTGGATCACTTGGTAAACTGGGCTCAAGCCAACAATCTCTATGTAACTGTGAACATCTAGGAATGCAGAGTACAGGCTGTTCTTACAGGATGGGGGACTCTATCTGGGGAAGCAATGATTGAAAAATAGATTTGGGGGTTGTGGTGGATAATCAGCTGAACACGAGCTCCCAGTGTGACCCTGTGGCCAAAAGGGCTAACATGATCCTGGGATGCACAAACAGGGCAATCTCAAGTAGGAGCCGAGAGGTGATTTTACCTCTGTATTTGGCACTGGTGCAACCACTGCTGGAATCCTGTGTCCAGTTCTGGGGCCCACAGTTCAAGAAGGAGATTGATAAATTGGAAAGGGGTCAGAGAAGAGCCAGGAGAATGATCAAAGGATTAGAGAACCTGTCTTACGGCGAGAGATTCATGGAATTCAGTCTATGTAGCTTAACAAAGAGACAGTTACGGGGTGACTTGATCACAGTCTATAAGTGTCTACGTGGGAAACAAATATTTAACAATGGGCTCTTCAGTCCAGCAGAGACAAGTCCAGCCAGACCCAATGGCTGGATGAATTCAGACTGGAAAGGCGGCGTACATTCTGAAAGGTGAGAGTAATTCATCCCTGGAACAATTTACCAAGGGTCGTGGTGGAATCTTCATCACTGACCATTTTTAACTCAAGACTGGCTGTTTTGCTAAAAGATCTGCTCTAGGAATTCCTGCAGGGAAGTTCTCTGGCCTGGGCTCTAGCCATCATAATAGCCCCTGGTGGCCTGGGAAGCCCTGAAAAGCAAGGACAAGCCTTTGAAAATTAAATTTACAATTATTTTAAAGCCGTTAAGTATTCTGAATGCAGATCGGGTAGTTTTATACTCAGTTGGGAGCCTTGCAGTAAATAATGTACGGCCAGAGCATGAGTCAGTTACAATAGTGATAAATAACTCGTTCTTAGTTAGTGTTTGATCAGCAGATCTCAAAACGCTGTACAAAGGAAGTCAGTATCCCAAGTATAGGGAATGGTCCAGTGAATTGGGCACTAGCCTAGGGCTCAAGAGATCTGGACTACACTCCCCATCTCTGTCACTGACCTGCTGGGTGACTTGGGCCAGTCACTTCTCCACTCTCTGCCTGTTTCCCCATCTCACTCCTCCATCTGTTTAGAGTCTGAGAAACTGGAAGGGGATGAGATTTTATTATTGTCGTCCATCTGTTGAAGCCTTGCTGGCTGGCTTCTCATGGGAAGAGGAATCAGCGAAACCAAAACATGTTTTTTGTTTTTGTTTTAAACACTACCTCAACCAGTCCTGGAACAGAGGTGGTCACAAATGATACACAACCAAATTCCTCTTGCAGGGATTTCAGCCCCTCCACCGGTGCCAGTTCCCAGGGAGCAGCTTCCCCAAGAATCGACTCTAGTTAGAGATAAAGAGTCCTGTGGCACCTTATAGACTAACAGACGTATTGGAGCATAAGCTTTGGTGGGTGAATATCCAATTCATCAGACACATGCATATTCACCCACAAAAGCTCATGCTCCAAAACGTCTGTTAGTCTATAAGGTGCCACAAGACTCTTTGTTGCTTTTTACAGATCCAGACTAACACGGCTCCCCTCTGATTCTAGTTAGACACACTCAGGCGAAGGAGCCACTGCCTTGCTGCTTGCCACTGCTGCCTCCAAGAGGAGCTGAAATCACAAACTCACACCAGCTGGCTCACGGGCGGAGAGGGCGAAGGTGTGAGAGGACTTGTCATGGTGCCACCTGGTGACTCCCACCGCAATATTGCTCTAATCAGACTGTTTAAAGCTGCTTCATTCTGATGCCCAATGAACACGTGGGAAAAAGGGCTTCTTCGTTACATTTCCCCTCCAGTCCGTGTATTTAAGGCATGCAACCTCACAACCCCCACCCCTGCAAACCTCCAGTCAATCCTCTAGCGCAATGCGGGAGAGTCCATGGGAGATTCCTACACATTAAGAAACAAGCAGGAGGGGAAATTACATACAACAATAACGAAAGCTCCCAGCACCCTCGGGGAATAAACCATGACAGCGTTTTACAATTCTTCACAGGTCCCCTTGAAAACCCCTAGTCCACCCTTCCCTCTTGTCTCATGAGCTCTGTCTGCAAATCAGCACGCGGCTCTTGCGTTACATCCCCCTTTTCGCCGCCTCTAGATTGGCCATTGAGTCTGGACCTTCATCAGTGCGAGGCCTGGATCTGAGGGCAGGGCTGTCTAGTGGTGCAGCTGCCGATCTTTAACAAAGACGCCAGAAGGGAGCTCTCCCATAGGGCAGTTAACCAACTCCCCAGGAGGCAGTAGCTGTGTTGGTAGGAGAGGTTCTTTTGCTCACACAGCGCTGTCTGCATGGGGCGGGGGGGGGGTTAGGTCGGTGTAACTTCCTCCCTCTGGAGTGTGAGTTTGTCACACCCCCCAGTGATGGAATTATACCAATATTGGTCTGTAGTGTAGACCAAACATCCTTCCTCGTTTGTACTGTGCCTAGCTCAGTGGAGGGTTGATCTTTGCTGGCCCTAAATGCTACCGTCATAAACGTAATGACTAACCAGTGTTCAAGTAGGGAAAGTTGCCTGGAAGTTAAAATGAAACAGGACCATATCCAATAAATCCATGAAACACCAACAATAATTATGTCCTCCAGAGCGCCCTGCTGGGGAATCACTGGCAAATGAACCCACCTGCCGGGCCCGATCCAGCAGCTGCAGTCACACAAATATCCTCTTGGCTTCAATGGTACAGCAGAAGAGCCTGCTCTGAAGCTGCCTGGAATCAACGGGAGTCTTTGTAAAGGCCTGGGTTAAATCTCACGTGTGCAGGGCCTGCAGGACGGAGCCCCATAATCAAACACAACTGCTGCCACTGAGACACCACGGTGACAGGAGCCCTAGCCCTGGGTCAGACAGAGAGACATCACTGCCTTCCAGCGCAAACCGAACAGACCAAACCCAAGAGCTTGTTTGCAGGACCAAGCAGCGGGCAAAGCAGCGATCTGGGGCCCGTGCTAGGATATTACAAACACCACGTGACACGGAGAAGCTGGGGAGGGATGGACTGACAGATTTGAGGGGAGTGAGTTTCACACGCCTGGGTTCAGTGCCGTAAGTGAATGCAAGAGTCTAAGACACAGGGTGAAAACACTCAGCAGCATTATGGCTGGTGGAGCTTGCCAGTAAATAAATCTTTCTTCTTTAAGCTGGGAACAAGCAAACATTATGCATTTTAATACTGCAAAAAGGGAAGGTTTGCATCTAGAAAGAAAGAACGCCGGCCATATGCCCACCGGTGGACTCTCTCCTGCAAAGCAGTGACACCGAAAAAGATTTGGGGGTCCTGGTGGCTGATCAGCAGAACAGGAGCTTCCAGTGTGATGCTGTGGCCAAAAGGGCTGACGCGATCCTGGGATAAAGAGGGGAATCCCGACGAGGAGCAGAGAGGTTATTTTACCTCTGGATTCAGCACTGGTGCGACCACAGCTGGATCCTGTGTCCAGTTCTGGGGCCCACAGTTCAAGGAGGTTGATACATTGGAGAGGGATCAGAGAAGAGCCATGAGAACGATCAAAGAATTGGAAAACCTGCCTTAGAGTGAGAGACTCAAGGAGCTTCATCTATTTAGCTTAACAAGGATAAGCTTAAGGCGTGGTTCGATCGCGGTCAGTAAGTACCAATCAGGAGAACACGTATTGACTAACGGGCTCTTCAGTCTAGCAGACACGTGTATAACACAACCCGGTGGCTGGAAGTTGAAGCTAGACAAATTCAGACGGGAAAGCAGGTGTAGATTGGGAACACTGAGGGTAATTAACCATTGGAACAATTGGCCAAGGGTGGTGGCGGGTTCTCCATTGCTGACAATCTTTAGATGGAGACAGGCTGGTTTTCTAAGATTTCGGGCCTAGGAGCGATTGTGGGGGCAGGTGTCTGGCCGGGGTTATCCAATTGCAGCTTTCACTAGCCTCAGAGGGGAGCATTGCACGTTGGGGCTTGTAGTGTCTGCAAGATGCACCTCAGCAATAAAGCCTCAAGCGGGGTCACCCAAGAAAACTTTGCAGGCCGCACTTTGGCCATTCCTGGGCCTTAGGGTGCCTGGCCAAAATCTGCCCCGAGGCACCCAGAGCAGGATCTTGGATCAATCACCGGCTCTGGGACCCTGGGAGCTCCTTGAGATGATCAGGGACAATGCTCAACAACTTCCATCGGCTGCTGCAGACCCCCACTCCCCTCTGGGAGCTACCGAGCTGCCTCTCCCCGAGCCCCATCTTCCCTCCTTGGGGCAGCACCGTGATTTATCAGAGAGCAGCTTTCCTGCAACTCACATGGGCTGACTGAGGCAGCAGAGCAAAGGCCCCTGCCCTGAGAAGCTAAAAGTCAGAGCCAGGCTAGGAGGGTGGCCCTGGAGAAGCGGGAGGTGGCTGTAGGGCCCTGGCGCGTGGGATGTTTACAATCGGCCTGGAGACCAGACTGTAGGGATGGTGGTGTAGGCGGTGGCCCATGTGGCACTGCGGGAATGTGGGAGAAGGAGCAAAGCCAGATGCTATATCAGGAGGGTCGGGGATTCACTACTGGAGAGCAACCCGGGGAATCATCATTGCTCATTATTAACGGGCACACAGCGCTGAAGCCAAGGGACAGTGCAGGGGCTGGCTGGACAGGGACGTCCGTCTGGCCTCAGCCTGCTGGGGTCGAACGTGTCCGTCCGTCATCCCTCCAGGGGGCAGCGGGGTTCACGAGACGCCCTGCAATGGTGCAGGCATTTCTTCTCACTCCGACCCCAGTGGGGTCCTCCACCTCCAGCATCCCCCCCAGGGCTCAGAGCTCCCCCCCTCTCTTCTAGCATCTCTGTGGAACCAGGGAGAGGCGGCAGGGGCCTTGGGGCCAGCAGAATGCGGGTGGCCCCCAGCTCTGTGAGCGCATCACATGGAAACAGACCCATCTCCTGAGATCAGACCCTGGGCAGAGCCGTGGGGAACCCGGGCAGGACAGGGGAAGTGGTTTGAAGAGCTTGTCTCTTCTCTACCCACCTCCTGGCTATCCAGCCCCTCCCCCCCATTGCTACATCCGCCACGGGGGGGGGGGTCCCCTCCTTTATCCTACTGATGCCCAAATAGCCATGGCAGCCAAGAGTCCCTCCCATCTGTACCTGGTCCGACACCTGCGCCCTGCCCTGTCTGCCCCAGGCCAGGCCATGGTGCCCTGCCTACATGGGCCCTCCCATCAGGGTCAGTGCAGGCCGTTCTCGCCCTGGATGGAGCCACCTGCCCAGGGAAAGCTGCTGCGGGTCCAGACACCGCAGCCTATCTGCCCAGCAACACCGGTTGTCATGAGCCCATCGCCCCAGCACCCTGCACTGGCTTCTCAGTGACAGAGCCCAGTGCAAGGCTTCTGTCCCAATACTCACACCTGCCCTGCCCTCCCCCAATGGGATTGGCCCCAGAGAGACGCCTCCTTCTGCCAGCCAGATCCCCATGGACAGGGACATGGTCACCCTGCAGGGCGAGCCAGTGAGTGCAGGGGACAGAACCGTCCTGGGAGCCGGCCCCAGATGGTGGAACTCCCTGCCACTGGAGAGAAAGGACCATGGACCACACCATACAGGGAACTGAATGCAAAACTCCCCTGGTGACCCGGTTTCCCTTCAATAAGCTCTTCTCACAAAGAGACGCTGAATACCCCCCTCCCCACCCTCTTTCTCCGCCTCGCTGGGAAGGGAAGAAAGACTGCGACTGTCACATCCATGTGTAAGTGCACAAGACGCCCGCAGCACCGTGGGGCTGGGTTGTGGGTAAGGCCCTGGAGAGATGGAGAAGCCACACTCGGCCCCTCTCTCATCCAATGCAGGGTCGCTCCCTACAGCACGTTTGCAGGGCTTTTTCCTGAGCAGCTTGAAAAAGCCCCGGGGCTGCAGTTCCTGCCCTGCCCTTGGGGGTAGGATTCCCAAACCTCTCACCATCTGGAAGCTGCTCCTGCCCAACCTTTGGGTTTCTTAACTTCTCCACACCCCCCTCCCCCACCCATGTCTAGCCACACACCCTCCTGCCCTAGGCCAAGCTTTACCCTCCAGCTATTCGCCAGCTGCCCCCAAGGCCCCTCCCCCTTAGCCAAATTCAAACTCTCTCAAGCTCGCCTCCTGGATGTTCTCTGAACACCCCCGCCCCCCAATCTCTCGCTGGCAGGTTCTGAGCACAGTATGCCAGATGGGGGTCTCCTAGAGGGGCCCACAGCTGCAGCCAGGATCTAGCAGCCCCCCTGAGCTGTGCAAGGCGAGGGGGGGGGGACGGGACCACTGATTTCACGGCCATGGGTTTATTGCATTTGCAGTGGCCTTTCCCTAAAACTGCCCCAGCCCATTGCAATCGTGGGTGCCCCTGGCCGAGTGCTCTTCCTGTGGGGGCACAAAGGGGGTGGAGCCGAGGTGTGTGCATCCCCCTGCCAGCCCCACTGCGGTAGGAGGGTCGCATTCCCCACGCCTCCCTCCTCCCCAGCCATCGCCCTTTTAAGGGCACAGAAATTCTTCACATAAACAAGCGCTGGAGCCTGGGAGCTGGGGCTGAGCAGCTGGGATTCCAGGGGCCCCTCACCCCAGGGTGCTGGGGGGCTCGCACTGGACACCCCGCTGCGGAGAGGGGCAGGGGGGCACAGGGTGGGACCCATGGCGGGGGGAAGGGCCCGGGGAGCCGCTAAAAGTTGCCCCGGTTGTTTCGCGAGGAGTTTGGGGTCTGGGGCAAGGAGGGAGGAGCGGGGCAGGGGGAGCCTTGAAACAGCTCAGGGAGCGTCTAGCAAGAGCAGCTCCCGGCCCGGGGCGAAGAGGCGACAGCAGGGGCCGCGAAGAAACGCACGGAGCGGGACCGGGAGCTGGCCAGGGCCCGGCCCGGGGACGGGACAGGGAGAGAGCAGCCCCCCCGCACGAAGGCCCCGCAAACTTCGCCCTGCGTCGCGTATTGCGCGGGGCAGGAATCGGCGCAGTGATTGGTGCCCCCCCTCACTTTTTCACCGACCCCCACCTTTGCAAACCCCCCCCCCTGCCCGCCATCCACGGCCCCCGGCGAAGCGCGGGGTCCCAGGCCCGGGGCCCTGCGCGGCCTTCTCCCGCGAGGGGACTGCAATGGAGGCCCGAGGCAAGGGGTCGGGTGCAAATTTTCTTTCCCTTCCCAAGCGCGCAAGGCGCAGGACAAGCCGTCTGCTGTAGAGCGAGCCCCTTGGCTCGAGCGAGCTCGGTAGCAGGGGGACGCGAGCCCTGCGCCTTCCCTTTAGGAGCCCAGGCTCTAGGAACTCGGTAGCTGGGCGCAGGGCGAGTTTTTCCCCCTCCCCTGCCAGGCCGGGGGCAGATTTGCCACACGCTCATCTTGCCAAGCATCCCTTCTCTGTGGGAGCCCCCGGGAGCTGCCTCGGCCCTAGGACACCACAGGGCCATGATGGAGCAGGGTCACACCCTCCCGCCTGCGGTTACACCAGCCTCGTAACTGCCTCTGGCCTGTGGCACTGCGGCCACTGTTCTTAACGACACACCCCCGGGGCCCTGTTTGTCGCTCACTGAACCACTTGCCTCAACAGCATCTCGTGGCAGGGAGTTCCCTGGGCTAATGACACCCTGTGCCATTTCCTGGTCTCTAGTCTGAACCGCCTGGCTTGGCAGCGTGGCCTCACATAACCGCTGGGCTCAAAGGTCACAGCAGGGAACCCCAGCAGCTGGGCCTTTCCTCTTCTGCTTTCTGCAGCTGGATCTGCAGGAGCAGACCAGAGCCAGCTCCTTCCATGGCCCAACTGTTCTCAGAGTTAGCAATTGTGTCATCGAATCGGGCTGGAGGGGTGAGGCAGGGCCAAGTTACCCTAGACCATCCCTGACAGGTGTTTGTCCAGCCTGGTCCGAAAACTGTCCAGTGCCAGAGATTCCACAACTTCCCTGGGAAGCCAGTTCCAGAGCTGCGCTGCCCTGGTTAGATTAAACCCATTACTACTTCTCCTGCCTTCGGGAGACGTGGAGAACAACTGATCACACACGGGCCTCTTTAGAACACCCCTTCAGTCTCCTTCCATTAACGCTGAATGTGCCCAGCTGTTTTAACTTTTCCTCAGAGGTCCTAGCCTGACCTTCCCCCACAGGGCACATCAAGGAAGAAACTGACAAATTAAAAGATCATCTTAAAAAACACACAATTTTTTTACCTTGTAGAACTAAAGAATTAATTGTGATGACTGAAGGTTTGTGTTAACATAGGAACACCAGACTAGGTCAGACCAAAGGTGCATCCAGCCCAGTGTCCTGTCTGCCAACAGTGGCCAGTGCCAGGTGCCCCAGAGGGAGTGAACAGAACAGGGAATCAGCCAGCGATCCATCCCATCGCCCGTGGCACTTCCAGCCCTGTGGTTCTGGACCCTACAGTGATACACCCAGGGTTCAGAAAGCATTTCCCTTTGCGTAATCCAACTCTGTTCTTTCTATGGCCACAGCGGTGAGGCAGCTCCCAAGCTCCGGGCCCCGTGGGGTGCCCTGCAGAAGTCTGTCTGGTGATTTACTTTGTGCATTGCGCTCTGTGGGGCTGGTTGGGAAGTGGGGGTTGGAAATTTTGAGCCAAAATATTTCAGCCAGGAAGTGAAATGTTTAGACAGCGCAATGTTGCTGCAGTGCCTCATGGGAGTTGTAGTTCAGGTGCTAATACTCCCATTCTCTTCTACAGGCTGGGCTCCTTGGTTGGACTACATCTCCCATGCTGGGAATGCTGCAGTGTGGCCCAGACGGCGCCCCACAGAGAGGACAAGAGACCTACTACTGGAGGCAGCTGCAGGAGATCTGCTTTAGCTCGCAGGCCAGAGGCTGGTGGTCTGGGAGCTGAAGGACCAGGTGTATGGAATTCCTAGCAGCTCTGGCTGCAGCACCTGGATTCGCTTGCTCTTCTACCATGGCTCTGCTAGGAGGCAGCAGCTGAGGCCAGAAGCTGGTGACTGGGAACCAGGACTCCTGGGTTCCATTCCCTGCTCTGCCACTCATTTGTTCACTTTGTGGCTGGGGCCTTCCCTTAGTCAGTGGTGCTATCAGTTTCCACCAGCCACGTATTCACACACACACAAAGCCACTAGGATATTTGAGGGCTCACCGGTGGGGCCTGCCAGTTCTTTTCATCTGCAAGCCGAGGAGTTAGATCCTGGATAAATGCTGTTTGCTGGGGCTCCTCTCTTCACCAGCACAAAGGTTTTAAATGAAGTCATAATAAGTAGTTACCTGGGGCTGGCAGATCCCAGGTGATCTGAAACTGGGCAAAGGCCCAGCAAACGGGCTGTGGGAAATACGCTGGGCAGGGCTGCAGGGCACCTGCTGGGCCTTCCCCTGCTGCTGAGTGCAGCCGGGTTATTAGCACTCCGGGGCCCCAGGGGAGGCCTCTGTTCGCAGCACTAATTGGAAGAGGAGCATCTCTGGGGGCAGCTAATTCACTTAGGCCTGAGTGCCAAGTGGCTGTGCTGGGGACTGAGGGGATTTCGCCAGCTCCCAGATGCAGCTGTTAGCAATTAACGGTGCGGGGGAGCGGCCGCCAGCTCCCGAAAGCTGCGCATGGCTTCAGAGGCCAGGCTGCTGCAGACCAGCTTGTGGGGGGCTGTGGGCCTGGGGGAGTGCTGAGCAGAGAAGGAGAAGGCCCAGCCCTGTTTAACCCTGTCCCTGCTGCTTGCAGGTAGCCTCTTCTCCGGTCTCCTGACACAGGTTCCTTGCCAACCCGGGGGAGACGGCTTAGCCATTGCACCTGGTCCCATCACTCACCAGGGGACAGGTGGTGCCCCCAGTGTCTGCAGCTGCACTTCCCAGGGGGATGCAGTAATTCTAACCCCTGGACTATCCTAGAGACCCATCCCTGCCCTGCCTCCAGCTCCACCCTGGGTGGGACCTCCTAGCCACCCGGCTCCCCTTCCACAGCCAGCCTGGAGAGCTGCTGCTTCCCAGGGTACCCTCAGGGCTACAAATCCACAGGTCTGGACTCTCCAGTTAGAGCCAGCCCCTCCACGGGACACACCTGACTGCAATGCATGCTGGGACCTGTAGTCCCCTGGGGCCTCACCTCTTGATCTGCTCCAAAGGAGGCCCATGCCTAGGGTTCCTGCCCTGTTGCCCATGGAGCTCCCTGGTCTGGCAGTCACCAGCCCTGGGGCCGAGGGTTGGTTAACCCTTCTGTTGCCGCACTTGAAGGCCCTGGGACCCTCAGAGTTGTGCTGGCCGAGACCCCTGCATGCTCCCAGGATGGGCGCAGCTGCACGAGGATGATGGTGCTCCCACGCACCAGGCTTACTCCCCTCAATGAAAAGTCTCTTGTTGATTTCGCTCTGGACTCAGGCTACGTCTGCGTTACAGAGCCCCACAAACTCAGCGATCTGAAGAGACGGGTGCTGAAAGTAGGTGGGGCTTGGGCCCTTGTTTGGGTCTCTGAAGCAGGGCTGGCAGGTTTGGGACTGGAGCCAGCTAAATGCTGGCCAACGGCTTTTAACAGGAGATGCTAACGTGTTGCCTGTCCTGTGGCTGATCAGGGAATGGGCGACTTTGTGACATCACAAGAGCCAGAGACTGGAGCCATTGAGAGGGGATATTTTAGCCAGACTATTTCAAATAGGTGGGGGCTGTTCGCTACCGTGAACCCTGGTTGACTCCAGTGCCTGACACACACACGGGACAAAGGTGGACTTTGGTAAAGATTCCACACTACGCTGCTCCGAGCCGTCCTCCAAACCCAGATGTGATGCTTCTGGTATTTCTAAGGGGAAACCCGATTGGATTCCCTCGCGCTGCTCTCTTTGTTAACCCTTTCAGGGCCCCTTCATGCAGCACAAAACAGCAAAACCAGACACAAACGCAATCTAAACAAAACAGTGTAACTGGTGACTGTGCCGCAGCAGCTCTGCAAGAAGAGGGCTGGGTCCCTTTGGGCCCGGGAGGCCAGCGCTGGAGTGGCTGGCCCCATGCTCCAAACAGCAGGGATGAAATTCCTGGATTCACAGCCCTGCAGCCCCAACCCAGCCGTCCTCTGTTGCAAGCAGATACGCTGAGCTCCAGGCACTCTCCAGGGAGGGGACCTGTCAGGGGCGAGACCCTGATGCCCTTGTCTGTTCTACCTGACCAGTCAACCCAGGACATTTGCCAAAGTCCCCTCTGTTGTTGATTAGCATTGCCGCACTATGCCTGTTGTCCTCCACCCCAGAGGTGGCTGCATCCCAGGATGCCCTGGGACGAGCTTTGGGATAGAAGGTGATGGGCACACAGAAAATGTTCCTATTCTGGGCAATGACCTTTGGCCGCCACTGAAGGGTGACAATGGACTCTTGCAGGGAGGCTCAGCCCGAGGCCCAGGCTGGCTGGTGGGGCTGGCTCGTCTCCAGGGGTGGCTCATTTCTGCTCCTTCCGGGGGCACCTGCCAATGACCAGACCCTCCTGTAGGGAACCTTGAAATCAAGTTTATTCACAGAGCAGCACTTTCCAGGGGAGGTGCCTGGCCAGCAGGGTCTGTAACTAACTCCTTCTCTGTGGGTCTCCTTCCGGGATGCTGCAGCTTTTACTGCAGTCACAGCTCCAGCCCCTCCCAGCCCATTCCCCCGACCCCAGCCCGCAAGGGCTACTCACAGTGGGATCCAAGTTACCTCCACAATCAGTGTGAACTTAGGGTCATTATTTCACATGTAGGATCTGGACCCAGGAGTGGCGCCAGGCTTTTTGGCGCCCTAGGCAGGGGTCCTTCCGCACTCCCGGTCGGCAGCAATTCGGTGGCGTGGGGGTCCTTCTGCGCTCCCAGTCTTCGGGGCACTTCAGCGGCGGGTCCCGGAGCGAGTGAAGGATCGCCGCCAAAGACCCGGAGCGCGGAAGGACCCCCCGCTGCCGAATTGCTGCCGAGGGCCGCAAAATGCCACCCCCCCAAATCCTGATGCCCTAGGCGACCGCCTAGATTGCCTAAATGGAAGCGCCGGCCCTGTCTGGACGTTAAACAAGAGCTGCAGGTCGGGATTGAGGGGCACCAGCAGCACTCGGGGGGACCAGGACTAGGCTAGCAGGGGGCTGTGGGTCAGGACTGAGGGGCACTGGCAGAGCTGGGGTGGCGGGGGTGTGTGTGATCACAGGTGCCCACGAAGGTGCTGATTGGTCAGTACCATCCCCCCACGCCCTGAGCTTGCTGAGAAGGGGAGATGCCCAGGGATGCTGCATGTCTGTCAGTCCGTGGGGGGAGTGGGGAGCCCAGCCCTGAACCCCGGCCCTGCCGGTGACTGCGTGGCGATGGCTTCGTTCCCTCCTGGGATGGTGACAGACCCAGAGGCAGCCTAGGCCTGTGGCGCGAGTGCCCAGCGGGCAGGGCACGAGGTGTCATCGGGTCCCTGCCCAGCCTGGCGGGTCGGTGGAGGGGAGCCCATAGGAGAACTGGCTGTGGCGTCCGCAGGCCAGGAAGTTGGCTCCGTGTGCAATGCAGCACGTCCAGATCTACAGGAGGCGAGAGGGAAACCAGCTGAGCTGCTGATTGGGACAGAGCGCTGAGTTGGGGGGGACGGAGCAGCCTGGGGTGTTGGAGCGGGGGGGGGGGGGGACCTAGTGACCGCCACTCGCTCTCTGCCCCAGAGTCCAGCCTGCGCAGTGAGATCAGAGCCCCTGACCTGAGCCACGCGCCAGAGCCTGGTACCAAGCCCACCACCGACTGGGGCCTGGGGCTGGATAATGTGGCAGGTGGTTCTGATTCGGCCCGGGCTAGGGTCTTCCCATCTCTGCCCAGCCCCTGTCCCAGCTGCACAGGCAGCAGGTGCCCCTGAAAAGCCAGTGGGTGCGAGCAGGGGCTGCCCAATCTGGCTCTGATCACTGGGGCTGCGCTGTGAGGGGTCCCCCCATTGTTCCCCATCTGACCAGTAGGGGGGTCCCCTTTGGAGTCAGGCGCTGGGGGGTCACTGGGGGGGGACATGAGGTGCACGGCTTGGCAGATAACTCCCAGGACCTGAGCCCCCCCCCCCCCAGAAGTGCTCCCAACCCCCCGCCCCTAAGTTCTCCCTCCCAGCCCAGGTCCGATCCCCCAGCCCTGGAGCACAGGCCGCGCCCCCTGCTGCCCTACCAGGTAGGCGGTGAAGGCCACATAGCCGGCCAGCACGAAGCCCAGGGGGATGTAGTAGGCAATGCTGCCCAGCGTAGGGATGTAGATCACCACAAAGTAGAGGTTAATGGCGCAGATCAGCCCGGTGATGAGGATCATCAGCACCTTCCCAACACTGCGGAGACCAGAGCACCCATGAGCCCGGCCTGGCCCCCTCCCGCCCGCTGCCTGGGTGGGGGTCCGGCGTCTCTGACTCTGCATGGGTTGGCCCCACTCCGCCTGGCCTCCTGGCCCATGCAGGGGGGTGCACCAGTGCAGGAGGGTTTGACGCATGGCTGAGCCTGCCTGTGCTGCCAGCCCGGCTCTTGTGGGCCCAGGCCCAAGGGGGCCCGGCGAACACATGGCAAGCACGGCCTGCCCACCTGCGACCCTCTCCCCCGACCCAGCCACGCGATTGGCTGAAGGATGCCCTGCCCCCAGGTCCTGACAAACCCCAAATACCTCCAACGTTCTGGGGTTCTGCTGCTTGTTAATTTCAGCATTTGGGGGGATCTGGACGCCGGGTGCCCTGGGGAGGCTGCCTGCGCCCCCAGCCATTGGACCGGCGGAGAGGTAGGACCCCCAGGCCCGGGCCAATACTCACACGCCGTTGGTGAACTCCTGCATGAGCGGCCGCATGCTGGTGAAGGTGAGAACTGGGAGGACGGCGAAGGGGAGCTGCAAGGCAGAGGGGCAGGGTGAGAGGGGAGGGGACCCTGCTCCCAGGTACTTGCCCCAACCCCCACTACCACATCCAGGCCACCCTCCCTTGCCCCGAGTCAGTTGTGCCCAAGGTCCAGGCCCGGTTCTCACCAGGATGCTCTGCAGCACATTGAGAAGGTCGTTCATCCCCGTCAGGTGGCTGACGTCCTTGAAGGCGGCGATGAAGACGGTGGGGAGGATGGCGAAGGAGCGGGTGAAGAGTACGCGGGCAAAGCGGGACCAGCGGAGCTGCAGGAACCCCTGGGGAGGGACAAAGGGGGGATGCCCTGTCAATGAGTGAGAATGACGTCTCTTTGGAAAAGAAAAGACTGAGAGGGGACATGATAGCAGTTTTCAGGTATCTAAAAGGGTGTCATCAGGAGGAGGGAGAAAACTTGTTCACCTTAGCCTCCAATGATAGAACAAGAAGCAGTGGGCTTAAACTGCAGCAAGGGAGGTTTAGGTTGGACGTTAGGAAAAGTTCCTAACTGCCAGGGTAGTTAAACACTGGAATAAATTGCCTAGGGAGGTTGTGGAATCTCCATCTCTGGAGATATCTAAGAGTAGGTTAGATAAATGTCTATCCAGGATGGTCTAGACAGTATTTGGTCCTGTCATGAGTGCAGGGGACTGGACTCGATGACTTCACAAGGTCCCTTCCAGTCCTAGAATCCATGAATCTCTGAATGATGCCGGGGGCCTGATGCTGCAGGGTCACTGGTGGGGAGAGGCCCCTGGAGCCGGATCTGCACCTTGCAATGGCTGGACTGGCAACGTCCAGAGATCGGAAACCAGGAGACTGGCCCCCAAACTCACAAGAGTTCAAAGCAATTCTACTGCGTTTTTCTGGGCAGGGTCTTGATGTTTGGACTCCCCCAGCCCCTTCCCAGGGCATGGGACAATCTCCTGCCTGCGCTGGAGACAGCGATTTTTGGCCCCGGCTGCAGGAGTTCTGACTCCCACCTCTGTCTGTCTCCTGCCCAGCCATTAATCCTGTCCCCCATCAGTTCTCGCCCCTCAATTCAGCCCCCCCCGTCAGCCCCTCAGCCCCCATCACCACCACCGCCTCGGTTCAGCCCCCCGCTACCCGATCGCCCCCCACCACCCTCAGTTCACCCTCCCAGCACACTCCAGTGCTCAGAACCCACCAGCAATACAGCCCCCCTCAGGCACGATTAATTCCCGAGAGTCTGCAATGGGAGTGGAGGACACGCCCTCCCCTGCAGGATCGGGCCGTCCAGCCTGGAACGTCCTGTGCTGAGTAGACAACCCCCCCTTTGACCGCCCAGCCCCAGGAGCTCAGCACAAAATAAAGACCTTCCTTTCCCAAAGGATCCTGCCCCCTGGTGGGGAGGGACGGCGCTGCCACAAGGAGCAAAGCTGGGCTCCTCGCCCACCCCCAGGGGTCACCCCGCCCAGGGAATGTGGGTTAAAGTGACCGCTCGCCGGCCACGTCCACACTGGGTTAGCGAACACGTGAGAGGCCCCGTGTTTCAAAGTATCCCCTCGTCGCCTAGGGATGGCACGGCCAACGTGAGCAAGGGTCTTGCTCGGGGACAGCAAGGCCTGGACCTGCAAGGTGGGGAGGAAACATTAGGAAATGCAGAAGGAGCTGCAGGTAGGGATTATGAGGCACTGGCAGAGTTAGTGGGGGAGCCCAGGGGGCTGTGGATTGGGATTATGAGGCACTGGCAGAGTTAGTGGGGGAGCCCAGGGGGCTGTGGATTGGGATTATGAGGCACTTGCTGAGTTGGGGGTGGGGAGAGCCCACGGGGCTGTGGATTGGGATTATGAGGCACTGGCAGAGTTAGGGGTGGGGAGAGCCCAGGGGGCTGTGGTTTGGGATTATGAGGCACTGGCAGAGTTAGGGGTGGTGGGAGCCCAGGGCTGGACTAGCGGGGAGGGGCTGTGGGATTGAAGGGCACAGGCTGAGCTGTACGTGAGGGGCCGTTATTCACATGATTCCGTCCTCTCTGCGCTCTCCCTGGCTCTAACGCTTCGTCTCCTCCTTCCTCAGAGCGTCCCAGTCATTCACAAGTTTTAGGAAAAACAAACCGAATTCGGCTATTTAATGTTTCCATTACTGGGGAAAGCGCGGGGCCAGGTCCCTGATGCCCCGACACCAACCCCCACTGGCCCAGTGCAGCGGATGTGCCAGCCGACGTGGTCTACAGAGCCAAGAAGGCTGGTTCTCGGAGCTGCCAGGACAGGGAGAAATAGCTGTGTGCGGGGTTGGACGTGCAAACCTTTGCTTGGGTTAGGGCTGTGCAGTCCCCCCAGCCAGCCCTAGATGTCACCACCACACTGGAGAGCTGGGCAATACGTTAGTCAATAAATAACACGGTCTCAGCTAAGTTAATCTCCCCTGGTGCAAAGATTGCAGCCTGGCGACAAGCTCCAGACCCAGAGATTGCTTGAGTGGCTGCTGAAATGCAGCTGCCTCTGGGGTGGAGCCCTGCAACAGCGCACAACAACTCAGCCCGACAGGTTTGAAGAGGGGAGGTGACGGGTTGATGTCTTGAAGTGAAGGCTCAGTCAGTGGGAGTTTTGGGGAGGCGACCTGAGTTCTGCAGACTGGAATTTGCAGAAAACTCCTGGTAATTGCAAGCGATCAGGGTCCTCCTTTCACCCTGCCTTTGCGCCTTAGCATTCCTGGCAGCCTACAGATACTTACATCTGCTTGTCCTGGGGAAGGGGTTGAGGAGAAAAGGAGAAAACTCCCAATAACCCCCCTATGGTTTTTCCCCTACAGAGCCATACCAGGTAGCAAGCCGAGGAGTGTGGTATAAATGCCTAGGTTAGGGGGAGAAAGAGAGACACACACACAGAGATATACCCATCTCCTAGAGCTGGAAGAGACTTTGAAGGTCATCAAGTCCAGTCCCCTGCCTTCACTAGCAGGACCAAGTACTGATTTTGCCCCAGTTCCCTAAGTGGCCCCCTCAAGGACTGAACTCACACCCCTGGGTTTAACAGGCCAATGCTCAAACCATTGAGCTATCCCTCCTATGGTTGGAAGCAGGCTCTCTGCAGACTCAGGCAGGCAGCAGGGTCATAGCTGGAAGTTTCTCTTTGCAGGAATAAGGGCTGGAAACAGCATTACACAAACCGAAGCGTAAGTTGTGCAGAAGCCAATGGGCCTCTGGGGAAGCGCTGGTTCCACCCCCCGGCTGGTACCAACCCAGCCCAGCCCCCGTCTCTCACCTCCATGACAAACTGCCCAGCGTAGGTCCCGGTCATGGTGGAACTCTGCCCTGCTGCCAGAATCCCGATGGCCCAGATGTAGAGAGCAACAGAGCCGAAGTAACAGCCCAGAATGACGCCCTGAAGGGGGACAGAGCAGAGCCTGTGTTAGCAGGGCCCAAAGCGGGACCCCAAGCCCTCCCTTGTGGGGTGGGGCCAGGATCTGCTCCCGGCCTCTCCCACGACAGGCTGGCAGGTCGGGGCAGCGGGAGGCTGCTCAGCAGTAACCCCTCGGTCCAGCTCTCAGCGATGGGCGGGGTGGGGTACGAGGGGTGGGGGAAATAGAAGGGACCCTGTTGGCTCCAGCAACGAGGATTGTGGGCACCTGAAGGCTGAGGCCGGTGCAGGGGGCACTGCCAGAAAAAGAGCCTATCCTGGGAGACCAGGAGGGGCAAACCCTCCCCCTCTCCCATGGGGCTAAGGCTCTTCCTGTGCCGCTGAGCCCCACGCGTCCCCACCCCGGCAGCCCAGCCCCCACTCCCGGGGCAAGGGGGTGTCTGTGCCCCCGACTCACCCCTTGGTAGATGTCCACGGAGACCGTCTCGTTGTTCCTGGGGAAGATGGGGGCGTACTGGCTGACGCTGCTGTTGGCGCAAACGTTGTACTGAAACACAGGGGTGCGGGGCCACCGGTCAGGAGCAGGGGCGGGGGCAGGAGGGCACTGGCAGGGGGCAGGAGGGCACTGGCAAATGACCTTGCGGGGGTGGGGGCAGGAGCAGGCTGGCCCTACCTTGCCTCCCAGCCCTTAACGCTGCCCCGGGGCTGAGCGTGCGACGGGGGACCAGCCCCGCCTGCAAAAGCCCATCAGATCCCGGGGGCCGGTGCCCCAATCGCTGCTGGGTGGGTGTGCTCCCTGCTGCCCTCTGGTGCCCCCCATAAGTCAGCTGTGTATCAGCTCCCCCTAGTGGCGGGAGGTGGGGGGAGCTGCCCCATTGCCCCCTGGGGGTAGAGGCCTGGCGTTTTAGCGCAGAAGGTCGAGAGTTCTAGTCCCCAGGGGGGCTGGGGCTGGGGCTGGGGCTGGCCGTTGCTAGGGGCTCTGGTGGGGCAGTAAGATTTAAACTCAGTTGAAGATGATCACACAGCCTCTCGCACCCCCACTGGTGCCGGGGTTGGGAGGTGTGTACGGCTCAGGTGCTGCCCCCTGCTGGAGCTGCTGGGAGGGGCAGGCACACCGGCGGCTCATCAGAGAGGGTGGTGGGACGTGGGGCCGGGTGTGGGGGAGAAGGCCTGCCCCTGCCCCCCCGGTGGCGGGGACTCACCACGTCCTGGCCCGCCCCTGCCCCCTGTGACGAACTGGGCAAGTTCTTAATGTTTTCTCTGAATACTGTGTTGGTGCCTCAGTGTCCCCATGGCAGTTCTTAAGTATCTGGCAGAGCAAAGGGCCAGTGCACCTAAATGCCTGACCCTCTGTCTCCTAGCAACTGATGGCCTGGGCCCCTCCCCTGCAAAGGTGCCAGCTGAAGGTGTTGGAGACAAAGGGATCAGGTGACCTCCTGGCCCGGGAAAGGGGCTGAGCAGAGAGGAGGGGCTGGGAGGGGTTGTTAGTCTGGAGCTGGCTGGGGACAAGGGTGGAGGGCAGACCTGGGGGTCTGGCTCACTGCCCCCCAGAATGGACCCAGCCGAGGGGTCCGGTTCGCTGTATCTACAAGCTCTGTTTTAGACCCTGTTCCTGTCATCGAATAAACCTCTGTGTTACTGGCTGGCTGAGAGTCACGTCTGACTGCGAAGTGGGGGTGCAGAACCCGGTGGCTTCCCCAGGACCCCGCTGGGGTGGACTCGCTGTGGGAAGCGCACGGAGGGGCAGAGGATGCTGAATACTCCAAGGAGAGACCCAGGAGGTGAAGACGTGTGAGCTTCTTGCCCTGCAGACAGTCTGCTCCAAGGGAGAGGAGGTTCCCCAGAGTCCTGACTGGCTTGGTGGGGAGCAGTTCCAGAGCATCGCCCGGGGACTCCGTGACACCCCCCGGTGGCGGGGACTCACCACGTCCTGGCCCGCCCCTGCCCCCCCCCCCCCCGGTGGCGGGGACTCACCACGTCCTGGTTGGTGCGGTGGTAGAAGGCCTGTCCGAAGACGGCCATGACGAAGAGGTTGATGAGGAAGGAGACGAAGAGGGCGATGCAGGACTCGATCAGGAAGTACTTGTTGGCTTCGCTCACCTCCTGCCTCTGGGAGCGCGTCACTTCGCGGGTCTGGGCGGGGCACACAGCAGGGGGCAGCGTCACGCAGCTGGCTAGGCCAGGGCAGGGGGCAGCCGGGGACAGGGCTACTGGCTCTCCGGGGGGCCCTGAGCCGGTGGCGGGGATGCCGTGCTCAGAAGGCTCATGGGGCTATCACGGGGCAGGGGTGGGGTGCAGCCTAGGGCTTGATGCCCCACCCAGCTGGGCGGAGGAGCCAAGCATCTGTTTCCTGTTCCCAGGGTGCTGCCCTCGGTCCCAGCCCCGCTCCCACATGCCGCGTTTCCACCCCCTGGCTTCGCGCTCCGGTCGGTAGCACCCCCACCCCAACTGGAGCAGGGGCTGGGAGTGCAACAGCGCCCCCGCTGGCAGGTCAAGGTATTGCACCCATGGCCTCCTAATGCCGCTGATGGCCGACTCCAGATGCCTGCATCTGTAACTTCCACTCCGTGCATCTGAAGAAGTGGGTGTTTTACCCAGGAAAGCTTATGCCCAAATAAATCTGTTAGTCTGTAAGGTGCCACCGGACTCCTTGTTGTTTTTGACTCCATCATGCGCACACTGGGCCCCCGGTGGGTTACAGAAGTGCCCCCCAGGATGAAGGGGGAAGGCAGCTGAGCCCTCACCTTGACCAGGGAGGAGTGGAGGTAGATGTTGTGTGGCATGATGATTGCGCCCACGATGCCCACGGCCTGCAGCAGCTCCTCCCGCCCGCAGCCGCGGCAGTAGGGGAAGAATATGCCCTTCAGCACCTCCGTCTGGGCAGGCTGTACCACCACGTACTGGGGACAGGGAGAGCGAGTGAGGAGGAGCCTGGCTCCGGCTCCACGGCCCACTCCGCCCTTGTCGGCGGTGCTAACGCCGGCCTGCTGGGCAAAGCGGCAGTGAGCGAGCCAGCCCCCGAACAGCTCCCGTGAGGGCTGTCCCCCTCCCCAGCTCCATGACACAGGAGGCCCTGCCGGGCCGGACAAGGTCACTGCAGCTCCGTCACAGCGCACGGCCACAAGAATCCCCACCCCAATCCACGGGGGGCAGAAAGACGCCCTAGCCAGGCTGCAGGACCGACACCCCGAAGCCCACGGGTGCTAACGATCGCAGGCAGCTGAAAGGCAGCACCTCCCAAGGAAAAGCATCTGCTGCCACTTTGTTCTCCCTGGAGGGAAGTCTGCCATTCAAATCCTGATCAGCCACCCCCCTGCGTAGCTTGTGAGGCACACAAGGACCCCCGCCAAAGGAAGGGTTTGCAGCTGATGCACCCTTGTAAAAAGATCAAACTCCCACACTGTGGGGCTGGTAGCTGCTGTGCTTGGGAGCCGGCCTGTGGAGGTGGCACAAGGGCTGCCAGGGTGAAAGGAAAGACGCGCCCCCGAACGCCTCCCAGAGCAGAAGCGCCGCCCCTCCTAGCTCCAGCACTGAGATTTCCCTTTGGCCAGATGGGTCTGTAAGACCAGGTAAGGGCTGCACAAGTGGCCTCTCCGTAACGTGGGCAGCTTGGATCCCCACCTCTGCCACTCGCTGAACACAAGGGCAAGGGACCTAACTGGGTTTCAGAGGGAGCCTGAGAGATCCGTGAACGGGATTAGCTGCTGGGGTTGTCTGTGATAGGAGGGGACTGGACTCTGGGCCCCTGTCGGATGTTCCTGTTCTCCCTCAGTCACTGGGGACCTCTGTGGCTTCTCAGCCTGTGATAGCGGCCCGAGGTAGTGCTGTGGTGTGAACTCTGGGCCGTTCCTCCCCTGCTCACACACAAGGGTTGGCCAAGGCAGCCAGGAAATGGCTCTTTACCTCGTAGCCAAAGGTCACTGCCATGATTGTGATCAGGAGACCGAAAAAGGCTTCCAGCTTCCGGAGACCTGGAGGGGAAATGGAGGCCAGGGGAGCTCCACGCTGCAGCCGTGCTCAGACAGGCAGCTCAAAGCCAGCCCCTGGGACCAGGCTTGGGGACAATCTCACAGACTCGGAGAGTCGAATGGACCATCGGAATCATCTCATCTGACCTGCACCTCGCAGGCCACAGAACCTCGCCCACCCACCCTGGAACAGACCCCGAGCTCTGACTGAGTCATTGAGTCCTCAGAGATTGGCCCAAAGACTTAAAGTGACAGAGAATCCACCCTTGGCTCTAGTTCAAACCAGCAAGTGACCCGGGCCCCACGCTGCAGGGGAAGGCGAATCCCCCCCAGGGTCTCTGCCAATCTGACCCGAGGGGAAAATTCCTTCCCAGCCCCAAATCTGGCAATTGGTTAGACCCTGAGCATGTGGGCAAGACCCAGCAGCCAGACCCCTGGGAAAGAACTCTCTGTAGTGACTCAGGGCTCTCCATCAAGTGTCCCATCCCCGGCCGTTGGGGAGATATTCCTGATAGCAGTCGAAGATCGGCTACATGCCATTGTCGGCCGTGTCACCACACCAGCCCCTCCGTACACTTATCACATTCAGTCTTGAAGCCAGTTAGGGGTTTTGCCCCCACTGCTCCCCTTGGGAGGCTGCTCCAGAACTTGGAATAAACCTTCCTCCAATTTCAAGCCAAAGCTTGCTGATGGCCAGTTTATACCCATTTGTTCTTGTGTCCACATTGGTACTGAGCTTAAATAATTCCTCTCCGTCCCTGGTATTTATCCCTCTGATATATTTATAGAGAGCGATTATCTCTCCCCTCAGCCTTCGCTTGGTTCGGCTAAACAAGCCAAGCTCTTTGAGTTTCCCCTCAGAAAGCAGGTTTTCCATTCCTCCGATCACCCTAACAGCCCTGCTCTGCACCTGTTCCAGTCTGACTTCATCTTTCTTAAACAGGGGAGCCCAGGACTGCACAGGATATCGTAGATAAGCCTCACCAGTGCCTTGTGTAATGGTACTAACACTTCCCTGTCTCCTGGAAGTACCTTGCCTGATACATCCAGGATCGCATCAGCCTTTTCCACGGCCGCACCTCATTGGCAGCTCACAAACATCCTGTGACTGACTAATACACCCAGGTCTTTCTCTGTCACTTCCAAATGATCCTGGCAATACCTCCTGACTTTGTGTCATCTGCAGCTTTTATTAGCGCAGTCCCACTTTTTGGGCCAAGGGCATTAATTAAAATCCGAATGGTCCCAAGACTGTCCTCTAGTAACCTCCCCCACAGCCCATCAGTCCCCTTTGTAGCATGATCCATCATAGCCTGTGTGATGCAGACCTGTGGTTCCCAACATGCGCCACACCATGCCAGACCCACCTTTCTCCCACCCCCTTGCTCCCTCCCTGCCGGCAGCCCCCACGGTGCAGATCTCACCAGGCAACCTGTGACTCCCTTCCATCCCGCCGGGAGGTTGCCGCCCTCTGACTCGGGTCCTGGCTGGGTTGACACCAGGGAGGAGCCGAAGCCACAGGGAGCACGGTGGGGAGCTGAGTATTTTGCTAGGTGTTGAGCTGATTTTTAGAAAGGCCCAGGAGAGGCCAGGGCTGGGCAGATTGGTAGCCAAGAGGCAGCTCTGCACTGGGAAAGAGAGCATGAAACTGACTAGAAACAGAGCGTGAAACCAACCAGCCTGGGGAAAGCCTCCTGGTTCTGCAGCTTCCTAACCTAACACCCTCCATGTAAACTGGGCAGATGGCCCCGGCAGCTCCCCCTCCCCAGCCTGTGGTACCAAGAACTGACCGTATTTATCCAGGAAGAGGAAGAAGAGGGTGTCGATGATGGTGATGAGGACTCCGCCCCACAGGGGGATGCTGCGGGGGGAAATCACAGGGGTTACTGCTATGACGAAGCCGGGGGAAGCTCATTCCTGTGCTGGACAAGCAGCCTGGTAGCTAGAAAAAGGCGAGGGGAGGGGTCGTCTCTGCTTGTGAAAGGCTCAGCTGAGCTTTCGCTTGCTGAGTGACTCTGTCTCCGGTGCACAAGCCTCCAGGGAACGTGACGCGCTGGGGTGACGCCAAGCCCTGGAGCTCTGGCTCGAAGAGGAGGCTGCAGAGGGACACTGGATTCGTAGAGCCTCAGGCCAGAAGAGGCCGTTGTGACCACCTCGTCTGATCTCCTGTAGCCCACAGGACTTTCCTGAATTCACTCCTGTTGGAGCTAGAGTGGATCTTTAGAAGCACATCCCATCCTGCTTCAAACAGGGCCAGCGATGGAGCCCAGCGGGGTTGGGACTTTGGTAACAGGGCTACACAGCTTTGGAAGGGTCTGGCTTGAATGCAGCCTGGTTTGACAGTTACTAAAATCTGTCTCTGGGTCCCGCTTCTAAACCCACAGGAAGTCTCAGCAGAAGGCCCAGGACTGCCAGAGCCTAGATCTGGTGTCTCCGAATGCAGGCACGGAGCTGAGGGAAGCAGGCTCTGAGATCTCTAGCTAATCCTGCCTCTCTTAAAACCAGCTGCTCCTGCATTTGGTCCCTGTGGTTAGGAATCGGCGGTGCTAACGTGAGGATCCAGCACGCTAGAGGGATCGCGTAACCTGCTGGCTTGGTTTGTACCTGGGATGTCACCCAGACAGGATAAGGGACTCACTACAGCTGCAAGCTCGGGGAGCGCTCTGTTAGTTCAGGTGGCAGCTGGGGGCTAAAGGTCCCCGGGGTTCTGGGCCCGGCTCCCCTAGCGCACAGGAGTCATTGTGGCTGCAGCATGAGGGCTCGTTACCGTCCAGCCGAGAGAAGGCTGAAAGCGATGGCCGTCCCGATCACCTCCTGCATGTCGGAGCCAATGATGGCGATCTCGATCATGACCCAGAGCAGCACGCGCGGTACCTGCAGCAAACAGGGCCAGTCAGGAGCCCCGGCTGGCGGCCTCACATTGCCAGGGGCCTCAGAGCACTTTGTCAAGCCTCACAACACCCATGTGATCCATGGTACAGACCGGGAAACTGAGGCACAGAGACATGCCCAGAGCTGGGAATAGACCCCAGGAGTCCTGACTCCCAGTTCTAACAAGATAGTGTCCCGTCCGAGCGGACAATAGACCCAGAGTTCCCCAGTCCCAGTCTCCCCTACTAGACCCCTGCCCAGAGCTGTGAACAGAACCCAGGAGTCCTGGTTGCAAGTTTGCTGCTCTAACCCCAAGCCCCCAGTTCTCCTTGCAGCTGCCTGCCCCTTTGCTACAAGTAGGGAGAGTAGGCGGGGTGGGTCAGGGCTGATTTTCTGGGGGGTTGGGATCATTAAAGAGTCATCGGTGCAACCTCATGATAAACCCCCCCTCCTCTGGGATATAATATACAGTTGGACTCCTCACCCCTGACTGCAGAGAGCTCTGATGGGGGCTTGTCTGCTCCTGCTGGTCATCCGAGCTACCCGGGAGCATAGCGAGGTAACCAGATACTCCACTGGATGCTAACCCCACACTCAGGAAGAACCTGGCGCCGTCTCGCTCTGCGTCTCAGCGCCCCCGAGCCGTTTGCCCAGGGTTAATTAGGATTATCTCTAGCCACATGTCTTATGGGCTCAGTGTGTCCTCAAAGTGTGTATAATTCTCCAGGGAATGATCCCTGCGTTCACTGAATGGGCTGGGCTAGCAGGGGGCTGCGGGTCGGGCCTGAGGGGCATCGCAGAGCTGTGTTTGGGGGGAGGAGAACTGGACTAGCAGGGGGCTGCGGGTCGGGAGTGAGAGGCATCGCAGAGCTGTGTTTGCGGGGAGCAGAACTGGGCTAGCAGGGGGCTGCGGGCCAGGAGTGAGGGGTGTCACAGAGCTGTGTTTGGGGGGAGCAGAACTGGGCTAGCAGGGGGCTGCGGGTCAGGAGTGAGGGATGTCACAGAGCTGTGTTTGGGGGGAGGAGAACTGGGCTAGCAGGGGGCTGCGGGTCGGGAGTGAGGGGCATCGCAGAGCTGTGTTTGGGGGGAGGAGAACTGGGCTAGCAGGGGGCTGCGGGTTGGGAGTGAGGGGCATCGCAGAGCTGTGTTTGGGGGGAGCAGAACTGGGCTAGCAGGGGGCTGCGGGTCAGGAGTGAGGGGTGTCACAGAGCTGTGTTTGGGGGGAGCAGAACTGGGCTAGCAGGGGGCTGCGGGTCGGGCCTGAGGGGCATCGCAGAACTGTGTTTGGGGGGAGGAGAACTGGGCTAGCAGGGGGCTGCGGGTCGGGAGTGAGGGGCATCGCAGAGCTGTGTTTGGGGGGAGCAGAACTGGGCTAGCAGGGGGCTGCGGGTCAGGAGTGAGGGGTGTCACAGAGCTGTGTTTGGGGGGAGCAGAACTGGGCTAGCAGGGGGCTGCGGGTCGGGAGTGAGAGGCATCGCAGAGCTGTGTTTGGGGGGAGCAGAACTGGGCTAGCAGGGGGCTGCGGGTCGGGAGTGAGGGGCATCACAGAGCTGTGTTTGGGGGGAGCAGAACTGGGCTAGCAGGGGGCTGCGGGTCAGGAGTGAGGGGCGTCACAGAGCTGTGTTTGGGGGGAGAAGAACTATGCTAGCAGGGGGCTGAGACAGCAGGGGGCTGCGAGTCGAGAGTGAGGGACACCAGCAGAGCTGTGTTTGGGGGGAGGAAAACTGGGCTAGCAGGGCTGTGGGTCGGGAGAGAGGGGCATCACCAGAGCCCACACTGTGTGTGTGCATTTGTAAAGCACCATCCTGCACTGTAGCTGGTTCTGTCCAGCACTGCCAGCCCCCCTGCCCCCCTCTCCCCCCACACAGTTTCCTATGACCCCAAATCCAGCTGAAGGTTCAAAACCCCAAGCTGGCATTTGATGCTGCAAAGCAGGGCACGAGCCTGAGCTGTGGGGCAGGCGACCGAGGCCACAGGAATCCAGACAAACGGCTGTGGAGCTCCTGTCTCGCAGCCAACGGGAGCAGCCGAGGGGCTCCACCTGCCGCCCATCCCCTGCTTGCTGCTCTCCGGACCCCAGATCCGCCCCCAGGTGAGGCTCCCAGCTGCAAGCCGTGGTGCCCGCCCGGCGGCTTGCCACTCACCTTTGGGTAGTACTGGTAGCAGACCTCGCCCAGGTCCAGCCCCGTGACGACGCCCAGCCTGATCGCCAGCCGCTGGCACAGCAGCCCCAGGATGGTGGCCCAGAGCAGCACCCACAGCAGCTAGGGCAGTAAGGGACAGGCTGTTGGGGGGCAGACTGGGCACGACAGAGCCTCTCAGCAGGGGCTGCGGGAGCCAGCCTGGCCCAGCCCCTGGAGCTAGCAGGTGACAGAAGCTACAGGCCCAGCATAGTGCCAGCTAATTCACCTAAACACACCAGCCCTGGGAGTCCAGGGTAAAATTCCCATTGACTTCACTGGGGCGGGCCCACAGCCTGCAGGCTGAATGATCTGGGTCGGTGAGGGATAGGCTAGCGCAGGGGGTCTCAGCAAGGGGCCCGCGGCCACCTAGGGGCCTCGAACAGGTTTCCAGGGGGCCGCCAAGCAGGGCCAGCATTAGACTCGGCTAGGGGCCCAGGGCAGGGGACTGAGGCCGAAGCCTGAGCAATGGAGCTTGGTGGGGACCCCTGTAGTGTGGGGCCCCAGGCGAGTGCCCTGCTTGCTGCCCCCGAATGCCGGGCCTGGCTTGCATATGCAGAAAACCAATTCTTGGGGCCCGGGTGGGCTGGGGGGCTTTTCTAGCATGTTGGCCTCAGAAAGAAAAAGGTTGAACCCCCCCGGCCAAGCGGGCTGGGAAGGTCCCCTCCATACCCCAGACAGGACTTTGAACCAACCACCGTAGAGCCAGACCCCAAGGAATCCACGCCAGAGCCAGCGGGGGTGGCAGGGCTGGGGCCTCAGTTGGGTGGGGTGGCTGGGTGTGCTGCATACACCTGCTAGCTTGTTACCTGAATGACTGGGGCTTGCTGGGGGGTTATTACGGTAGAGCCTGAAAACCCCAGACCTGGGCTCATGGCCCCGTAGTGCCAGGTGCGGTACAGACCTGTCCCAAAGCGCTGACAGCCCAAGTGATGGCGGGATGGATGGGTGGGCAGACGGACGGATGAACCTAAGTGTTATTCATCCTCAGCGTGGGCGAGAAGGACCCAGCTGGTAGCAATGGGGTGAGGTGGCCAAAGGGACCATTCTGACTGGCTGGGGAATCTGCCCCGGGGCGGGCTCAGGACAGCTGCTCCTTGAGTGGCACGTATCCCACCCTGTGCTGCCCCAGCTCATGCCCCATCTAGCGGCTCCGGTGGGCACAGCTGGCGCTGGCGAACGCGCCCCCGTCCCCACCGGGCCCCCTGCTCACCTTGAACCCAGCGACGGCGCCGCACTGCAGGTCCGACTCGATGTTCCCGGGGTCCAGGAAGGCAATGCTCATGAGGAACCCGGGGCCGGTGAAAGCCCACAGCTTCCGGAAACTGAAGCCGGGCTGTGAAGGGAGAGTTGCATCAGCGGTTAGGGCAGAGGGGAAGCAGCCATCAGGAGCCCCCTGTCCTGGACTCCCGGCTGCTCAGCGTAGGGGACGTGCGGCTCCGAAGCAGCCGGCGGGATCAATCCCTCTAGGTGGCAGGGGTGGAATGAGCTGGCACGTGCCACGCTGGGCGCCGGGCGCTTTAACAGAGCCGAGCAGCAAAGCGCATACGCCCAGATCTCCGAAGTGCTCACTGCAGAGCAGACCAGGCTGGAGTGCGCGGCTGGGGAGGGGCAGGCGTGGAATTATGGGGTACGCAGGCATGTTGAGTGACACCTGAGGGCAGCATCCTGCCACCTCCCCTGTCCCACAACCCTCCCCCGGGGTGCCAGCAGCTGATTAAAGGAAACTGGCTATAATGGCAGAGGCTAGAAATGGCAGCACCACACCTGGGGCTTTGGCCATGGGAATCAGTCCCAGAGTGGTCCCTCTACAGCCCACGGCTAGAGCTGGCCTGTCGCATGCCCGGTATCAGACAGGATCTATTTCCAGTGCACCATCACACACCCACCCGCGTAGCCACTCCTCTAACTCGGCTGGCAGAACCTTCTGCTCTCAGGGCCAGCAATCGGGGGTTCCATTCCCCACTGCCGCTCAGTGGGGTCCGTGGGGAGGTCCCTGTTACAGCAGCCTGGCAGCCATAGCATAGACCAGGGGGTCCCCAATGCAGTGCACACAGGTGCCATGGCGCCCTCAGGGGCATCTAAATGCGCCCACATCCTGGCCAGCGGTCGAGCATCTGCCGAATTTCTGTGGCATTTTGGCAGCGACGTCTCTCAATGATGCTGCTTGCCGCCAACAAGCGACGTCATCAACAGGCATCGCCGCAGAAATTCGGCGGCATTTTGGCGGATGCTCGACCACCGCCACGGTCCTTCGTCTGGTGCATGCCAGACGAAAAGGTTGGGGACCGCTGGCATAGACCCTTCCTACGGTGCCAGAGGTGGCTTCATTTGGTGCTGTAGCAAATCCTCCCCCTCCAGAAGCAGCAACTCGGCTGACGGACAAATTCTTCCATTGCTTGAGCTGGGCCCGCAAGGGGATTTAGGTCAAGCTAACTATGTCCCACAGGCCTGTGCATGGCTCCCACGTGTCCCACCCACCCCTGCTTGCTGTTTCCTGACCCATGAGTTCCTTCCACCCCTTCTAGTGCAGGAAGGGCCCGCCCCGTATCCCAGTTCCTCTTTCCTAACCCTGGCAGCGCTGGCCTTGGCTGAGGGCAGCATCTCTCTGGTCTCGTGCTCTCACTTTCTCTGATTCACACAGTGTGCAGGCCGGAGGATCTCCAGCCCCGACCAGAGGGTGGGGATTGGACCAGCCTGGCCCTGTCCAGGCCACCAGCCCTAGGGTCTATAGGCAAAGGTAGCCCCAACTCCTGGCACCAAGGGGAGATCGGCCCCCTGGACACATGCCCCCAATCCCGCCTGGGGCAAAGGGAGGACACTGGGACAGGCCCCTTTATCATGGATGAAAACAGCTCAAAAGGGATTTTTTTAAATGTTTTTTTCTGCTTATTTTTTAAGCACAGACAATACCAGCCCTGTCAGCTCTTGTCTTCCCTGCTGTTTGATGACAAGTTCTCTGGAAAGCCAGAGAGATGCCTTACCGGAAAGGTTGGGCTGTGAAATCTTTCACCCGCCAGCCATTCTCCTAGCTATCCTCAGGGCATTTGAGTTCAAGGGGCGGCAAGACACCAGAGCGCTGAACAGTCTGAACAAGAATCACTCCCCACCCCCACCCCCAGCTAAGCGGGTTTCACTTCTGCACGGCGTATGATGTCCCAATCCTGCTGCTTCGCCAGGCTCCCAGGAAATGCAGTGGAGACATGGGGCCTGAATTTGTAATATCAAGAAATCTCTTCCTTTTAAAACCCCCAAACAAGAGCCAGCGTGGCTGTATTTTAAAGAATCCTTACTGAGGTTGCAGGAACAAACCATCCCAATGCGTAGGAAGAATAGTAAATATGGCAGGCGACCAAGCTGGCTTAACAGTGAAATCCTTGCTGATCTTAAACAAAAAAAGCAGCTTACAAGAAGTGGAAGATTGGACAAATGACCAGGGAGGAGTATAAAAATATTGCTCAGGCTGCAGGAGTGAAATCAGGAAGGCCAAATCACACTTGGAGTTGCAGCTAGCAAGAGATGTTAAGAGTAACAAGAAGGGTTTCTTCAGGTATGTTAGTAACATGAAGAAAGTCAAGGAAAGTGTGGGCCCCTGACTGAATGAGGGAGGTAACTTAGTGGACAGAGGATGTGGGAAAAGCTAATGTACTCAATGCTTTTTTTGCCTCTGTCTTCACGAACAAGGTCAGCTCCCAGACTACTGCACTGGGCAGCACTAGCATGGGGAGGAGGTGACCAGCCCTCTGTGGAGAAAGAAGTGGGTCAGGACTATTTAGAAAAGCTGGACAAGCACAAGTCCATGAGACCGGATACGCTGCATCCAAGGGTGCTAAAGGAGTTGGCGGACGTGATTGCGGAGCCATTGGCCATTATCTCTGAAAACTCATGGCGAACTGGGGAGGTCCCGGATAACTAGAAAAAGGCTAATGTAGTGCCCATCTTTAAAAAAGGGAAGGAGGAGGATTTGGGGAACTACAGGTCAGTCAGCCTCACCTCAGTCCCTGGAAAAATCATGGAGCAGGCCCTCAAGGAATCAATTCTGAAGCCCTTAGAGGAGAGGAAAGTGATCAGGAACAGTCAGCATGGATTCACCAAGGGCAAGTCATGCCTGACTAACCTAATTGCCTTCTCTGAGGAGATAACTGGGTCTGTGGATGAGGGGAAAGCAGTGGATGTGTTATTCCTTGACTTTAGCAAAGCTTTTGATACAGTGTCCCACAGTATTCTTGTCAGCAAGTTAAAGAAGTATGGATTGGACGAATGGACTATAAAGTGGATAGAAAGCTGGCTAGATCGTCGGGCTCAACGGGTAGTGATCAACGGCTCCGTGTCTAGTTGGCAGCCGGTTTCAAGCGGATTGCCCCAAGGGTCGGTCCTGGGACTGATTTTGCTCAATATCTTCATTAATGATCTGGAGGACGGCATGGACTGCACCCTCAGCAAGTTTGCAGATGACACTAAACTGGGAGGAGTGGTAGATATGCTGGAGGGTAGGGATAGGATACAGAGGGACCTAGACAAATTAGAGGATTGGGCCAAAAGAAACCTGATGAGGTTCAAAAAGGACAAGTGCAGAATCCTGCACTTAGGATGGAAGAATCCCATTCACTGTTACAGACTAGGCACCGAATGGCTAGGCAGCAGTTCTGCAGAAAAGGACCTAGGGGTTACAGTGGACAAGAAGCTGGGTATGAGTCAACAGTGTGCCCTTGTTGCCAAGAAGGCTAATGGCATTGTGAGCTGTATAAGTAGGGGCATTGCCAGCAGATCGAGGGATGTGATCGTTCCCTTCTATTCGACATTGGTGAGGCCTCATCTGGAGTCCTGTGTCCAGTTTTGGGACCCACACTACAAGAAAGATGTGGAAAAATTGGAGAGAGTCCAGCGGAGGGCAACAAAAATGATTAGGGGGCTGGAGCACATGACTTATGAGGAGAGGCTGAGGGAACTGGGCTTATTTAGTCTGCAGAAGAGAAAAATGAGGGGGGATTTGATAGCTGCTTTCAACTACCTGAAAGGGGGTTCCAAAGAGGATGGATCTCGACTGTTCTCAGTGGTACCAGATGACAGAACAAGGAGCAATGGTCTCAAGTTGCGGTGGGAGAGGTTTAGGTTGGATATTAGGAAACACTATTTCACTAGGAGGGTGGTAAAGCACTGGAATGGGTTACCTAGGGAGGTGGTGGAATCTCCTTCCTTAGAGGTTTTTAAGGTCAGGCTTGACAGAGCCCTGGCTGGGATGATTTAGTTGGGAATTGGTCCTGCTTTGAGCAGGGGGTTGGACTAGATACCTCCTGAGGTCCCTTCCAACCCTGAGATTCTATGATTCTATGAGTTCTCAGCACTGCAGGTCACCATCACACTGCAGCCTCTCCTGGGTCCGTCAGCGAAAACACTGCGCTGCTCTGTTCTCACTAGAGTCCGCCTTGGAAGAACCAGAATGAAACGTTTTCCATTTCACCTTTCTGGTGTTAGAGAACAGCACTGTAGGCTCGGCTCAGATGGGAGTCACAGGCCAATATGCTGCCCTGATATCCCCTATGCCCGGAACCCCTTGCCCCCCCACTGCAGAGGAACCTGGGGTCCGTGGATGTCAGTGGGGACAGGAAAAGCCAGCGAGGGGAGGCAGTGTGTTCTCGTGGGGAATGCACCAATGCAGACAGCAGGAGACCTAGGATCTAGTCCTGCTTTTCACTTGCTGGGTGACCTTGGGCTGGTTGCCGCAGAGCACTGTGCCTCAGTTTCCCCATCTGTAAAGTGAGGATAATGCCACTCGCCACCTAGCTTTGAGAGGTAAAAAACCGCTATTGACGAAGTGCAGGTGATTATTATTAGTGACCAGGGCAGCGCTAGCTCACTGTTACAGAGCTCAGCACTTCCACAAGGAGCTGTCCATCCAGAGATCTCAAAACACTGCAGCAAAGAAAGCCATGGCATGATCCCGTGAACAGTAGGGGAAACTGAGGCACAAGGGGGCTGTGACTGGCCCACAGTAAAATAGAACCCAGGTGTCCTGACGGCCAGCCTGTTCCCTATGGACTGGCCTGTCCTGCCTCCCCACTTCAAGTGCCGGCTATGCTTGTGGCAGTGGGAAGATCAGTCCTCCCTGCCGAGACACTGGTGGGACCTACCCCTCCCACATCCGGGATGGCGATCTTCTCATCCAGGTACGTCTGATCCCGATGCAGCTGCGATTCTGGGGGTCCCATTGTGCGGTAGCTCTGGCCCTTCTGATTCTCCTGCTGGGACCTCCCACTGCCTAGGGAAGCCAAAGCAAGGGAGACTCAAGAAACGTGTACATTTCGCTACAGCATCCTCATGGGAAGGCATAACCTGCCCCCCCACCCCCTGCTCCCACCCTGAAATATTGGAAGGTGCCTCTAGAAATCTGTCACCTGATATGCACAACTGCGCTCACTCCACAGCTGTGGCTCGGCTCCTCTGCTGTGTGGCTGGGCCCAGCTCCCTGTGCCAGGCGTTGCGATCTGGTGCGTGGGGTCACAGCGCCCTCAGGTTTGGCCCAGCGGGGGGGATAATGTGACCTCACATGCTGGATCACATCGGTTTGGGGTCCTTCTCAAATAGGGAGCCCAGGGCAAACTGCTCCTTTCACCCCCACTCTGAGCAGCCCTGCCCCTCCCATGGTGCCCCCGCCAACGGGATGCAAACGCACTGGGGGTAACGTCCATATGGCTGCGGGCACCGCTGGGTCCCCCTACCTGTGCCTTGCGCCTCTACTTCCAGCAGCTTCCTGGGGGTGCCAGGGCAAGGAAAAATCAGTACACGGCTATTCAGTCACCTTGGTAACCGATAACCGGTTCCTGATGTCCAGCCGCAGAAGGCTGGGGCCAGGGTGGCAGGTTGCAAACAGACAGAGCTACTGTGGCTGACTCACTTTGGGGTCGGCTCATGTGGGGCCCACTAGCATCAAGTTGGGGCTACAGCAGGGGTTGGGGCCTCTCTCTGGCCCAGAGGGGAACTAGGGGCTTGCATCAGGGGGGGCTCCTACAGGGAACCTCCTAGGAACAAGCCGTAAGGCTCGGCTGCCACTTAGAATTAGTTCCCGTTACAGTGTGTGCACCTGGTCTGGAGCGGGGTTACTCCCTGTTACCTATCCCCGGGGCTGGCAGGGAATGAATAGGCCTGAGAACCCGCCCCTGGCTCGTCCTGTCTATTCCTCCCCCTTGCCCCCCTCCCCACCCAGCTACCCCTTCTCCAACCCCTCCTCTGACTGGCAGCCCTATGGGGACCTGGTCCCCGACAATGCGGAAGGGAGAGGAGCTGCCTGGCTCTGGGTTTCTCTTTAAAGGAGCAGAGAGATTCTTGGGGCTACACGGAGTTTGTTAAATGCAGCTTTAAAAGGACCTAATCCATTAATCCCAGAGGAAGGGCCCATCCGGGCTGCGTAGGACTCGGGGAATTGTTATTGCTTATATTCCCGTAGCATTAAGAGGCCCCAGCCAGGATCACAGGCCCACGGTGCTAGGTGCTGCACGTGCACATGGCAAGAGGCAGTCCCAGCTGAAGAGCTCGCTGTAAGAGATACGACAAAGGAAGGCCCATTGCTCTCATTTTAGAGATGGGGAACAGGGGCTCGAACTGTTCTGTGATTTGGCTGCCATTACACACACACAGATGGGCTCAGCAGAATTTTCTTTACAAGGATCTGCAAAGTTCTGGCTTTTCCCCCGCTGCATTCCCATGGGAGTAGGAGCCCCTGCTCCCCACCATTGGCCTGGGCCTCTTGCTGGGAAGTGGTGGTTATCCGGCAGCCCCCACCAAGCTGGAAAGTGCCACCCAGCCCTTTGGGGATACCAGGACAGCGTCTGATATTTCAAAAGGTGGCAAGTTCAAAACTGGTCAAAGTTCAAAACTGGTCAGACCCCCAGCCAAGGGAATTAGACTGTGGAACTCATTGCCACAAGAAGCAACTGAGGCCAAGAACTCAGCTAGATTTTTTAAAAGGGGCTGGATGTATGCAGGGCTGGTACTACTGTTTTTGCCACCCCAAGCAGCGCGCCGAATTGCCACCGCAGACGGTGGGGGCAGTCCGTGTGCCGTTAGGGCTTCACGCGCGTTTCCACGGTGGTGGTGGCAGCAGCAATTCGGCGGCAGCTTCTGTCTTCAGCCAGAAGACAGAAGCTGCGCCGCTGCAGGCAGCTGAACATAGAAGCTGCCGCCGAATTGCCGCCGCAGTGGAAATGCACATGCTGCCCACAGGGCACATGGACTGCTCCTGCCCTCCACTGCGGCAATTCGGCACGCTGCTTGGGGGCAAAAACACACAGACTGTCGCCCCTTGCAGACTGCCGCCCCAAGCACCTGCTTGGAGTGCTGGTGCCTGGAGCCGGCCCTGGATAGACGTAGTAATGGTCTCAAGTTGCAGTGGGGGAGGTTTAGGTTGGATATTAGGAAACACTATTTCACTAGGAGGGTGGTGAAGCACTGGAATGGGTTCCCTAGGGAGGTGGTGGAATCTCCATCTTTAGAGGTTTTTAAGGTCAGGCTTGACAAAGCCCTGGCTGGGATGATTTAGTTGGGGTTGGTCCTGCTTTGAGCAGGGGGTGGGACTAGATCCCTCCTGAGGTCCCTTCCAACCTGCTATTCTGTGTGTGGCTAACAAGACGATCCAGAGTGATCATGCTAAAAAAAGCGGAGGGAGGGTTATTAAACCGCCCGCTCCAGGTCCTACGTTGGTGTCTCCCTCTTATCCAGCATCTGCTCTTACGGCTGTGCGGCACCCAGTGCCACAGGGCCCTGACCTGGTCAAGTGCCTTAAAGGGCTAAGGGGCTAATTCAAACGTGCACTGATGAATTCTCAGGCACAGGAACGCAGGCGTTGCCAGACTGGGCCAAACCCCAGATCCCTCTAGCCCGGTATCCTGTCCCCAACAGCAGCCAGCCCCGGCTGAACTCTGCACTAACTAGGGCCAGCTAGGGGGTGGGGTGGGGCAAGTGGGGCAATTTGCCCCAGACCCCGGGCCATGCAGGGGCCCCCCACGAGAATGTTGGAGGCTCCCCCCTCCCTTTGCCTCTGCCTTCCCCTATCCCCCGGCACCTCAGCGCGCCGTGACCGGGAGCGGCCCTGGACAGAGCTAAAGTGGCGTGGCTCAGGCCTGAGCTCCTCCCTCTTGGAGCCACGTGGTGGGGGGGGGCCTGAGCGCCCCCCGCTTGGAGCCGCGTGGTGAGGGAGTGGGGCAGTGAGCTCAGGTCCCAATGGAGCCAGGCCACTGCAGCGCTGTCTGGGGGCCAGGGCAGCTCTGGCCACGGCGCGCGCTGAGGGTCTGGGAGATGGGGGAGGTGAGAGTAAGCAGCATGGTAAGCGCCTCTGAGCCAGACCCCCCCTGACCCCCAGCTCTGAGCTTAGCCCCTCTGAGCTGGACACCCCCCTGCCCCCCCCACTCTGACCCCCAGCTCTGAGCACAGCCCCTCTGAGCTGGACCCCCCTGCCCCCCCCACTCTGACCCCCAGCTCTGAGCACAGCCCCTCTGAGCTGGACCTCCCTGCCCCCCCCCAGCCCTGACTCCCAGCTCTGAGCCCAGACCCTCTGAGCCAGACACCCCCCAGACTCCTCCCAGGCCTGACCCCCCAGCTCTGAGCCCAGCCCCTCTGAGCTGGGCAACCCCTGACACCATCCCTCCTACAGCCCTGACCCCCAGCTCTGAGCACAGCGCCTCTGATCTGGGCACCCCCTGACCCCATCCCCCCACAGCCCTGACCTCCAGCTCTGATCACGGCCCCTCTGATCTGGGCACCCCCTGACCCAGATCCCAGCTCCGCACCGAGCCCTGGGCAACAGCAGCGGCAGCCCATTGGCACCAGCCATCACCAGCACCCAGCCACAAATGTAGATAGACCATTAAAGCATTTAATGTTTTTAAATCGCATTTCGTGTACACCTCTACCCCGATACAACGCGAACTGGGATATAACGGGGGAAAGCAGCGCTGGGGGGGCGGGGGCTGTGCACTCCAGTGGATCAAAGCAATTTCGCTATAACGCGGTTTCCCCTATAACGGGGTAGGACTTTTTGGCTCTGCAGGGCAGCGATCTAGCGGGGCAGAGGTGTATTTTCAAATGATTAACAATTAATTGTTGAATGTATTTCACGGGTTGTTTTCTACATTTCCAAATACATGATTCTATAGTATTGCAACTTGGTTTTATGGAAGGGAGCCCCGAAATTCCATTGCCCCAGGCCCCCTGAATCCTCTGGGCGTCTGTGGGGCAGGGTGGGAGCCAGTCTCTGCCCCAGGGAGCTAACAGACTAAACCAGGGGTCGGCAGCCTTTCAGAAGTGCTGCGTCCAGTCTCCATTTATTCACCCTCATTGAAGGTTTCCTGGGCCGGTCATACATGTTAACGTTCTTAGAAGGTCTCTTGCTATGTCTGTAAGATAGAACTAAACCATTGTTGTGTGTAGAGTAAATAAGGTTTGTAAAATGTTTGAGAAGCTTCATTTAAAGGCCAGGACACGGGCGGTGTGAGTGCCCCGACAATCAGCAGGTGCCATAGGTTGCCTACCCCTGGACTAAACAGACGGCCTGTCCCGGGGGTGGGAGCGGGGAAGGGAGGGAGCAGAGCCCCCAGCAGCGGGGGTGGTTGGGTTTTGTGCTAGTTCTGGGGCCGGAGTTGCTGGATCCTGGAAAGACTCGTGCAGACTCCAGCGGGGTTTGGTCCAGCCCCACGTTAAGAGAGGGGCAAAGAAGGCGTGGAGGGGGGAGCAGGGCGTGGGGGCAGCCGGAGAGGCCGAGGTGGGGAGCTCGGGAGGGGCTGGGGGCAAACAGCCGCTCAGCGGAGGGGAAGGAACATCCCCGGCGATGCCCTTGAAAGGGGAACTGAAGAGAGAAGTTGGTGGGTGCCCAGCCCGCACCGTCAGCGTCCCTGTCCCTGCAGCTGCCCCCGAGCGGGGATCCAAGGGGAACCGAGACCAGGGCGCCGGGGCCCCGGGCAGCCTGCGGGTCACGCCAGCTCCTGGGGGGCTTCCATCCACCTCCACGGCCCACCGCGCTTTTCGCCCAGGGCTGCTCGGGGCTGCCCGGGGGCTCCTAGCGGTGGGATGCTCCGGTCCAGGGGAGGCGGAGCGCCGCTTCCCAGGCACGGCCCATGGGGGGGGAGGCTGGCACCCAGCCCCCGGCCCAGAGCGCAGGGAAGGCCCCGGCCCCGGCCCCCAGGGGATGGGCTGCAGGGGTGCCGGCTGGGCTGGCGGCTGTGGGGAGACGGGGAGCAGCAGCAGAGCGCAGCGCCCAGCCTGGAGCGCGGAGATCCGGGGGGCAGGGGGACCCTGGGGCACCCTCCCACCCCGGGGCCGGCTCCCGTCCAGGCTGCGCCCAGGGGCCCCAGCGGGCCCGGGGATCAGAGGGGGCCCCGGGGATGGGGGGACCCGGAGCGGCCCCGCAGGGAGAACGGACGGGAGGGGGCTCACCTGGCTCCGGGGGCGCCATGTGGGCTGGGTCCGACGGTCCCGATGCGGGGAAAGGAGGGAGGGGCCTGGCCGGGCGCCGCGGAGCCTCCCCGGGGAAAGCAGCGTCCCAGCCTGGCCCGCCGGAGGAGCCGAGGAGGAAGTGCCCCAGGCTGGGAGGGAGCCGAGCTTTGTACCTTCCCCCCCACCAGCCCCGCCAGTGCTGAGCTCAGAGACGCAGCAGCATCGGGAAGTCCGCAAGTGCCTCCCTTTCCCGGGTGGGGGGGATCCTGGCTTCTGGATAAACGGGGGGCCCGGGGGGGGTTTGAGGGCTTGAATCCAGCGCCCCTAATCAGCGTCAGATACACACAGAGGCGCTGAGCATGCGGGTTCTGTGGAGCAGCAGGGCAGGGACAGGGACACCACCTGAGAGTGGCCAGAGCAAAGGTCCCTCTAGCCCAGTGTCCTGTCTGCCGACAGCAGCCAGTGCCAGGTGCCCCAGAGGGAGTGAACAGAACAGGGAATCATGCAGTGATCCATCCCCTGTCGCCCATTCCCAGCTTCTGGCAAACAGAGGCTAGGGACACCATCCCTGCCCAGCCTGGCTAATAGCCATTGATGGACCTGTCCTCCAGGAATCTGTCTAGCTGCCTTCTGAACCCTGTTCTAGTCTTGTCCTTCACAACACCCTCTGGCAGAGAGTTCCCCAGGTTGACAGTGCGCTGGGTGAAAAAATACTTCCTTTTGTTTGTTTTGAACCCGCTGCCTCCTAATTTCATTTGGTGACTCCCAGTTCTTGTGTTATGAGAAGGAGTAAATACCATGTCCTGATCTACTTTCTCCACACCAGTCGTGGTTTTACAGACCTCTCTCATATCCCCTCTTAGGCCTTGGCTACACTGGCGCTTTACAGCACCGCAACTTTCGCGCTCAGGGGTGTGAAAAAACCACCCCCCGAGCGCTGCAAGCTACACCCATAGAGGATGTGGAGTAGGTGCACTGCTTTGAAGTTTCAAGTGTAGCCACACCCTTAGTTGTCTCTTTTCTAAGATGAATGTCCCAGACTTCTTAATCTCTCCTCATATGGCAGCTATTCCATCCCCCTAATAATCATTTTTGTTGCCCTTTTCTGAACCTTTTCCAATTCCAATAGATCTTTTTTGAGATGGAGCAACCACATCTGCAGGCAGGATTCAGGATGTGGGCCTAGCATGGATTTAGTTAGTGGCTTTATGACATTTTCTGTCTTCTTATCTATCCCTTTGCTTCTTGTCTATCCCTTTGCACTCTGTTCACGGCACATTGAGCAGATGTGTTTGCAGATCTAGCCACCATGACTCCAAGATCTGTCTTGAGTGGAAACGGCTAATTGAGACCCCATCTTGTATATGTACAGTTGGGATTGTGTTTTCCAATGTGCACCACTTTGCATTTATCAACAGTGAATTTCATCTGCTGTTTTCTTGTCCAGTCACCCAGTTTTCCCTTTGTAACTCATCTCAGTCAGCTTGGAACTTATCTTGAGTCATTTTGTATTGTTAGGCCTGAATAAAGATATAGCAGACAAAACCAGGTATGCCAACCTGACCAAAGTCAGGCTAACAGAGGTTTGTGGGTAATTCCTGAGTGGAAAACACTGAGAAGCAGCAGCATGTCTCACAAGCGCTGGGAAAAAGTGAGATAAGCGAGAAGCTGAATTCCTGGCATAGTACCAGATGTGCTGTGTTCGGGCAGCTCCTTCGAAGAACTGATAAGAGCCCTAGTTTCCCGCCTCCTTGTTTTCACTCCCTGGCTTTTGTTCGTTGTTTGTTTTTAACTCCCCTACATCTCTAACTTTAGGCATGCATGTATACTAAAGGTGTCTAGTTTCTAGTTGTTAAAAGAAGGGAGTGGGTTGCTCCAGTGAATAATTTATGACACGACGGAACTGTCTATATAGGCTCATACTAAGATGTAGAGGGCGAGCTGGTTCTCTCGGGAGACGAGCTGCTCTCTATTGATGCGTGCACCTGTCAATAAAGAGCTTTTGATCGGACCTTGCTGGTGTTGCCTGTCTCTCTCGCGGTCAGACAACGAACTTTGCCGTCGGGGTTAGAGTCCCTGACAGTATCATCTGCAAACTTTGTCACGGTGACGTTGCACTCCATATGATTTTATGAAAATATGCTAATGAGTGTGAATATAATGTAATTGGAATATGCTTCATGCAAAAGGCCTCTTGTCAGGCATCACTAAAGCACATAATACCGAGTGTGATCATCCTGTTTGTATGAATGTATCACTCTTGGATCTGAAACTACCAATATGAAATATAACTCTGAGGTTCTAGTGTAGTTATGCAAAGTGGGGGCCATTCATGGTGGTTTGGGATCCTGATGGCTCCCATCAACTAGGACAATTGACTGGATGGCTCTGGTTACCTGCAGGCCTTCCTGTGAGCCAGGCCGGGAAGAATGGAGGCTGGGGTCTCACAGGACATGTGACCATGTCACCTGGTACTGGAATCCATCTTAAACCTGGGGCTTTTCCATTTAGAAGTGTGGGGGGGGGGGACCCAGAGAGACAAAAGCTTCCTGCCTTGTGCCAAAGCTATACAGGGTAACCAGACAGCAACTGTGAAAAAACGGGACACGGGGTGGGGGATCTATATAAGAAAAAGTCAGAAAAAACAGGACTGTCAGGACATCTGGGCAGGGCCGCCCAGAGTGGGGGCAAGTGAGGCAATTTGCCCCAGACCCCACAGGGGCCCCTATGAGAGTTTCTTGGGGCCCCTGGTGTGGGGTCCTTCACTCACTCCAGGAGCCCTGGAAAACTCTCATGGGGCCCGGGCCCCTGGAGCTTCTTCTGCTCTGGGTCTTTGGCGGCAGGGGGGGCCTTCCACCCCAGGGAGGAAGGCCCCCCCACCGCTGAATTGCCGCAGAAGCAGGACCCACCGCCGAAGTGCCGGGTCTTCTGCGGTAATTCAGTGGCAGGGGGCCCGGCCGTGGGTCTTTGGGGCACTTTGGCGGTGGTTCCCAGGGTGGAAGGACCCCCCTGCCACCGAATTACCACTGAAGTTGGGGCCCCCCACTGCTGAAGACCCCAGGCCCCCTGAATCCTCTGGGAAGCCCTGCTATATAAGGGGGGTGGAATAGAGCAAAGGGGGCTGCAGTCATGAGAAATTCCCTAGCTACCACCTGAGCTAGAACAAGGGCTGTACCAGGGGAAAGAATTGGGCCCAGCCTAGGAAGGAGTCTAGTCTGTGAAAGAAGCTTCTTGGAACATCTCTGTGGGTGAGATTTACCTGCATTTAGTTTCCTATTGTATTAGGTTTAGACTTGTGTGTTTTTGTTTTATTTTGCTTGGTAACTTACTTTGTTCTGGCTGTTATTACTTGGAATCACTTACATCCTACTTTCTATATTGAATAAAATCACTTTTGCTTATTAATTAATCCAGAGTAAGTAAGTAATCCCTGGGGGGCAAACAGCTGTGCATCTCTCTCTATCAGTGTTATAGAGGGTGAACAATTTATGAGTTTACCCTGGATAAGCTTTATACAGAGTAAAACGGATTGATTTGGGATTTAGATATCACTGGGAACTGGGGATCTGGGTGCTGGAGCACTTCTTAAGCTGTTTTCAGTTAAGTCTGCAGCTTTGGGGGCCATGGTTCAGACCTGGGTCTGTGTTGCAGCAGGCTAGCATGTCCGGCTCACAGGACAGGGTATTGAAGTCCCAAGCTGGCAGGGAAAACAGACTCAGAGGTACTCAGCCCATCAGGTGGCAGTCCCAAGGGTGGTCTCTCTGACCCAACCCATTACAGTCACCTGTTAACCTCGTTTTCCAGATCATACATGAATATGTTGCACAACATTGGTCCTACTACAAATCCTTGGTGGACCTCATGCTACTTACCAATTTCCATTGTGAAAGACAAACACGGAACAGGGCTTATCCGGGCAGCAGGGAGACGGAAACAGACGCACGACCCTTTTCATCTATTTCAATGACAGCTTTAAATGGGCCAAAAATCAGGAGATGAGAAAGCAAAGGCTGAAGACGTCACCTGAACTCTGCCCCCTCCCCCCCCTTGTGCATACACATCACCAAATAGTTCTTAATCACACAATCACAGGTTTCTGCCCTAGAGTTGTTAGGGGAAAGAAAGAATTATATTATCTGAGAAATAGTGTGTGATTTCCTTAGCAAGGACTGTATTGTAAAGCGGATGTGATTGGGGGCAGAGTTAAGGTTATGTGTCCTTTATGTATCTTTAACGTTCTAGTTTAATGCATAACAGCAGTGTTACATTAACATGTTTGTAGCTTACTCCCCCACCCCTCCATACACACAAAATAAATAAATAAAAGGGAAAGAAACCCCCAGGGCTTTTAGACTTGACTAGTTGTGACAAAGTGGGACTGTCCTTAATGTTTTCTCTAAATACAGTGTGGGTGCCTCAGTTTCCCCTATGCATTTCTTAAACCTCTAGGTGGTGGGATAAAGGCCAGTGTGTATAAATCACTGACACTCTGTCTCCTGGCAACAAATTGCCTGGGCCTTTCCCCCCTGCAAGGGGATGGCTAAAGGTGAACAAAGAGATCAGGTAACCTCCTGGCCAGGGAAAGAGGCAAAGGCCAGAAAGGAGGGGCTGGAGGAGGTTTCAGTTCGGGGCTGGCTGGGGACAGGAAGTGAGGCCAGTCGGGGTTGTCTGGCTCGCTGGGCCCCAGAATGGACCCTGCTGAGGGGTCCTGTTCTCTGTACCTACAAGCTCTGTTTTAGACCCTGTTCCTGTCATCGAATAAACCGGTTTTACTGGCTGGCTGAGAGTCACGTCTGACTGCAAAGTGGGGGGGCAGGACCCTCTGGCTTCCCAAGGACCCCGCTGTGGTGGACTCGCTGTGGGAAGCGCACGGAGGGGCAGAGGATGCTGAATGCTCCAAGGAGAGACCCAGGAGGTGGAGCTGTGTGAGCTTCTTGCCCTGCAGACAGTCTGCTCCAAGGGAGAGGAGGCTCCCCAAAGTCCTGCCTGGCTCTGTGGGGAGCAGTTCCAGAGCATCGCCCAGAGACTCTGTGACACTAGTTCACAAGCTGCTTGAATGTGAGCTCATGAATGCCACACCACAAATTCTCTCTTTCGGTGGAGGCTGCAGGCTCTTCAGAAACATCAACATTTCTGCTTTGAAATTAGGCCGTGTCTACACTATACTGGCATGGCTACAGCGCCGTGGCTAGCCCGGCCTAACTCCCTAGTGTAGACACAGCCTGCACCTCCCCGAACGACAGCAGCGAGGTCACCAGACTCATTCTTCCACTGCCCCAGCTGTCTGCGTGCTGGCGATGAGGTCAGCAGAGCTGCGTCATGCAGGGTGTGTGTGTGTGTGTGTGTATTTTGAACACACCTGGGTGTTATATTTATGTCAACCTACATTTGACCCATAGCTCAGGCCTTAGTTTACAGAGAAGGATTTCTGCACTGAAAACGCCAAGCCCAGTGGGTGCTGCCCCACAACGGGTGATTGTAGATGCTGCTGGAAAACAAATAACGAACAAGGAACATCTCAGTGTAAGGACAGTGGGTGTGACCCAGCGCCTGAAATACAAGCACGACATCGACACTCCAGGGAAAGAGCTTTGATTCAATTGCAGGGTCGAGGCCCCGATCCTGCACAGAGACACCCCAGGCAGCCCTGTGCATGAGGGTAAAGGTCTGGCTCAGCATCACATTTACCACCTGACCCTGCTCATGTGAGTAGGCCGTGCTCACCTGACTCATCATATTTGGGGCAAGTGCTTGCGACCACATCCTGCCTCTGCACGTTTGACCACAGGCTTGTACCGACTAGACTGATTATTGCCGAGGGGAGACCGGGGGGAGGGGGAGGAAGCCTCTGACTCCAGCTCCTATTCGCAGAGCGGCTTCAGGGCCGTTCTGCGGTCTCTGCCTTCGATGCAAAGGAAGGTGCGGTGCCGGTTGCTCTATTTGCGGCTGACGAGCCAGAATTATTGCAGGGGAACGGAAGGTGAGGCCCTGGCCCTGGCAGAGATCTGTGCTTTGCGGTGCACACCGGGGAATCTGGTTACGGAACTCACACACTATGTGAGACACAACCCCGAGCTGTGCGCACGAGGCTTTGCAGACTAACTCAAACCGGCACAGACCGGCTCCAAAGGATGCTGCACCGGTGCAGGGCAGGGTGGGGACTGGAGGTGATGGGGGAGAGGCAGCACTGGGGGTTGGCCATTCAGGATTGCTCAAGCAGGAAAAACGTGAAGGTGCTGAAAGACACACAGGTCAGGAAGGAGTTTCGAGGGCGGACTGGGTCAGGGGGAGGTTTCAGGCCCAGCAGATGCATGGCGGAAAGCTGCAGCGGGCAGAGCGGCAGGACAGCAAGGGACTGGGGTGGCATTCGGAGCGCGCCGCACAGGCTGGGGTGCAGGAGGTGCCGAGGGCTGAGCCGCAGGGCTGAGCAGCCGATGCAGAGCCTTGGAGCGGTGACAGACTTCAGCCGGGATGACTGGAAGGAGGAGACGTTCCCAGAGCTGCTGGGTGCAGCCCAACCCCGTGATGTGCTCAGTCGCTCTAGTTCCCAGCCTGCCCTGCCCAGTTCGCTGGTAGGGCCCTGTCCACGCTGCACAATTGAGTCAATCTAAGTGAAGTCGACAAACGGCCAGTGCTGTCATTAAAGCAGGCATTCACATGCACACTCTGCTGTCTGTTGCCGGTGCGTGTCCTCACCCGGAGCATTTCCACCCACTGAAGTGAGGCACTGTGATTATCCCTGAGCTACAGATGGGGAAACTGAGGCACGTGGCAGGGTCATCAGCTGTGAGCCCTACACCAGGGCAGGGGGTGGGGGTGCTCCAGCTCTGATCCCCACAACCAACAGGCGATGTAGGTAACGGTGTCTACAGACACCGCATCACCCTAACCACGTTGACCCAAGCCCTGGGCCGCTCACGGGGGCGGAGTGATGAAGTCGATGTCGTGGGTGACTTACAATGGCAGGAGCGACACTGCAGTGTAGACACTGACAGGGTAGGGGGGAGGGCAGCTGCCTTCCATCGAGCTGGCTTCCCCGTGCCGCCCAGGCCGCAGTGTCTGCCTGGCTCAGCAGTCAGGAAAGGCAGCGGCCAGTCAGCAGCCCTGAGATGTGCCGACACCGGTGGGCACTTGGTCCCCTTCTGGATCATGTTTACAGCCCCTGTTGCTACTGCTCACACTGGCTCTAGCACCCTGGGCCCCCACCTGTTTCCCCCTGGCCAGTGAAAGAGGCAGCAGGATATGGGGGCGAGGGCCAGTTTCCTGCCCAGCTGCTGACTCGCAGGGGATGTGTCCCCCTTGTCAGGAGTCTGCGCTGCTAATCACCGGTGCTGTGGGTGCAGGGGTTGTTTGCACGGCTGCTACGCTGGGCGGACGGGTGGCCGTGTGGTTGAGGGATAGGGCTGAGGGGCAGAAGATGTGGGTGCTGTTCCCAGCTCTGTCACCGACTCCCTGTGTGACCTCGGGCAAGTGACAGCCCTGCCATGTGCCTCGGTTTCCCCACAGGAGGGTTAGGGCTAATCCCTCTCACCCACTTTCCCTGGGGCTTAATTCAGCCATGTTTGCAGAGCTGGATCCCAGCAGCCACCCCGTGGTGTGACCTTGGCTTTCAAGCCAAACAGCTCCCGTGAGCTTCTTCTCTGCTTTGAGTCCAGCGCGCGAGAGCAGTGGAACTGCTGTGCTGGGTTTCCTCTTTGTGGGTGGGACGACGAACCTGGTTCTGCTTTTAGCCCTTACAGACCAGCCGTCCTTGCCCGGGGTTAGGCTGGGTCCTGTCATTGTCTGAAGCAGCTTGGCTCCCCCCCCGAAGATCCTCTCCACGCAGATCTGCGGACAGACCCCCTGGCTGTGCCAGGTGGGGCTCAGCTGGAAAGTGCTGCTGATTTGCTCAAGCAGAAATGCACCCGCAGGCTGGATCGAGATTTGGAGGCTCCTGGGTGCCAGGTCCAAGTTTTACTGAGCCCCCTTCTCCCTGCATGGCCCAAGCTCCCGACCTGGGCCAGTCGGTGAGGAGCAGGCCAGTGCCCTCAGGGTGCCAAACAATAGGGAACGGCTGACAGATGTGGGCGGCCAAGGGGCAGAAGCAGGTGGCACAGACCAGGGTCTCCAGGCTGCCGCATGCTGGTGGCACTTGGCACTGCTAAAGGTAGGGGCTGGCGTACGTGGCAATGGGGCAGGAGTGGGGTGGAAGGGGTCGAACAGACCCGGGATTGCTGCTAGCCCAGGGCAGGCTGGAGTTCTGCATCTGGTCGAGGGTGTGGGAAGAGCCCCTGGACTCACAGCCCCTCGCCCTGTCCCAGCCCCCCATCGCAGGGCTCTTTAGACCATAGGGGAGGCTCTGTGGGTCGGACGCTGCTTTCCCCTAGGAGCAGGAAGCCTCATGCTGGAGGAAGCTGAGGCCGCAGTAGCTTTACCAGGGGAATTCCCTGGATTGCTCCATCATCAGGACAAGGCAGCATTTCTGCCTGGGTGACCTACTGTCTCTGGCTGACGCAGGGGAGGTGGGGGGCTTATGGGGGCTATGACACACACACCAGCTCACCTCAACCATCACCCTGTACTGGGGCTAGGGCAGGGAATCTCGGCCTCAGGCCTCGGCCAAAACCAGCCCCCTCACATGCAAACTTGAACGCCCGAGGGCTTGGGGGCTGCACCACTGGCAGGGGAACGGAGTGGGGGAGGAGAAAAGTGCTGAATTTCTTCCTTTTCCCCCCACTACCCAGGCTGAAGGAGGGGTCATTCAGGATGGGGAAAGCGCCTGCCTCCATGCAGGGACACAAGCGGGGGCGGAGGGAGGGAAGTTTAGGGACCCCTCTGCAGAGTGCAGCGCTACACCCCTCCAAAGGGACGCCCCCCAGGCTGGCTGCAGAGTGCCAGCATGGAGAGGCAGAGCTGCTCCTGAGCATGCTTGTCACCCTGCAGCTGACACCTCCAGCGGCTGCCTCTGGTGCAGAGCCCCTCCATGCACCCCACCCGGCAGCATCTCCCCCAGCCCCAGGATTTGCGGGGCTCAGGGACACCAGGGCTGTGTTAATCCTGCTGGAGTGCTGTAAAGGCCCTTTGAGCAAGCTCAGGGAGTGGCATCTCCTGCTGGGAACTACCAGCCCAGCCTCCCGCCAGCCACATGAGCTCTGCGGGGAAGTCTGTGATTGCAACATTTTGCAGTAACTGGGAGCTGCTCGCACGGGGAGCTGGGTTCCTGTCCGGCCCTGGTGAATCACCCTCCAGGCTTGGAAAGCCAAGGGCAAGCAGGGACAGTGGGCTGGACCTAGCCCATTGCTCTGGGCTAACGGGCTCCATTCTCTGTCCTCCCTGTTCATGAATAGGAGGCCTGTCCCCAGCTCCAGCCCCTGAAAACCCCACTGGCATTGGAACAGCAGCACGGCCTAGAGGTTAGAGCAGGAGGAGGGACACTCAGCTCCAGGGGTCTGTTCCTAGCTCTGCGGGGGAGGGATGTGGTTCAGGGTCTGGGCTGGGAATCAGGAGGCCTGGGCCCTATTGCACTCTCTGCCACAGACTTGCAGGGTGACACGGGACAGGTCAGAATCGCTCTGTGCCTCAGTTTTCCCCAACACCCATACAACTTACCTCTGTTCCAGTGGCTTGAGAGCTGGGCTGGAAGAGACGGGTAGTATGAGAAGGGCTCTTGGCCTACCTCAGTTTACCCAGGCAGTGGTGATGGTGGAAGGGGGACACTTATAGCCCACAGCCCCCTTATCCTCACCCTCAGACCCATTCCCACCATCCTCTGCTAGGGGCAGCCCTGGGAAGGGAGAGGGGGATTGGGGACCAAAGGAGGCATGGCCGGGGTAGACGTCTGCACCTGCAATTCTGCATCCTGCAAAACCCTGCAGGTTTGGGCAGCTCATGTTCGTGTCAAAGGCAGCATCCGCCCCCCACCCCATTACAAGAGGAAAGGTCAATTTCCTGATCCTTCTGGGCTGAGTCAGCACCAGGCTCCGAACCCGCCCAGGAAGCCGGTGTCAGAGACCTCCGGCTCCCATCTCCACCTGACTCCCGCAAGCTGGCGGCCAGGCCAGAGAAGCTACCCAGCTGCCCCTGCCTGAAATCGCCCAGAGCAGCTGACTTGTGGTTTCCCACCCAGCCTCACCATGTGTTACAAAACCAGGGGCGAGGGGACAGGCCGGCCTGCCGATCTCAGGGCCTGTCTCGTTCCAACGCCACAGCCGGGCGTTCCCCTTCAGCTGGTCTTTTACCAAAATCCCCTCATTTATCCAGCTCACATCTGTAAACAGTGTGGGCTGTGGCGCCCCTGGGGTGCTCTGCACCCACAACCCCTTGCTTTGGGGGCCGTGGGGACGGCTACCCGCGCCGCACCAGTGCTGCAAGGGACAGAGGCAGCGCTGGATGGGGATCCGTTCAACGGGCTCCTGCTAGCCAAAGGACCGGGGCGTGGTGGCACCGTTGCAGGTTCTCCCCAGCCCGGATGCTTAGGCCGAACGTGGCAGACCTTGGTCCGAGGCCGGAGGGGCTGGGGCAGAGCCGTAGCAAGGGTGAGGCGAGCGTGGCACCTGCCTTGGGCGTGCAAAGAGGAGGGGCACAAGGGCTCACCTCCACTCCGCCTCCACCTTCTCCCCTGAATGCCCCCCCCAGCTTCCCATGGATCAGCTGTTCGAGTGGGAAGCCTGGGAGGGCGGAGAAGTAACTGGCAGCACGCTAAGGCCCAGGGAGGCGGAGGCAGAGCGGAGGTGAGCTGGGTGGGGAGTGCAGGACTGGCTCTAATTTTTTTGCCCAAGCAAAAAAAAAAAAAAGCGGGGGGGCGGGCACGGTGCTGCCACGGTGCAGCCAAAGGAGCAAGGTGCCGGGGGGTGGTGTGGCCAGAGGAGCTGGGGGGACACAGCGCGGCTGGAGGACAGAGGCGCAACGGGGAGGCGGTGCAGCCTGAGGAGTGGGGTGGGCACGGCCTGGCTGGAGGAACCGGGGAGGGGGGGCCGCGGCCGGAGGAGTGAGGGGGCCGCAGCATGGCCACAGCGTGACCAGAGGAGTCAAGAGTGGGCGGCGCAGCCAGAGGAGTGAAGGGGGGGTGCAGCATGGCTGTAGTGTGGCCGGAGGAGCCGGGAGTGGGTGTGGCATGGCCGGAGGAGCCAAGGGGGGGGCAAGGCAGTGCGGCTCGGGGAGCTGGGGGGGCACGGCCGGAGGAGCCAACGGGGGGCACGACCCGGCGAGAGGTGCCAAGGTGGGGTGGCCAGGGGAGCGGGGGGGGCACAGCCGGAGGAGCCAAGGGGAGGCAGCCAGGGGAGTGGGGGGGGCACAGCCAGAGGAGCCAAGGGGGGCGGCACAGCCAGAGGAGCCGGCGGGGGGGCATGGCGCGGCCGGAGGAGCAAGGTGCAAGGGGTGGAGTGGTGCAGCCAGGGGAGCGGGCGGGGGCATGGCTGGAGGAGCCAAAGGGGGCGGCACGGCCAGAGGAGCAGGGGAGGGGGTGCAGCATGGCTGCAATGTGGCTGGAGGATGCCCCCACCCCATTGGGAGCGACTCCCCCAGCCCCACACGGCCTCCTGTTCCTCCCCTGTTAAATGACCAGAGCCCCGTGCGTGGAAGCTGCTGCCGCTGGTTTAATGCCCTTCAAACTCGGCCGCGGAAGGGGCTGGGCCTGCCGGAGGCGTGGAAGGTGCTGCCCGGCGGGCGCTGGCTGGCGAAGGGGGCGAAGAACTCGGCGGCGAAGGTGAGGACGTCGTCGGGCTTGTGCAGCAGCAGGAGCTGCAGGAAGTCGGCCAGCAGGGCACGCAGCTCCGGGTGGCGCCGGGCATAGGAGGTGTGGCCGGCCTGCAGCTCCTCCTGCAGCGGGAAAGAGGCCCCACCTCCATCAGCTCCACGCGGGCGGCTTCGGGGTAACGCGCCGCTCGAGGGAACCCAGAAGCTCCAGGCAGACCAGTGGTCAGGAAGGCCTGGAGTCCTGCACCCAACTCCAGAGCTGGCAGCCAGCCGCCCGCAGAGTGAGCCGAGGGTAGGGCCGGGATACACACGCAATCCAACCTCCGGCTGCCCCTCCAAAGCTCCCGGTGCTGGGGCCTCACCCAGCCTGCTTCTGCTCTGACCCCTGCTTCCCCCCACTGTGCCCCACGGCCCCTGCTCCTCCCTCTCCCACGCTTCAGGATTGACGCCTGCTTCTGCTCTGACCCCTGCTTCCCCCCACTGTGCCCCACGGCCCCTACTCCTCCCTCTCCCAGGCTTCCCTCTCTCCACTGCAGGCTGGACCAGTGACATCCCCTCAGCCGCCCCCCTCGTGCTAGGAGCTGCATCCTGGGGGCGGCTGGTCCGACCTCAGAACAGCCCCGCGCTCTGCCAACTCACCTTCCTGTCCAGGAACTGGGAATAAAGCTGCACGTCTTCCTCCCAGTCCAGGGGCTTCTTCTCGAAGACGGGCCGGGGCGCCACTTCATCTGGGGGGAGCGGGCAGGTCTCACGACGCGGGATTCGGAAAACGGGGTTTAGGGAGCCCAGCCTGTCTCACGCCCAGCAGCACCCGGAGGGGCTAACCCAGCTCTCTCATTGTCCCAATCCCCTGGCCCCCTCCCAGCTTCGCTGCTATTCCGCACGCCCTGCACCATCTCGCAGTAGCAGCAGGGAGCAAGCCCAGGCCCCATTGAAATCAGCGGGAGTAAGCAGCCTATCTACCTTTGAGGGTCTAGGCTCCAGAGCCTCCTGCTCCAAGATGTGAGCTCAAGGAGTCCCCACTAGCTGTTGGCAGTATGGGGCCTCGGACACACAGCAGGGTGGTTCCAATTTCTTGCCACAGAGGGCAGCAGGGATGCACACTGGCCAGCTTCCTTAGTGCTGCCACAAGCCGGTCCCATCGGTGCCTGGGTCAGCGATGGCAGAAGAGGGTGAGTGTCTGCGATTCCCAACACCATGGGGACACACGTGTCCCACGCTCTGTGACATCCCTCACGCCCAGTCTGACAGCACATTCCCCGCCTGGGGAGGGACTAGCCGCTCCCGGAACCAGATCAGGAGGATTCTCGTTTCAGAGAGCTCCGGCACAGACCAGGTACCCTTCGTACCATGGGACCCCCTTCCCCAGCCCATGATGCTATCCCCACCCCTAGACCCCCTCCAGGCTCCTTACCTACATCGATGAGAACGGGCAGCTGCTGGAGCAGCATAGTGGCCGGGGACCCAACCTGGACACGACGGGCCAAATGTCTAGGTGATGGAGAGGAGCAGGTGAAGGACCTGGTCATACACTATTACCTTCTGCCTCCCCATGCCCAGCTGTGGGGCCACCCGCCAGGGGCACCTGGGAGTCCCCGCGCCCGGCACAGAGATGGGTGCCGTAGATTCGTTATTCCCCTGTATGTACAGGGATGTGGGTGGGCGCCACCGCTCTGGGGGCAGCTGGAGTTGTGCGGCCAGACGTTTCTCTGCCGTGGGGTCTCCTCCCTGGCCAAGGGGCTGAATGCGGCTGGCCCCTGGCCGTGCTGCTGTCACCTCTTCATGTCGACGGACGGCGAGGAAGCGCCAGGGAGCCTTGCATGGCATGGGGTGCCCTCCTGCTCAGCAGCATAGCAGGGGTGCTCTCCTGGCATGACCCTTCCCGGGCCATCAGAGCAACCCAAGGGGGGGAAGGGTTAGGGTTAGGGTTAGTGGACGGGCTCCCAGGGCAGACACAGCCCTACAGCGAACCGCGACTCCCCTCCTGCTGCGGGGTGACAAGGCCCCAGATTTGATTCCCGCTGCCGTCTGCACAGGCCTGGAAAGGCTGCAGGGGAGCTGGCAGTGGGATGCTGAGGCGAGAGGACCAGGGAACTGCACTTCCCTAGCGTGGCTCCAAGGAGGTTTAACAGCCAATGTCCTTTTAGAACCAAAGGGGGTGACTGGCTCAGGGGCTGAGGGACAGGATCCAGAACCCCCACCTGCCCCCATAGACTAAATCTGACCCCGTTGCTCTGGGAGAGATGTGACAGGAAGCAAGCTCAGCCTCTGGAAATCCCTGGAGCAAGGCTCCCCGCAATGAGCCCCTGGGAGCGATGGGGCCAGGATGGGGCCCAGTGTTTGAGGGACATGGGCAGGCTGCTCCCAGGCCCCAGGGAGGGCAGAGGCGGCCGGGCCACCGCAGAGCGAACGCTCAGGAGGGGCCCCGGGAGCACGAGAGCCGAGCAGGGCTTGGGCGGGTGACGGGTCGCTGGGTTCTCCTACCCGTCGGAGAGGAAGTAGAACTGCCAGGTCATGGGGATGCCCTCGTCCGGGCACACGGCCCTCTCAATCACAAACACCTCCACCTCCGTCATGTCCACCAGCTGCTTCTGGAAACCCATGGCGGTCTGTAGAGGAAGAGATGGGGGAGAAAAGCAGGGAGCAGGACAAGCCCCTTTAACCCTCAGGCTGGGCAGAGCCCCCCCTGCTCCCACCCCCATCTCTACAAGCCAGGAGATATTTGGGGAGCGGGGGGCATGGAGGGAGGTCACAGATTCGTAGATTCCAAGGCCCAGCTCCTCCAGCCATGGGGGAGGGGAGGAAGCCAGTTCCTCTGGTTGCGGGGGGCATAGAAAGTGTCCCTCCAAAAGCAACCAAATCTTTATTCCTGTGCAGGCCCCTCTTGATTCAGAAATTGTTGGTGAAGGAGAATCCACCACCAACTGTAAGGTGGGTCATGAATGCTCATGATATTGGGGATTGGGGTATGAAAGGGGGTGAGGGCTCCAGCTGGGGGTGCGAGCTCTGGGGTGGGGCTGGGCATGAGGGGTTGGGGATGCAGGAGAGTGTTCTGGGTTCGGAGGGCAGGAGGGGGATCAGGGCTGGTGCAGGGGGTCAGGGGTGCAGGCTCTGGGCAATGCTTACCTCAAGCAGCTCCTGGCAGCAGCAGCATGTCCCTCGTCCAGCTCCTACGCGGAGGGGCAGCCAGGCGGCTCTGCGCCCTGCCCCATCCGCAGGCGCTGCTCCTGCATCTCCCATTGGCCACAGTTCTCTGCCAATGGGAGCTGCAGGGGTGTGCTTAGGGCAGGGCAGTGTGCCGAGACCCCTGGCTGCCCCTACACGTAGGAGCTGGATGTAGGGACATGCTGCTCACTGCGGGATCTGCGTGGAGTGGGACAAGCCTCGACACTGCTCCCCAGCTGGAGTGCCAGAGCAGGGCAAGCCCCGGACCCCACTCCCCAGTGGGAGCTCGAGGGCTGGATTAAAATGTCTGAAGGGCCGGAAGTGGGCCCCTGGCCATAGTTTGCTCACCCCTGCCTTAAACCCTCCCACCCACCCTGCACCCCACTGTCTAGGAGCCCCTTCCCCACCCAGATCCCACCATCAGGGTCCAGGATCCCCTAGTCCCTGCCCTGCCCACCCCGGGGCAGACCCTTCTGGGTGCGGTTGTGCCCGGGTGGCAGCACTCACGTAGGTGGAGGTGCAGATGCGGGCCTCGGTGTCGAAGGCCAGGAAGGTGGTGTTCTGGGGCACGGCCCTTCGCCTGGCCAGCACCCGTAGCACCAGCAAGTTGGCAGCTTCCGAGATGAGGCCGCGCAGGGAGGCGCAGTTGTAGGAGACGCTCTGGGTCTGGACTTCATGCTGCAGAGAGATGGGGGGTGTGGAGGGGACTGACGGGGACCCAGCCTGGCCCGTGGGATCCCCAGGACCCAGCATCCCAGGCCGGCTCTGCGATCAGCCTGCACCCCCAGCCACCGGAACAAGAGGAAGAAAGAAATTCACTGGCAACAACTATGCCCCTGGGAGGGGGCAGCTCAGCTGCCAAGACCCCAGGCTGGCCCTGCACATGACACAGGCTGGACCGCTGCTGGGAGGTGAGGCCCTCTCCTGCTAAGGGACCCAGGCAGGGAGCCTAGGATGATGGGAGCCCTGTGCTTTGAGGTTTGCCCCCATCTCTCCCCCCAGAAACCTGTGCCCCCAGTGAGACTCGCCATCCCCACTCCGAGGCTGGGGACCACGAACCCGACTCTGGCTGCTGACTCAGAGCACCCACCCCCACAAGCCCCCGAGGCTGCCCTGTTAGTGCAACCAGACCTGCCCCCCATCTCTGCCCCCCGTCTCCGCCAGCCCAGCAATGGGAGCCAGGGACTGGTGCAGGCAATGGCGCCTCCTGCTGTTTGGCCATGGGACAGCCGCAGCCCGTGGAGCAGGCTTAGCAGGGCTGAGAGCGTTCCAGGACAAACGGGTGTGTGGGATGGGGGTGAGGGGAAGCCCCATAGGGAGCTCCACGCCCCAGGACTCTTCAGACGGGAGCAAGGGGTCAGCCAGGCTTTCAGATCCCTGCAGACGTGTTCCCCCCGCCATCTCACCTCTCCTTCCTCAATGATTTTCGTGACAACCAGCCTGCCTCCACGCTTCACTACATGGGTCTTTCTGTCCAGGGGGTGGGCTCTGAACTGCAAGAGGGAGAAAATATAGCAGAGTGAGGCACGCAGGGCAGGGCAGGGGTGCAGGACTTGGCAGAGTATAGGCTGCTATGGCCAGGGGTGTTGGGGGGCATATCCCCTCTGGGGACAATCCGGCCCCTTGGGGTCTCATCCCATTTGCTCTCAGTAAAGTCTGGAGCCAGAGCAGCTCATCTACTTGTTTCCCACTCAGACACCCAGCAAGAGGGGGACCAACCCTCATGCTTCAGTGCCGCAGGGATCAGGAAGGATGCTTCCATGGGCAGCACTGTATGACTGGCCCAGAGCATCATGGAAGGTTCCACCTTCTGAAGACACCGGTATTGGCCACGGTGCCAGGCCATGAAGGCCAATGGTTTGAGGAGGGGTGCTGGCAGAGAAGTCGGGGGGATGGCCAGATCCAGGGTGTCTGGGGACAGGATGGACCGGCGATCTGACCCAGGACAGCAGGGGACAGGCTTGCGGGGCCCAGCAGCCTCTCCTGCCAATCATCTGCAGCGTAGGAACCACAGTGAACACTGCGATTCTGCCCTGAGACTGGACACGGGCAGCAGGGGCTGGTGACATCTGGAGGGGAACAGAGCCAGCTACCCCGTAAAGAACAAGGAGAGAGAAACACACCCGCCGGCAGCACTGCCTACAAACAGACAAACACCGAGCAGGCGGCAGCAGCAGGATGCCGAGGCGGTTGTGCCGTGTAGTGGTTGGAGCACGGGGGCTAGGAGTAGACAGGATTCAGGTTCTAATCCCAGCTGAACAAGTAAGTCCCATGACAGCTCCTTCTAACCCAGAGAGGGGCCAGAGAACTGTCTGGAGATCTACCTTGGGGAAGGAACGGCTGCAGAGGAGCCGGATAACATCAGGTTTATCTTGCCCTCTGCCAGCGACTGTAGGGGAGCGGGCAGTTACCTTCACGTATTCCTGCTGATGCTGCTCCAGGGTTTCCAGCCGCTTTGATATGTAAGCTGACGGAGAGGAAACAAAAACTACACTCAGCCAAAGGCTTGGCCCAGATCAGCACCATTCGGCAGAGTTTCCCACCCGCTGGCCTGGCCTGGTCCCTTCGGCCTAGATTGCAGGTGCCCCGGAAATGTACCTGGAGCCTAGGGCTTCCCCAGTATTGCATGGAGTCCCGATGCCCCGTCTGCCTGCCGCTGCCCAGCCCCTGCACACGGGCGCTCCAGGCCGGATCCCAGCAGAACTATGTCCCTGCTAGAATAACAGGACCACTAGGGAGGAACTATTTGTCCACGTGCGCCAGCTGGCGATGGAAGCACCCATGACCTGTTTGCACCATTGCCTCTTGGCACCATTGGCAACGATGGAGGGAGCCAATCACATTCATGCTCAGAACTGTGTATCTGGATCTCCACGTCACAGTCTGGCCCGTTTTCACTTGTAGTTCCTTCTTGGCAGCTAATGCAGGGACTTTCCTGGGGGGTCCTAATGGTTGCCTGCTCCGTGTTGGAGGGGGCAAGGGTGTGGTCCCTCAGTCCCCTCGCCAGAGGCCTCATCTCGCTCGTGAGAGATGCCCGGAGCCTGGTGATCTGACGGGTGCTGGTGCAGGGCCCCAGGCCGCACCGCTGGGAGGAGGCGTGGGCCAGCTGGCGAGGGTCAGGCATGGAGGTTCTGAGGCTGACAGCGATCCCCAGGAGACCCCCCCACCAGGCGCTCAGCGCCACTTCTGCCTCTAGCCGGAGCCAATGGGCCAAGGCTGGGCAGCGTAGGGGCCAAGAGGAGCGGGATGAGGGACCTCACTAGAGCAAGAGGGGCAGGGGCAGCAGGGAGGAGGGGAATTGTGGCCCATCTGGCATCTCATAGCGGGTGTCTCTCTGCCCCAGCCCACTCCTCCTTGCAGACCAGCTTGGCCTACCCGTGATGGAGGAGCTGCAGGGCACTTCGTTGATGGTGCCCTGGCTCGTGGCATGGACCAGGTAGCAGTCCTCTTCCTGCCTGCCCTGCTCCTCATAGCAGGCCGGCTGCACCGAGACAGAGAAGTGCCCGAGCGGCTGGCCACTCTCCGAGACCATGACCAGCGACTCCGCAAAGAGACAGGGGCTCAGCTCCTCCACGCCTGGGAGACAGGACACGACCACAGCCCAGGTCACCAAATCACTGCCACAGCCAGACTTACAGGAGCTCCACCCATTCCCCCCCAGTACGGCCAGATGCCTCCTCCCAGATAAAAACTCAACCCTACTCCTCCCTCCTGCTGCCTGACCAAGAGTCTCAAACATCCATTAGTAAAGCCTCAAAGACCCACAAGGCAGGGTCAGTGTTACAAAAGCTGTGTTGACTATTTCCCAACAAATTATGTTCATCTATGTGTCTGACAATTTTGTTCTTTACAATAGTTTCAACCAATTTGCCTGGTACTGAAATCAGGCTTACTGGCCTGTAGTTGCCAGGGTCACCTCTGGAGCCCTTTTTAAAAATTGGCATCACATTAGCTGTCCTCCAGTCATTTGGTACAGAAGCTGATTTAAATGATAGGTTACAGATGACAATTAGTAGTCCTGAAATTTCACATTTGAGTTCCTTCAAAACCCTTGGGAGATACCATCAGGTCCTGGAGACTTACTACTGTTTAGTTTATCCATTTGTTCCAAAACCTCCTCTAATGACATCTCAGTCTGGGGCAGTTCCTCAGATTTGTCACCCAAAAAGAATGGCTCAGGTGTGGGAATCTCCCTCACATCCTCAGCCGTGAAGATCGATACAAAGAATTCATGTAGTTTCTCCGCAACGGCCTTATTGGCTTTGAGTGCTCCTTTAGCATCTCGATCGTCCAGTGGCCCCACTGGTTGTTTAGCAGGCTTCCTGCTTCTGATGTATTTAAAAATATATATGCTGTTACTTTTGGAGTCCTTGGCTAGCTGGTCTTCAAATTCTTTTTTGGTCTTTCTAATTATATTTTTACACTTCATTTGCCAGAGTTTATGCTCTTTTCTATTTTCCCCATTAGGATTAACTTCCACTTTTTAAAGGAGGCCTTTTTGCCTCTCACTGCTTCTTTTACTTTGTTGTTTAACCGCGGTGGCTCTTCTTTGGTTCTCTTCCTATGTTTTTTAAATTGGGGTGTACATTTCAGTTGAGCCTCTATGATGGTGTCTTTAAAAAGTTCCCACACAGCCCGCAGGGATTTTACTTTTGGTGCTGTACCTTTTAATTTCCTGAAATGTGGCTCCCAGAACTGGCCACCATACTCCAGTTGAGGCCAAATCAGCGCAGAGCAGAGCAGAAGAATTACTTCTCGTGTCTTGCTTACAATGCTCCTGCTAATACAGCCCAGAATGATGTTTGCTTCTTTGCAGCAGTCTGACACCATTGACTCCTTTAGCTTGTGATCCACTAGGATCCCCAGATCCCTTCCCACAATACTCCTTCTTAGGCAGTCATTGCCCATTTTGTGTGTGTGCAACTGCCTGTTCCTTCCTACGTGGAGCACTTTGCATTTGTCCGGATTGAATTTCACCCTCTTTACTTCAGCCCATTTCTCCAGTTTTTCAAGATCATTTTGAATTTTAAGCCTCTCCTCCAAAGCACCCGCAACCCCTCCCAGCTTGGTATCATCCACAAACTATACAAGTGTACTCTCTGTGCCATTGATGAAGATGTTGAACAGAACCGGACCGAGAACTGATCCCTGCGGGACCCCACTCGTTCTGTCCTTCCAGCCTGACTGTGAACCACTGATAACTACGGTCCGGGAACAGTTTTCCAACCAGTTAAGCACCCACCTTATAGTAGCTCCGTCTAGGTAGCGTTTCCCTAGTTTGTTTATGAGAAGGTCAGGCGAGACAGTATCAAAAGCTTTACTGAAGTTGAGATATACCACGTCTACCACTTCCCCCCCATCCACAAGGCTTTTGTTGACAGGGAAACGGGCCATTAGGTTGGTTCGATGCAATTTGCTCTTGACAAATCCATGCTATTACTTATCACCTTATTATCTTCATGGTGATTGTAAATTGATTGGGATGGGGCAGAGCAAAGAGACTGGTAGGCTAGCAGCAAACATTTGCTAACACTGAGATTTCTGCGAAGGACAATCCTGCTCTGATCCCTGGGGATGGTCCCAACCCAGCCTTCCCCTATCTTGGACATCTATGAAACATGCAGGTGCGAGTGGGCATCCCTTGCGGCAACCGGAGGGAAGTTGGCACCTAGCGAAAGCCACAACAAATGCGCCATTGAAATCGAAACCACAGCAACCTCAAGAGACGGGGTATCAGCCACAGCAGCATCTCCGGCAGAAGTGAAACCAGCAGAATATACCGTGGGATGCTGCTGAGCAATGCAATCAACTCCAGCATCTGTGGCAGCTGGAGGAGGGGCTGGAGTCACAACTCCTGGGTTCTATTCCTGACTCTTGATGGGGAATGTTATGTTGAGGTGAGGGAGAGGACTCTGAGAGCGAGGAGTCCCAGGATCTGTTCTATAACTGTCCTGCTATCTGACCCCTCTCTGCCTCACCTTACCCTGCCATAAAATGGGATGACAGTATTTCCCTAACAAAATAGCAATAAAATAATAATAATCGGAGTTTACGCAGCAACTTCCACCCAAGAGTCTCAAACGAGATAGCCGAGCCTCACAACTAGGGCAAGTTGAAATTTTTTTCATGGAAACTGAAAATTCAGTGTTTTGACTTTTCACAAAAAGTGCCTGCTGCTTTCCACCTTTTGATTCTTTATCAAAAAACTGAATTCCTGAAAACTGAAATAATTCCTTTCCTGGGATGCCTCCTGGGTGTTGTAGTTTGGAAGACCCACGCTCCTACTCTCCCTGATGCACCCCTCCTTGAGAGGGGAGACCATGGTGCATCATGGGAGATGTAGTTTGACCAGAGAGCCCAGACAATAGAGGAGAATAGGAGCAGGCCGCATCCGAACTACAACACCCCCGAGACACTGCAGCAGCAGTTCAGATTCCAATTTCTCACCAAAAAATTGACAGATATTTTCCATGGGGGGGGAAAAAACATTTTGTGACCAACTCTCCTCACAACCCCTCGGTGCCACAGAGCAGTCTCATTACTCCTATTTCACAGATGGGGAAAACAGAGGCACAGCAGGGGGATGTGATTTGCCCAAGACCACCCAGTGAGTCTGTGGCTGGGAACAGAATCTAAGTCTCCTGCCTCCCTAACCCCTCACTCACAGGGCTGTTGCTGGGAAGGGCTCTGCGATCCTCCCACATAAGTGCAAAGTACTGTTGTTATTCCGCAGAGCACAGCGGGGGACTGCGAGGAGTCAAGGCAGGAGCCCAGTAAAGATCCCTTACAGATGGGAGGCCAGAAGGGGACTGCTACCAAATGATCTTTTAAAGGAACGCAGTAATAGTGTAGCTTGTTAGACGGTAACACTCTGGAGCAGCCTGGGACGGTCTGCGCCATAGACAGGCCTCTACCATTTGTGCCATGGAATAGTTGTGTTAGCTGTAAATCACAGGCTGTCCTGGTCCCTGGGCCCAGCCACTAGAGAACGACACAGTCTCGCACACACACACACTAAGCACATGGCATACACCAGACTCCCGCATCATCCCAGAATGACAGACCCGGGTGCCAGTAAACAGGCCAGGGCCTGAGACCCCTGGTGCATCAGCGCTGGACAGGTTCTGCTGTCAGATGCTCAGGGCTCTTGCAGCAAAGCCACACGCACACATACCCAGCCCTGAGGACAAGCTCCGTGGTGCTCGAAAGCGTGTCTCTTTCACCAACCGCGGCTGGTCCTATGAATGAGATTACCTCCCGCACCCATCCAGCAGCAGACGCGGCTCTGCAGGGGGCCAGGTGAGCGGCTGGAAACGGGTCACGTTGGCTGTCGTTCACGGGCTCCCCTCCATCACGGGGGGCGACCGTGGCTGAGCAGCGAACCTCTCACCCCACCGGATAACGGAAACCCGAGCGGCACCCACCAATGAGCGAGAGGAATTCAGTGGCCCCCTCGCTGGCTGCTTGGACCCTCTGCACCGGCGCTGGCGAGTCGGCGTCATCCATCCCTTGGCGAAAGACCAGGCGACACTTTCAAAGGCAGAGGGGTCAGATCAAAACCTCCACAGCCGGAGGCCCTGTGTGGGAGAACCAGCGAGACTCCTGGGCCTGGCAGCAGGGGAGTCGCCCCTACCCCTCTGTGCACATCCCCGGGGGGGGGACCCCCACCCAGGCCTCTACCCCCCCAGTTCTCCATGCAAGCCCCAGATGGAGCCCTCCCCCCCAACTATCCAAATCCCCAACGGAGCAGCCCCCCAGCCCGCTGTGCACACCCCCGGGGGGGAATCCCCCACCCAGGCCTCTACCCCCCCAGTTCTCCATGCAAGCCCCAGATGGAGCCCTCCCCCCCAACTATCCAACTCCCTAACGGAGCAGCCCCCCAGCCCGCTGTGCACACCCCCGGGGGGGAATCCCCCACCCAGGCCTCTACCCCCCCCAGCTCTCCATGCAAGCCCCAGATGGAGCCCTCCCCCCCAACTATCCAACTCCCCAACGGAGCAGCCCCCCAGCCCGCTGTGCACACCCCCGGGGGGGAATCCCCCACCCAGGCCTCTACCCCCCCAGCTCTCCATGCAAGCCCTAGATGGAGCCCTCCCCTCAACTATCCAGCCCCCTGATGGATCACCCCCCGGCCCTCTGTGCACACCCCCAGGGGACCCCCTTACTCATGCAAGCCCCAGATCGGGCCCTTCCCCCAGCCCCACCCCAGGGGAGAGCCCTCAACCGGGCCCCAGGGCCGCGCGCAGCGCCTGGAGTGACCCCGAAACCCCTGGCCAGGGGAACCCCCACGTGGCTTTGGGAGCCTCCCCCACCCCACGCGCGGTGCTCGCCTGCAATGTATCCAACGGTCTCCGCGGCAACCGGGCCTGCCCCGCCTCTTAAAGGGACAGGACAGCCGGGAGCGGGTCACGGTCTCGCGGGGGAGGCGGCCCCACCCGTGTTCGCGGGGTGGGGTTTGTAGGGAACCCCGCAGTGGGGGGTTGCTGCGGTTCGCAGGGCAGGGGGGCTGCGAGCGGGGCTGGCCCGGAGCCCAAGGCCGGGAGTAGCTGGGGAGGGGCTGAGGCTGCGGTGAGGGGCGCTGCAGAGAGACCTGGGACGGATAGACAGCTCCCCCCCCCGCCCCCTCTGTGCCTTGCTGGGGACCCTGGGGACTGTGGAGTGGGGCAGGAAATGCACCCTCGATTGGGCCCCCACCCCGACCCCAGCAGCAGCAGATGCCCCCTCCCTCATGCATCTCACCTCAGGGGAGTCACCCAGGTCAGACAGGCACAAAACGCCCCTCCGCAGTCTCCTGGTTTTCACTGGACTCCCACGGCTTACAGAGCCCCCCGCTTTGTTCACAGGGGGATCTGACTGGATTCCCTCCCGCCTCCGGCCTGGCTTGTGCAGGACACAGTCCTCCCTTAGTGACTCGGATTGCTTTGCGTAAACCAATGGGTGTGATGTGCGTGGTGTGTTCTCTACCCTCTGCAACGTGGGTATCAGAACTGGTCAACTGTGTGTCTTATGCCCCTTATTGCTGGCAGCTAAGGGAGATTCTCTTTCAGCTCAGCTGGCAGGGGCCTCCTGTGCTTTTAGGGCGGGAGTTCTGTCCACATGGACACCCATGAAGCTCTGACTGTCCCTGCTGTTCAGAAGAGAACAAGGCCGGTCCAGATACTCTCAGACAGGTAGCTCAGCATGGCTCAGCCCCGGCTATCCAGGTGCTACGCTGGCTAACCCCAGGGACAGCCCAGCCCAGGGGCTACTCGATCACAGGAGACCACCTGGCCATTCCCTTCCTTGTTCCTCAGGTTAGGAGTCCCCTGTGACAGTGATCCCCGTGGGAGCCAGCTGAGATCACTCAATTAGGGTGAACTGCAAACAAAATGGGCAGACAAACCCCAAAAGCTGGTGGTTATTCCAATACTTAGATTTACCAACCAGAACAGAACAGCTTCTGTAGTACCTCACTGGTTTCTTAGAATTTCAAACACCGCAATTCCCTTAAAGTGCCCAGCCTCAGGCCTCCGTTCGGACACACCTGTCAGATATGATGACGATTCCTGAAAATCTTCTCTCATCGTATAAAAGAAAAGGTTCTTCCAATCCCAAAGGATCAGCCACATACCCAGGTTCAATTATAACTTAGATCTTACCCAAAAAACATGATATAGCCAATTCTTATTAACTAAGCTAAAATTTATTAAAAAAGAAAAGAGAGAGAGTGTTGGTGAAAAGATCAATACACAGACAGACTTGAATTCAATTCTTGAGGTTCAGATACATAGCAGACGTGAGCTTGTAGTTGCCAAAAGTCCTTTTAGAAATAGTCATAGAATCACAGAATCTCAGGGTTGGAAGGGACCTCAGGAGGTCATCTAGTCCAACCCCCTGCTCAAAGCAGGACCAACCCCCAACTAAATCATCCCAGCCAGGACTTTGTCAGGCCGGGCCTTAAAAACCTCTAAGGAAGGAGATCCCACCACCTCCCTAGGGAACCCATTCCAGTGCTTCACCACCCTCCTAGTGAAATTTTTTTCCTAATATCCAACCTAAACCTCCCCCACTGCAACCTGAGACCATTACTCCTTGTTCTGTCATCAGGTACCACTGAGAACAGTCTAGATCCATCCTCTTTGGAACCCCCTTTCAGGTAGTTGAAAGCAGCTATCAAATCCCCCATCACTCTTCTCTTCTGCAGACTGAACAAGCCCAGTTCCCTCAGCCTCTCCTCATAAGTCATGTGCTCCAGCCCCCTAATCATTTTGTTGCCCTCCACTGGACTCTTTCCAATTTTTCCACATCTTTCTTCTAATGTGGGGCCCAAAACTGGACACAGTACTCCACATGAGGCCTCACCAATGCTGAACAGAGGGGAATGATCACGTCCCTCCATCTGCTGGTAATGTCCCTACTTATACAGCCCAAAATGCCGCTAGCCTTCTTGGCAACAAGGGCACAATTGACTCATATCCAGCTTCTCCTCCACTGTAACCCTTCTCCCCTTGCCAGGGACGAGACCCACGCTCTCTATGACGGGAGGGGAGGAGGCTAACATTCCCCCTTGCTGGGCCCCCAGGAACCTCGGGGCTGCCTCCCCAACAGAACAGGTCACAGCCACGCTCCCTTCAAATTCTGAGCAGGGAGCACCTGGAGCCTACAGCTCCCACCAGGCTGTTCCCTCTGCTCCCCTGGAGCTGCGGAGACAGATATTGGATCTATCGCAGATGAAAAGTGAGCGATCTAAGAGGCTTTTCCCATCACTACCATGTAGGATCCCCGGAGGAGGATGAGGTGTCATGCATACAGGTCAAGGTCTCCCCTCTAAGTGCCTCCAAAGCACCATTAACCACTCCATGATGGCCTGGTCTGTTCATTTGCACCAGTCACCGGCCACTGGCGGAAGACAGGATCGGCTGGATGGACCATTGTTCTGACCTACTGTGGTTGTTCTTATGCCAATTTTGCATAACACCCTGCAGCCCCCCAAATCAGCCCAGAGTTCCTTGGTGAACACCCTGTGCCGCTCGGCTTCCCTGACCCATAAACTAGCAGCCAGTCCTAAATGAGGAATGGGGGAGAACCACTGGGCTGGGGGGTGGGAATGGAGATTAAGATACAGAAGTTTAAATTTCTCCCTCCCTTTATGCTGTGTTTGATGGCATTTATTTCACAGGCCCAGAATGCGCCACTCCTTCCCAGCTCAGATGTAGGTGGAATCGGAGGAGATGACTCAGGGTGTGTTTGCAAAAACTAAGTCATCACCTTGCTCAAGGCTGATGATGGTGGCAGGAGGAGCTGATCTCAATAAATTAGCTGTTACCACTTGAGAGAGATCTTGGATTCACTGTGCATAGTTCTCTGAAAACATCAGCTCAATATGCAGCGGCCGTCAAAAAAGCAAACAGAGGTTAGGAACCATTAGAAAGGGATAGATAATAAGACAGAAAATATCATACTGCCTCTATATAAATCCATGGTAGGCTCACACCTTGAATACTGCATGCAGATGTGGTCACCCAATCTAAAAAAAAAAAATATTGAAATGGGAAAAGGTTCAAAAAAGGGCAACAAAAATTATTAGGGGTCTGGAACAGCTTCCGTATGAGAAGAGATTAATAAGACTGGGACTTTTCAGCTTAGAAAAGAGGCGACTAAGGGGGGATATGATAGAGGGCTATAAAATCATGACAGGTGTGGAGACAGTGAATAAGGAAGTGTTATTCAACCCTTCACTTAACACAAGAGTCAAGGATCATCCAATGAAATTAATAGGCAGCAGGTTCAAAATAAACAAAAGGAAGTATTTTTTCACACTGCACTGTCAACCTGTGGAACTCCTTGCCAGAGGATGTTGTGAAGGCCAAGACTACAACAGAGTTAAAAAAAACACTAGGTAAGTTCATGGAGGACAGGTCCATCAATGGCTATTAGCCAGGCTGGGCAGGGATGGTGTCCCTAGCCTCTGTTTGCCAGAAGCTGGGAATGGACGACAGGGGGTGGATCACTTGATGATTCCCTGTTCTGTTCATTCCCTCTGGGGCACTTGGCACTGGCCGCTGTCGGTAGACAGGACACTGGGCTAGATGGACCTTTGGTCTGACCCAGTCTGGCTGCTCTTATGTTCTTAGACCCAGTTATTTGTGATTCCCAATTCCTCATTCAAAGGCCAAAATCTTTAAAAATATTCCAATAAGGCCCTGGGCTTTGACTGGCTCTGTGTGAGGAAGCACTTCCAGGGGCTCCCGACTGACACGTCCCTGCCCCCATGATGCCATTATCCAGAGACAAGGGCATGACCCTGCCAATGCTGAAGCGTCATTTCTGGCCCAAACTCTGCCGAGTCTCATACCCCCATTTCTACTGGGCATTTTCTTTGTTAGGAACCCTACAACAGACACGTATAAAGCACCGGCAATCAGCTGGCTGCCTTGCAATATCCCAGCTACTTCTGAACAGTCTAATGGTCGCAGAGATGTGTCATTGGGGGAGGGGGGTTGGGCTGGAAAAATGTTTTGTCACTTACAGTCTAGCTCTTTATTCTGCTAGTTAATTAACAAATAATTACTAATTGGATTGAATTTTATAACAATCATGTTCATTTTGGTGAAATTACTAACAAATTTAATCTTACATGGAGGACATTTAAAAAACAGGATTGTTGGCCTTTGAATGAAGCGCTGGGACCAGCTTCAGCCTGTGGGACACCCCAGGGAGGCAGACACTGCAGTCACCCTAGCAGAGCCGGTGCAGAAGAAGCTGCAGGGAGAGGGAAGCGTCACAAGGGGGAAGTCGCACCCCAGGAATGGGAGGGAGGGACCCACATCACAGATTCAGAGATTCCAAGGCCAGCAAGAACCGTTGGGATCCTCGAGTCTGATCTCCCGGAGAGACCTGTGCCCAGATCGTGCCTTCGGAACCAGAACATCTGTTTGAAAAAACATCTCAAACTGCCAGTGATGGCGAATCCGCCCTGGCCCTCCCGCAGTGAATTGGTCCGCTGGTTAATTACGCTCACTGGTAACATTTATGCCTTATTTTCAGTCTGAATTTGTCCAGCTTCAACTTCCAGCCGTCGGCTCATGTTAGACCTTCCTCTGCTAGACGGGAGAGGCCACTGTCAAATATTTGTTCCCTGTATCGGTACTTTCAGAGTGGGATCAAGGCGCCTCTTCACCTGCTCTTTGGTCAGTTACACAGCTGGGTCTCTTGGAGTCTCTCACTCTCAGGCAGGTTTTCCAGCCCTTGAAATGATTCTCGTGACTCTTCTCTGACCTCTCTTGTATTTATCTACACCCTTCTTGAACTGGGGGCTCCAGAACTGGGCACCAGTGCCAAATCCAGAGAGAAAATAACCTCCCTGCTACTCGTGCTTCCCGAGTATCCATCCCAGGCTCGCATCAGGCCCCTTGGCAACGGCATTGTCCTGGGAGCTTGTGTTCAGCTGATTATCCACCACGATCCCCACCCCCCAAGTCCTTTTCAGTCTCTGCTTCCCAGGATAGAGCCCCCTCCACCTCCTGTACGTCTGGCTGCACCCTTTGTTCCTCACTGGATACATTGCATTAGTCCCGCCCGCCCACTGCCTTTGTTCCACTGCTCAGTGCTCTAGGTCCTTTCGTCCCCCTTATGCCAAGCACGGCCAACACCCTGCAAGGGCCTGACCCTTAGGGAGCATCCAGTGGGAGCCCTGGACTCCTTCCCCAGCGCTCAGGGCAATGGTTCCCCTTTGCAAGACAGCCATTCAGGTGGGGAGCTTAGCACAGCACCATTAAAAACAAAACCACATTTCCATGATGCCACAATAACGCCGTAAACAACGGGAAAGAGACGCGAGGGTGACGCCAGAAAGGCTCCGGGCTGAGCAGTACTGGGATGGGAGATTCCCAGGGGAAAACCCATGGTACACGGCAGCGAATGAGACCTGTGAGTCAGCAGGGGGGCGCTCTCCTCCCCAGGCCCGTGACCTTCTAATACCCTGGCCTGGTACCAGGGTGGGGGCTGTGCTCCAGGGAGGGATGTGTGGGGCTGAGCAGGGGGCACCCTCCCCACTGAGTCTGTGCTGGACCCAAGCAGGGTGCTAGTGGGCGCTGTGTGGATGAACACACACCGCTTTTGGCCAAGAGGAACCCAGCGCCTCCTCCCCCAAGGCGCGGCACGAGGCCAAGTCAATTGTTCGAAGTCTACCCCTGCTGTGGTGATGCCAGGCAGAGCCAATTCAGAGGCCTCTGCCTCCTGCCTCCGCTCTGCCCCGAGATCCCCACCTCGCCCAGAGCTGAGGAACACCAGCCTTGCAACTGCCCAGAACATCTGACACCGGGGAATAGGGTGGCTTGGCTGCTGCACCCTCAGCCCCACCCTCACCCCCAAATCCATGCAACACGCTGCTGTCGAGACCCCCTTTCCCGCTGCTCCCCCTTCTCCGTCACATCAGCTACAACTTGCTGCCTCTCCGAGGCCCTGCATGACAGTCCCCTGGCACACCCATCAGCTACACTATCCTCGTGCCTCTGCTCTGCCACCCATGCCAGCCTCAAGTGCCCCCTTGTCCTCTTCTCCCATGAGCTCTTCCAGCCATCTCCCAAGCTGCCCCTTGTGCATGGCACAAACGCCATCCCCCACGTCAGACAGTCGCAGCCTTCTCCGCCAAGCCTCACCGCTGCCTGGACACCCTCAGAGCCTTGGCAGCTGGTCCTGGTGAGGGAGGGGGTGATCTCCATTCCCCAGTCTACACACATCTAGTCCCACCCCTCTCATTTCTTCATTTGCTCCATCCCTGTTGTCTCGTCACTACCCAGGCCCCCGCTCACCTTTGGACAGGTCTCTACCTGCCGGCATTTAAGTAATAACACAACAAAGGTTGTGCCATAGGCGGGATCCCCCAGGCTGGGTTAACCGGGAGAGGCAGTCTCTGCAGGGTCAGATCTGCCGGTCTGGCTGGGCTGGGGCTGCCCGACACACCGGGGATTGAAGATACACGCACCGCAGCTCTGCTCAGGCAGCTACAGGCTAACGCGCAGAAGCCCAGAGACTGACCCCTGGGAGTGGAGGGGGGGACAGCTAACCCCATATCTCTAGCCCCACTGGGAGCTGGCAGGGAGTTCTCTGGACAGGATCCAGGGGCCATTTACCTTGCTGAGGTTCCTGGCCGATGGAATTTCACGCCAGTTAAAGAGGCTCGATTTTAAACAGCCATGGAAGGCAAAGGTCCCGGGTCCACTGCACAAATCCAGCGAGGGCAGTGGGGGGTGTGGGGGGGGTCAGTTTCCCTCAGCCTCCGTGGGTTTGGGGAGGCCAGTCTGCCTGGCTCATTCATGGCCCTGGCTCTCTGCACGGAGCAGAGCACTAGCAACCCAACCCCCAACCCCCCTTGATGCTAACGGACGCTGCAGGCGCTCGCCCCTCTGGAACGCAGGCCAAAGGGACCAGCTGGAGCCCACCCCACCGGACCCAGGGGCACTGGATGCCACCAAGAATCACCAGCCCACCGCAACCATCTTCCTCCCTCTCTGCTCTGCCCCCGCGTCCTACCCACCACTGGCTGCCCCCCGTGCTTGTGGGGCCTCCTCACTGTCCTGCACAAATTTTCCCTGACCTGTGGCTCATCTCTGGGCTTTGTGCCCCTCTGCTCCCCACCCCCCATGCTCCGCCCACCTCTCCTCTTCCCCTCCCACCTGCACCCTCAGCCCTGGGGGTCTGCCCCCCTTACAGTGGGATCCAGCCCCACACCAGAGGGTGAGAGAAAGCTGAAGACCCCCTGCTAACCCTGTTCTGTGGCACGGCTGGTTCAGTCAGATCACGCAGGAGCTTATCCATTGCCCCAGCCAGCGGGGAGAACATTGATGACAGGCACCAGGCAGGAGTTTTCCCACCGGCCATTTGTAGGGGGGGTTGTGGAGAGTGAAGGATCCCCTTCCCCAGGATATCGGCTCCCTGTAGAGAGAGCCCATTTCACCACCTCTCAGACCCCAGGCCTGGGTTAGCCGCAGGGACAGGCCAAAGGTCAGTGAAGCTGCATGAAGGTTGGGGAGAACGATCAGGATGTCGATCCCAAGCTGGAAGATACAGCAACCCGTTGGTTACCGGATTGGAGGGCCAGGTGCCTTGTTAAAGGACCCCAGAGACTGGGCTTTGCTCGTGTTTCTGCTATTTCTCTTCAATCAGCGCATGCAGCTCCTGGGACAGAGGAAGGAGCATACAGGGTTAAACTCACCTTTTCTCTCTGGAGCCCAGGAATCGGCCCCTGCTGCAGGGCACCAGTGAAGCGAATTCGCTGGCCTCAGACTGGGCATAGGGGAAACCCAGATGGGATTCAATGGGGATGAAGCCCAGAGGGGGCTAGAAGGTAGCTGCAGTCCTATAGCCTAGGCCAGAGCCTGGCTCATAGAATAGCAGGGCTGGAAGGGACCTCAGGAGGTACCTAGTCCAACCCCCTGCTCAAAGCAGGACCAACCCGACATATTTTTTCCCCTAGATTCCTAACTGGCCCCCTCAGGGATTGAACTCACAGCCCTGGGTTGAGCAGGCCAATGCTCAGACCACCGAGCTATCCCTCCCACTCTACAGAATTCAAAAGCATGGCCTGGAATTCTCTGCTCAGTTCCTCTGTTCAACTTGATGGGATCATCCCAACGGGGAGTCTGTCCATAGGACCCCCCCACACACACACTCCACTTCGGCATGACTGGCCGCCTCCCGTCGGGAGAGGCAGAGGAGAGTAACGGAGATGCCCAGGTTAGGACTGAGTGGTTCTGCAGACCAGGCCCAAGGAGCACTAGCAGGGAGCCTGTGACACGAACAGCAGGCGCAGGCTGGGGGCTGGCGCTGAGATGCATTGGCACAGCTGTGCTGGGAGGTTTCCCAGGCCGGGCCTGCTTTATGCCAGAGCTATTAATCCCTCGCTGGCACGAACACAAAGTTCTCTGTGTCCTGACAGACCCATTGCACTAAAAACCAGTAAAACCGAAGAGTTGATTTATTGGCATTTTTACAATCCACAGCGAACACGGAACACTGAATACAAGAGGCTTCATGCTCCCAGCCCATCTCTGAGCGCCCTACGCCACACCCACTGCCTCCAGTGCTGCCTGGCTCAGCTAAAGCCTCACAGTTTGGAATCGTTTGTAGCAATCTATTTCCAACGGTAAGAGAAAGGGAGGGGGGGAAAAAACAGATGGAATAAATCCTGACCTAGTGTATCATCTCTAATGCTATGCTTCTGCGGCACTGCCCAGCCTCTGGGCGCTTTACAGACAACAGGGAGCCCCACAACCACAGTCAGGCAGGTATTCGGCCCATTTCACAGATGGGGAAACTGAGGCACATAGTACTGTGAGCTGTCCAAGGTCAGCCAGCAGGAGCTGGGAATGGAACCCCGATGTCCTGTGCTCTAGCCACTAGACCACGTTTTTCTCCCCGATAAGGCTGCATTTTTAATCAAGGGAGTTTTGGTAACAATATAAACCCTGAGAGCCAAAATAGAGTCACCAGAACCCCCTGGAGAAACCCACATCCTGACCCATCCCCACTTAGTGCTTACAGCGTGTAGGGCTTTTATGTCTCCCAAACCCTTCACATGGAGTCACAAACACGTGACGTCCCTGGGAGACTGGGCAGTAGGATTGTGATTTCAGGGGAGGGCGGGGGGGGACGACTGAGGTACTGAAGTGGGAAGTGACTAACCCAACAGGGAATCAACGGTAAAGCCAGAAATAGAACCAGGAGTCCTGGCTCCCGGTCCCCTAACCCCTCTCCTCTAACCACTAGACCCCACTCTGTTCCCAGGGCCAGGAATAGAACCCAGGAGTCCTGGCTCTCTGCCCTCCACTCACCTGACTAGCTGCCTCCCCTCTGCCAGACAGGCAAAGTGAGCAATTGGTAACATTTGACATTAACAAAGACCCTCCAAGCCCCAAACGTCCTGTCCCCTCACCCGCTGGCATTGCCTCTCCAGCCCCTACTGTGCAGTGGAGCGTATCTAGGGCCTTCTGATCTGAGGCTGGGCTTCCACTTAGCCAGCTCCTCCTCAAACCCAGAGCCAGTCGAGACGTGGCCCTCCATGTAGCGCAGAGCAGAGGCCAGGAATGCCCCACTCCCATCCAGCCAGGCTGTTTCATCCCCCTCTAGGCTTTAACAGCCCCTTTGCTTGACTAGACAGGATGGCTGAACGGGAGGTCTGAGACTGCAGTAGCCAGACAGAGACCCAGGAGCCCCTTCATTGTACAGGACAAGGCTCGGGGCACATGTCCTAGCCCTTCTGCTGCAGCATCCCCGGCCCCACTCAGGGGGCAGCCGCTTCTCCCAGGGATTGTGTATCACACACATGCCAGTGTCACAATTCCGTGGCTGCACACACGCACACGTGCACACACGAGTGTGGACACAGGAGAAGCTTTGCAAAGTAACCAGGCCAGTTCAACCCACTAAATCCATCTTATACTTCCCTTTTCTAACCCCTCTCCAGAGAAACACTCCCTGCAATCAAGGAGCCTCCATCATGCCCTGCCCACTTAAAAGTCTGGGTCTGCAAACATTTATCCCCCACTGCAGCCTCCATGGGGACAAAGCTGTTTATAACTAGGCCTCGGGCCTGTCTATCCAAATGCTGAGTGAGGGGTGCTCTTTGGTCCCTGGATGATGGGTGAATTCACCCCTCATTTACCACCCATTTGTATGGAGCGCCATGGTGGCGCCACTCTAGGGGGCGACCTGCCAGCCCACTGAGTTGCTAGGGTAAAAGTTTTCCGACGAATGTGCACGCGCGGCGCGTACACCTAACTGGAATGGATATGAGCAATCACTCGAAGAAGAACCCTTGTGCATTCGCTTACACATAGTGTTCATTGAAAATGAAGGGCAGCAAATGTAACCCGGTGCATTGTGTGAAAGAGAATTTCCTTTGATCTCTGTAGCCAGTGGAACTCATTTCCACAAGACAGCATGGAGAGCAAGAGCTTCACAAGATTCGATACAGGGTCAGACATTTATAGATAAGAACATCGTGGGTTAGATTCCCTTAGTTCTTTTCTGGTCCTTCCCCTGTGAAGAAGTTTGGTTTCCTAGATGGATCCCTTTTTGGGGTCCATCATAAAAAAGGGGACCAAAGAGGACTGGCCCCACTGAAGCCAGGGGCAACAGACTTCTGACGGACCCACGATTTCACCCCAACAGTGTGTCCACACTAGTTTCCGCTCTGGTTGCCCAAGCCCGGTATCCTCCTGTCTCTAACAGTCACCAGGACCAGCTGCTTCAGAAGATAGAAGCATTTAGAATCATAGAATATTAGGGTTGGAAGAGACCTCAGGGGGTATCTAGCCCAATCCCCTGGAAGTTTCCCTTAACCCCGGAAGCTTGGGGTTGGCTCACGGCCTGAGATACCGGGTGCTGTGCCCCTCCTTTGTACCCTACCCTGTGTAATTGGGGCCGTTCTCAGCCCTAGGAATGGCTGACCCTTGGCCATCCACGCTAAGCTCTTGGTTCCACGGCGATCTCCCAGCAGTGAATTTCACAGGTTCAAGGTTTCCACATGGGGGGTTTAAAATTCGCTGCCTTTCCAGTGGGGAGGGATACCCCTGTGTTCTCGTCTGCCGAGAAGGGCAAACAGGCGCAGTTAGGGGGAGGAAGCAGGCCGGGTCTGTTTCTCCCAGCCCCCAACGACCTCCAGAGCAAAGGGGGCAGATGTAGAACCATCTCCAGGCTCGAGACCTAAGCTATAAACTCATAGGATCCTTGTGCTTGGAGTGGAGACCTGAAAATCCTTTAGGACATAACCCCCCCAAACACACACACACACACTCCTCGCACCCCAATTGCATGGAGCAGGTCTTGCTTCAATCGGGGAACAATCATCAAAGTTAACACAGAGACCTGAAGGGAAGCCACCAGCCGGCCGGGGAGGCAGGCCGGCCAGCGGCACAGCTTCATCCTTGATCCCTGCCGGCGCAGCTGCGCCCGTCCCCACGCCGCAGGAGGGAGGAACGTTCAGCGCCGGGGGGGTTTCCCGTCCACTATCGGAGCTGAGTTCCGTGCAGTGGCGCCCCCGGCTGGTGCTTTTGTGGTGGTTCGTCCTGGTCTCTCCCAGCCAGCGCGGGGGTGGGTGGGTGTGTGCTCACGGAGGAGTCAGCGGTGCCTCACAAAGGGGCTGGCTCGGACAGGACGCAGAGGAAAGAACCGACACACCACTCATGGCGCTGCCCCCGATGCCACCTCGGGTAGCACCGCTCCCCATACGCTGGGGCGCCCAGCTGGGCTCAGGATCGGGCACTGTGTAACGGGATCTGCGGGCCTGTATCGTAGAGACAACCTGCGCTTCGCGGGCTAATCCCCGGAGCCGCACCGGGCCTGCACTTCCACCAGCCAAAGGCCAGTCCCCGAGAGAAACAAAGTCACAGCCCTGCGCCCTGGAAAAGCTTTTCCAGGCACCTCGCCAACACCCCGCTCCCTGCCCCCTATCTTTGCGGGGGGGGCGGAGGATTCATCCCCAGCAGCCAGCGGCAATCGAAGGTCACCACTGACACCATATGGAGTCAGACGCCTCCTGGGGGTGGGCTTGGGGGGGTCATCCTGGATTTTAACCCCCCTGCTGCCTTCTTTCCACTGGCAAGGATCCACTTTGTTTGGAGACGAGCCCTCTTGAGCCAGCAGGGCGGGGAGGAGGGGATGCCGCCTGAACCTGTCTTCATCCACATGGATGAGGAGGCGGCGCTTCCGGCTCACTAATACCCCTCATGGCGACGGGGCGAGACCCTTTCCCAGCCAGACACTCCCCACCCCAACAGGGAAGGTCCCCCTCCTTTGGGAGGCTGCTCACGGGGCAGAGCCCTCCCGCCCACCGCCCTGCCAGGGGGCTAATTGGCTTTGTAAAGGTCCTTGCGGTGCCGCACCTCCTTCAGCACCCGCGCCCGGAAGCTGTCCCAGTCCTCGTCGCTCAGCCGCTGCAGCTGCAGGGCCCGGTGCAGCTCCCGGCAGTGGGTCCGCAGGAACGGGTTGTATTCCTTCTCCTCACCGATGGTGGAGGGGCACTGGGGCGGGGAGAGACGAGGCCAGGTCAGCAGGCGCAGAGCGGACCACGGCCACCGACGCGCCCCGCAATGAGCCACAGCCCATTGAGACCATAGAGCCCAGCATGAAAGAGGCAACGCACCCTGCAGGTTCTAATCCCCACTGAGCCTGCGCTGAGCCCAGCCCGTTTGCATCCAAAATCCATAACTTCTCCAGCTCCTTTTACTAGAGACCGGCTCCTATACACCAGTTTCGAAGCTGTTTTCCTTTACTATCTAGATTGTGGTAATCCCCAGCACTCCACTGTGCCAGGTGATTTCTGAAATGCAGCTGCCTCTGGGGTGGGGTTTGACAGCCATATAGAACAGCAGCATGTTCCAGCAGGATTAGGGTGGGAACCAAGACAGACCCCAAGTGCAGATGAAACCCTGCGAGGGGAATTTAGGAAGGTGGAATGGAATTACCCAGGTACCCAGTGCCGAGACTCTCTGCCCCTAACAGCAGGCCCCGATAGGGCAGGGTCAAGACACATTAATGGGGTGCAGGGAGGGTGTTTAGGGGTGCCGAGGGAGTGGACACTGCTGGGGCCAGTGCACCACAGGGTATGGCTATCCAGCGAGCTGCAACTGCATGGGGAGCAGCTCACGGGTGGGGGGCCTTCGGGGAATGAGGCAGGGACCCAGCCTGGGGGCAAAGGGACCTGGCCCCTGCCTGCCAAGCATCACCCTTCGAATGCTGGATCTTCCAGGCTGCCAGCAGCGAGGTGGCAGATTAATATACCCAGCCAGCCAGCCTCCTGGCCTTGGCCCAGCACCTGATGCCCCCTGGGTTCCTGCGGGGCGCCCGTGAATTCAAACCAGCCTGTGTCCCCTCCCCCGGCTGCCAGGCTAGGAAGCGGCTGGATCCGAGCAGCAGGGGAAGCAGCATGACTTCCGGCCAGATGTTCCCCAGCCCCAGCATGGGGGGGGAGGCAGGGGGAAGAGCCAGGAAAGAGGAACTGGGCCCTGCGCGAGTGGCACCTGCACCGGATGCCAAGGCCCGGGAGCACTGCCCCACCGATACTCACCGTGCTCCTCTTCTCCAGCCGCTGCTGATTCACCCACTGCAGCTTCTGCTCCAGCACGGGGTTCGCCCGCTCCAGCAGGCTGGCAAACATCAGGCAGTCCAGGGCATACTCGTGTCCTGGGGGGCAGAGAGGGCAGTGAATGGGGAGAGGGGCTGGCATGGGCTGGGGCTCCGGTTAAGAGCACGGACTGGCGAGCCAAGCACCCGGTAGGGAGCCAGGCCGCCTTGGCTCTCTTCCCATCTCTTCTGGCCCCTCTCCGGGCTTCTGCCCTATGGGAACATCACCTGCTGCGCCCCAGGGCGGCTGGGAGGGGCAGGCAAGGGGCCGGCTAGACAGGTGAGGTCCACAAAGCCAAGGAAACCAGATCTCTGGACAGAGCAGGGAGGTGAGACTGCAGCAGCGATGCCCCTCAATCTAAGGTCCCTCTAAGCTGTGCGGCCGCACAGGGGCTCAGGGCTGTGGCGGCCGGGGAGAGGCACCCCTCCCTGCCGGCTCCAGCATGGACCTGCCCCAGATTTGCCACGGCCGGGGGAGAGGAGCCCCACCCTTGGCTCGGCCCAGGCCTGCCAGCGGTGCCTCTCCTCCAGCCCTGAGCTGCTGCAGCGAGAGAGGGCTGGGGGAAGTCCTCTCTCCTCACTGCAGCCCTGGGGTAGCCTGCACCCCAAACCCCTCATCCCACCCCAGAGCCCACCCCCCCCACACCCCAGCCCTGAGCTGCCGCCCGCACCCCAAGCCCCCAGCCCCAGCCCCACCTGAGCCTGCATCCCCCCCGGCACCCCAACCCTCTCCTCCCCAGCCCCACCCCAGAGCCCGCATCCCCCCCATACCCCAACCCTCTGCCCCAGCCCTGAGCCCCCTCCCACATCCCAATCCCCTCACCCCGTCCCACCCCAGAGCCTGCATCCCCCCCACGCCCCAACCCTCTGCCCCAGCCCTGAGCCCCCTCCCACACCCCATGAATGTTGTTCTGTGCACAGATATGGAGGTGACGTGTCACACAGGGTCGTGTCACACATCACCTCCACATGGGTGCACATAACCCCATTCATTCCACACACGGATCTAAAAAGTGAGAGGGGGACTGCCCTCAGTCCCACCCTGCAGCTCCCCTCCCGCGTCTACCCCAACCTTGCTCCTCACCTGCCCACGGGCTGCGGACGAAGACAGGCTCACGGGTGAGACCCGGCTGTGCTCTGGCTCCATGTCGGCACAGGCCTAGGAGCAGGGATTCCTTCCCCTCCTTGCAGATCTGGGTCAGCGACCCCCCACCCTTGTCTCCCGCAGCAGGGCTGAGGCCCCCCAGACTTGTGGCACCGAAATCCAGGCTGCCCCTACCTAGCCCTGCAGCTCGGCCCCTGTGCAGCGGGACATGGAGATCGGGGGATTTCCCCAGCCTCTTCTCCCCCCTTTTCTCTGCCCCACAAACCCCACCTTCAAGTCTGCCCCACAAACCCCACCCTCGAGCCTGCCTGGCAGGGGATGCTCACCAGGCCAGAGCAGTGTGTCCTCTGCCAGCTCCGCAGCTGTATCCAGCGAGGCCAGCATGGTTTCCGGCGTCCCCTCGAATATCCGCCCTGCAAGACCATGGGGGGGCAGTGTTATCAGGGAGGGGATCGCGGTCCCCACATTCTATGAGCCCCATGCACCGCAGGGCTCCGTCCTCCCTGGGTCGCTGGGGCAGCAGGCAAAGTGCCAGCTCCCTCCCCACAAGAGGAGCTGTTTCGTGCGCCCCTCCCCCAAATAGGGTGTTTACAACCCATACCCCACGGTGGGGTCTTGCAGCCCCCACCCACCACCACGCCAGCAGCGCCCAAACCGCCCCATCCCCTCACACCTTGCTCTGCAAAGCGTCTGTGAGCGGCCTCAGCCCTCAGAGGATAACAGACTCACTACTGCTGCTGCGGAGGGGGAGCACCCCCTGAGATCCAGGGGCAGAGAGAGGAGCCTCTGGAGCTGGAGGACCCGAGTTCTGCCCCTGATGCTGCCAACCGGGCGCAGACCCCACTATCCCGAGTGGGGTGGGGCAGAGGGAGGTCGGGGGAAGGAACCAAAGAGCAACTGAGGGCTGATTCGTGAGGCTGTTGGTCCCTGACAAAAACTCTGCCCCCGCCTCTCCCTTCCCCCAACAGTAAAATGCAGCCCTCTCTGGGGAGGAACAGGGCAGCTTAGAGAAGGCCAAGCTCGTGCCAGCTGCATCTCGTTCATCCTGAAGAGTGAAGGGAGGGAGCAGAGGGGCCCAACCCCCCCACTGAGCTGTGCCTCCCCCCCGTGGGGCAGATACTACAGACAGAGCCAAGAAGCCAGCTCACCGCAGCCTGATAGGAAGAGGAGGTCTCCGGAGAAGAGGCAGGCCGGCCCCTCGAAGGGCTTCCCATCCAGCACGTAGACCATGTGCCCCACTGTGTGCCCCGGGGTGAAGAGAGCCTTGAAGCGCAGCTGTCCCACGGCGACGGTCTCCTTATCCGAGAGGGGGCTGCGTGGGGGGCAGGACAGGCTGTTAGGGCCCCAGGAGGATACTCCACCACCAGAGCGATTGCTCTGGATTCTGGAGCCAGGTGGCCCCATGCTGATCCCGACCGGGGCTGGGATTCAGGGGGTGCGTCCCAGCCACTGGCCCGCCCTGCGGACAGGCATCAGCCGTGAAGGCTAGGCCAGCACTGACCATCCATGTGCTGGCCGCAGATCAGCCCACACGTGACACGAGCTGGGCAGGGCTCAGCCCAGCTCCCAGGGGACGCGTGCCCCCGTCACCATCACGAGGGGCAGACGCAGGAGAGAAGGTAGCGACGGAGCAGGGTATGGAGACTGTGCTGCCCGCTCGCCCTAGAGGGCAGGGGAGGCCTGGGTCCCCCTCCAGTCCCCAGCGCGGGACCCAGCACCGCTTACTTGGTGAGCTCAGGGATGGCATCACAGGCACTGCCATACACCCTGCAGGAGCCGTAAAGCCGCCTCAGCGCCACGTTCCCCCCACTGTGATCCCTGCGGGAGAGAGACTGTCAGTTCCCCCCAGCCGGCACACTCCCCCCAGCCGAGCCCCCCACCTGCCACCTCTGTGATCCCTGCACGAGAGACTGTCAGCTCCCCCCCGCCCCCGCCAGGACCCCTCCCCCAGCCGACCCCCCCCGTGATCCCTGTGGGAGAGAGACTGTCAGCTCCCTTGCCGGGTGCCCCTCCCCCAGCTGAACCCCCCACCCCCCCGCTGTGATCCCTGTTCAGCTCAGATTTTGCTCCCACACTGCAAAGGGTCCATCCCCCTCCACCCGCGGGTGCCCGGTTAGCCCCTTCACTGCGCGGCTCCCAGGAAGTGGTGGCATGTCCCCTCTCCAGCTCCTACGTGTAGGGACACCTGGGGGGCTCCGCACGCTGCCGCTGCCCCAAGCACCGGCTCTGCAGCTCCCATTGGCCGGGAGCCGTGGCCAATGGGAGCTGCGGGGGTGGTGCCTTTGGATGGGGCATGCGGAGCTGCCTGGCCGCGCCTCTGCATAGGAGCTGGAGTGGACGTGATGCTGCTTCTGGGGGCTGCTTGAGGTAAGCGCTACCTGGACCCTGAATTCCTGTCCCCCTCTTGTGCCCCAACCCCCTGCCCCAGCCCTGATCCTCCTCCCACCTCTGAACCCCGCAGTCCCAGCCTGGAGCATCTTCCTACACCCCAAACCCCTCATCCCTAGGTCCACCCCAGAGCCCACACCCCCAGCCAGAACCCTCACCCCATCCAGCACCCCTCCTGCACCCCAAACCCTTCATCCGTGGCCCCACCCCAGAGCCTGCACCCTACCCAGCACCCCAACCCCCTGCCCCAACCCTGATCTCCCTCCCACCTCTGAACCCCGCAGTCCCAGCCTGGAGCATCTTCCTACACCCCAAACCCCTCATCCCCAGGCCCACCCCAGAGCCCACACCCCCAGCCAGAACCCTCACCCCATCCAGCACCCCTCCTGCACCCCAAACCCTTCATCCCTGGCCCTACATCAGAGCCTGCACCCCCAGCCGGAGCCCTCACCCCACCCACATCCCAACCCCCTGCCCCAGCCCAGAGCCCCCTCCTGCACCCTGAACCCCTCATTTCTGGTCCCACCCCGAAATCTGCATCCCCAGCCCAGCGTCTGTACCTCCTCCCACACCCCAACCCCGTGTCTCAGCCTGGAGCCCCCTCCTGCACCCCAAACCCCTCATCCCTGTCCCCACCCCAGAGCCCACACCCCCAACCAGAGCCCTAGCGACAAACACCCAACCCTTCCCCTCCCCCGTCTGATGCTAAAATCCTCCCTGGCCTCCATTGGCACCCCAACTTTCTCCCACTGCTGAGCAACAGCCCCATCCATGCTGCCTGGGGTGCAGACATCTACCCAGGCCCCCCCACCAGGCACAGGGGCCTGCCCCCCCTTAACAGTCCTTCCCTGATCCAGCGTTTCTCTGAGGGGCTGTGGGGAGCGCTAGTGTCTGTCCCCTCCACCTCCTCTTATCCCTTCCCGCTCCGGCGGTACCCCGCTGCCCCCTCCACTCATGCAGGGGGAGCAGAAAGCTGGGGGGTCAGCAGCCCCAAATCCCAGGAGAACAGGGTGCTCCATGCTTAGGGGGGAGGCGGACACTTCTCCACCTCCAGACAGAATCCCTGCTCACTCCAGTCTCTGTGGCTTCTCATTCGGAGGCCAGACTCCAGGTATGCCCAGCAGGGACTAGCCATGGTACAGGGGCTGCTGAGTGTGTGTACACACACACACACACACACACAAGGGCCACTGGCGGGGGGGGGGGAGTGGGAGGGGAAGGGTGCACGCAAGCCGCTGGAAGGGGGTGCACGCGGGCAGTGCCGCAGTCACTGGAAGGAAGGGCCTATTGGGGCCCATCCAGCCCCCTCTGCCAGGGCACGGTCATTCCCTGCAGGGCACCGTCCCAGGCTCTTCTGCACCCATCTGCAACTGCCCCAAACTCGGGGGCTCCCTGCCCGTCACGTTCCTCTCCGCACGCACACACGCTTTGTCTGGGCTGCTCTGGCTAGTGGCCAACCCCTCGCATCCCGCTCTGCCTCCAGCATTCCTGGCCCCCGCCCCTTATCCGGCCCAGCCACATGTGCCAGGGAGAGATAAGCCAGGGCACAGCCCATGCTAAACTGCTGCCTTTCAGGAAGCAAACGTGCCTTATGTTACAACCTCCCCCCCACCCCACCCCAAGCTCATGAGATCAAAGCCACCGAGGACCCTGGGGACAGCGCTGGGGGCGGGGGCTGGGCCAGGGCACCCCCACGCCAACCCGGAACAGAACTGAGTTCGTGGAGGTGGCGGGGGGTGGGAGGAGGGGCTGGGGGAGGGGTGCCCTTGTGGTGGCTGGGACAATGGGAGCAGGTGGTTGAAATGAACCGGCTGCAGCATTTGGCCAGAGCCAGCGAGGGTGGAAGTGGGGGGGTGGGGAGGGGAGTTCCAGGGTCCCCAGCCTAGGCTGGGTTAACTGCACGGCTCACCCACCTAGGGCAGCCTGGAAGGGGGCAGGGAAAGGGGCAGGCGTTGGAGGGGGTAAAAGGAAGGAAAGAAGCAGCTGGTCAGAGTCCCATCTTCCCCCAGGGCTGGAGCGGGGGCAGGATCGGCCAGGCCAGAGCCGATATTGCAGCCAAGCCACATGGCTCCAGGCCCCACGTCTCTAGTCCCTGCGCCAGCTCCTGCCCTTGGCCCACAGATCCACCGGGGCGAGCGGGGAGCCAGTTGTGGGGATCGGAGATTGTCCCCTGGGAACTGGCTAGAGACCTACCAAACCCACAGTCCAGGGAGGCCCCCCGGCAGCAGCCAGGACTGGGGGGCAGGTTTTAAGGGCACCAGCTAGTGAAGAGAAAGGAACATGGGACCCCTGGAAGTGGGATGGGGGGGAGGGCTGATCCATCCGGGTTCCCACACAGCACCGACTGCTCCTGCCACCTCCAAGGAAAGAGGCCTGTCCCCCCAGCTAGGAGGGAAAGGCAGGGGTGAAGCGCCGCCTCCGAAGGGGACATCCAGGGAGATAAATCCCCTGCCACCACTGCAGGAAGGCAGGGCCCCCGGGCTGAAGCCGCTCTCTCCTGGGCTCGGCAGAGGCACCTGTGGATGTTTTCGTACGGCGGCCGGCCCCGGGAGCCCCCTCCCCGGCTGGGCCAGGGAAGACGGGAGCCCGAAGGCCAGACCAAGCCTCAGATTCCCTCCTCACCCTGCTAACAAGGGACTTTTAGGATGGGATCCTCTCAGCTCCACCGACGCCCCAGATTCCCTCTCTGCCCATCGCTCCCACATGGCAGGTGTACACGCCAGGGCAGGGCCCTTCCCTGCCCCAGCCCTGGGCTCCCCCCATGCTGTGTCTCCCTCCCAGCACAGCCCTGCCTCCAAAGGGCAATGAGCTGCCCTAGGCAGGAAGTCAGCCCCCACCGCCCCCCAGAGCAGCCCCCGTACCAGTGTTTGTGGGTGCACAGGATAGCCTCCAGCGTCACCCCCTCCTGCTCAATGGCTGCCTGGAAGAAGAGAGCACGTAAGCAGCAGCCCCAGCCTGACCAAAGGCTCTGCCCCCATCCCAGGGGCTAAAAAACAGGGAGCTGCCTGGTGGGGTGGGCTGCCCAATCAACTGGGGGACACACATGGGGGAGGAGGTGAGCAGCCAGCCAGCACCTCCCCCAATCCAGCAGCCATCTGATTTGATTCAAGCCCAGAAATTGCCTGCGAAGCTGTTGATATTGGGGACCCTGGGGCTCGCTACTGCTGCACCCTCCAGTTGCTCTGACCTATCCCCGCCACCGCTGCTCCACACTCTGTGCAAAGGAATTGCTCCCAGGTCCCACAGCTGCTCCCAGGTACGACGGGCGAGACTCGAACCCGGGACTGCCAGAGGGCTCAGTATCCCATGCCCGGCCAGCCTGGCAGGATGCAAACCCAGGGTTCCTCATGGCAGCGCAGATCCCTCCCAGCCCCTGGCGGGGGGTGAGGACTAATTCTCCAGCACACACAGCTGGCCCCACCTCACCCAGTAATCCCCAGGGAAGCTCTCTCTCAGCAATGTGAGAATGGCCGGACTGGGGCAGAGCAATCGTCCATCTAACCCAGGACCCCGTCTCTGACCATTGACGGGGGCTTCAGCGGGAATGAACAGAACGGGGCAATTAGCAGGTGAGCCACCCCTGTCCTCCACTCCCAGCTTTTCACAGCCAGAGGCTTAGGGACCCCCAGGGCAGGGGGATGCATCCTTGACCATCTCAGCTAATAGCCACTGATGGACCTGTCTGCCAGGAACTTCTCTAGTTCTTTTTTGAACCCAGTTAGTTTTGGCCTTCACACCATCCCCTAGCAGGGAGTTCCACAGGCTGACTGGGCGTTGTGTGAACGCACTTCCTTGTGTTTGTTTTAAACCCGCTGCCAGTTAATTTCACTGGGTGACCCCTGGTTCGTGTGTTATGGGAAGGGGTAAATAACACTTCCCTAGTTACTTTCTCCGCACCAGTCCTGATTTTCTAGACCGCTACCATATTCCCCCTTAGTCATCTTTTTCCTAAACCGAACAGGGTCAGACTTTCTCATCGCTCCTCATACGGAAGCTGTTCCATCCCCCTACTCGTTTCTGTTGCTCTTCTCTGACCTTTCCCCACTTCCAATCTATCTTTCTTGGGATACGGCGACCAGAACTGCACAGTATTCAAGGTGTGGGCCTACCTGGGATTTATACAGAGGCACTGTGATATTTTCTGTCTCATTATCTGTCCCTTCCCTAATGGTTCCTAACATTCTTTTAGCTTTTTTGACGGCCGCTGCATGTTGAGTGGCTGTTTCCCCACGTCTCTTGCTTGAGTGGTAACAGCTAATTTAGAGCCTGTTGTTTTCTGCATAGAGTCGGGATTACTTTTCCCAACGTGCTTTACGTTGTCTTTTTCAGCACTGAATTTCATCTGCTGTTGCGTGGCCAGGTTTGGTGAGATCCCTTTGTGGCTCCTCGCTCACACTCTGCTCTGGGCTTAACTGTCTTGAATAATTTTGTATTGTCTGTAAATTTTGCCACCTCACTTTCCTCTTCAGCTTAACCGAGCCATTTCCTGCCCCCGGCACTTTTTACTGCACACGCTATTTAACCAGCAGCACGGAGCTTGGGAGCCAGCCAGACCACCTGCAGGACAGGCACTCTTTTTTTTTCCGGGGGGGGGGGGTGCTTCTGACCCTCCGTGAGCCCAGGTTCCACCCATGCAGGGGTGCAGATGCAGCTGTTTATAAGCCTGGGATCTGTGGCAGACCCGCACTCAGCTCCAGACTGGGGCTTTGAGGTGAAAGAGACCAAAGCAGAGAATCCCTTCTCTCTGCACCAAGAGGCCTCTAGCCCTGAGCTCTGTGAGGGCCTGGGTGCGCCCCCATGCCCCAGAAGCCCTTCTATACAGGCCAATGGTCCTGCCACTCGCTTCCAAAGCTAGGTCCTCCCGATCCTGCTGGGGAGCGGAGCAGCTCTTGCACTGGCTTTTTACCCTAGATGGGCGGGGTGAGGGGAGGGCTACTTTAGAGTCAGCCCTGTCCTGCTGGGGACCCATTCGCAGCTGGGAGGTTGTGGGAAGGCTCCCCCATGCCCAGACCCTGCACTGGGAGAAGCAGTCATTTCCATGCAGCAGCTGCTCTTCCTCTGTCTCTGCTGCATTTCCCCTCCTCCTCCCACTGCTTCCTGCCAGCCCCCAGGGCAGGTCTCCCTCCGAGTTCATTCCCCTGCCCCTGCACAGGATTCAGTGCTCTTGGCGCTAAGTGGGTTCCAGGCACCGAGGGGTTAAAAAGAACCCAGGCCAATGCAGTAGCACTCGGCATGCTGGCTGATCTCCCCCAGGCCATCTCCTCCGGCTCCCCAGGGGACTCCCCGAGGGACTCAGCCCTGCTCCCAGGTGGCTCTGTAATAGGTTTGGAGCCTGGCATAGGGGCGGCGGCTCTCTGGGAGTGCATAGCAGGCACCACTTGTGGGCGCAGACCCAACCGGCTGGGCACACCAGAGTGCAGCCATTGCATTGACCACCTTGGGTGTCGTCTCAGTGCCCATCAGGCAAAGCGTCCCCTATGTCAGAGACGGGGCCACCGAACCGGCTGCGGCTGTCTCCCGGTGCTAGGACTGGCCATGGTGGGTTAAAAGGGGCAGCCAAGTTCTCTGTGAACTAGGTTGTAATCAGTCAGTGCATGTGCCGCTGCCCCCTGCTGGCTGGATTCAGAACTGCTCATCTGTGTCATGGGCCCTATAGCGCCACGATCTTAAGGGGATTCTCCTTCGCTCTGTGCAGCTGGGGGAGCAGCGTCCTGCCCCATTTGTGAAGTTCTGAGTGGCCATAGTGTGGGGCTTGGAGGTAGGCATGGAGCCTTGGTCCTACCCCAGCCCTGTGGCCCCATGCTCCCTGTCTCCCCACTGCAACTTGTGGGGAGGGAGGGGCCAATGGCCGAGCACAGAGGAGTGACAGGGTTCGGCTGGGTGTGCACACAGTCACTGAGGGCAGTTTCATTGGTGGAGGGGTATTTTAGGAGCTGGGATTCCCCTCCCCCTTCAAACAAGGGACTGGTGCATTTCCCTTCTGTGGCCTCCCCCCCTCACCGTGCTGCATATCTCACTGTTCTTCTCTCGCTCCCCACCCCCTTCCACCAGCCCCACACACGCAGCGCTCTCTCTCTCTCTCTCTGTTTAGCCTTTCACCCCTCACCATGGCATCCGGGCACCTTCCCTGCAATATCAATAGCAATCACCAAGTCCCTAGTGGGCTCCGTGGAGTCTCTGGCACCCACCCGGCTGTGGAACAAACAGGTGGGCCAACAAAGGACTGCAACCTCCGGCAGCAGGAAGGAGGGGGCTGGGCCGGTGGCTGCGGGGGCCTTTGAAGAGCAGGGCAGCGAGGGAGCCAGAGGTACCCTTTGCACAAGGCTGGGTGCCTGATCTTCTTTGTCTGATGCCCCCCCATGCCAGGAAGGGGGGGGACAGGCAGCCCAGCAGGCAAAGGTCGGTGCTGATGGCAAAATCCGGCAGATCCTCAGGATACAGGGAAGACAGTTGGGAGTGGAGGGTGGGCAGGAAGAGGGGGCACAGAGACAGGCTCAGGCACTAGCCCCCCGCACCCCCACCCCCATGGCCACTGGGGTCCCTCACAAGAGCAGCTTTCACCCCAGAATGTGGCACAGTGGCTATGGGATGGTGAAAGGGGGAAGGTCCCATCTCCCCACCCCGCAGTGTGGCACAGTGGCTATGGGATGGTGAAAGGGGGCAGGTCCCATCGCCCCACCCCACAGCGTGGCATAGCGGCTATGGGATGGTGAAAGGGGGCAGGTCCCATCTCCCCACCCCACAGCGTGGCATAGCGGCTATGGGATGGTGAAAGGGGAGGTCCCATCTCCCCACCCCGCAGTGTGGCACAGCGGCTATGGGATGGTGAAAGGGGGCAGGTCCCATCTCCCCACCCCACAGCGTGGCATAGCGGCTATGGGATGGTGAAAGGGGAGGTCCCATCTCCCCACCTCGCAGTGTGGCACAGCGGCTATGGGATAGTGAAAGGGGAGGTCCCATCTCCCCACCCCACAGCGTCAGAGCCCCCCGCACGTCGCAGTGGATCGATCCCCTGGTAAATTTCACGCGCCGGAGGGCGGGGCACTGGTCCCAGCAGGGCAGGAGAGGGGTTCTCACCTGCACGGCCAGCGGGTCTGAAGGGTCGATGGCGGCAGCAGTGTTGGAGTGGGTGTCGATGACCAGGTAGCTGTAGTTGTTGGCTAACACAGGAATCGGCAGGATCTTTACCCCTGAGGTTACAGGACAGACACACAAGCAGCTGAGAAAGGGGCTCTGAGCCAGGGCCTCAAACTCCAGGCGGCCCTGAGTGTCCGGGGACCAACCAGCTCAGACTCTGACCCCAGTCCGGACATGGGCCAAGACAGCAGAATGGGAAAGTCTGATCAGACGAGGCTCAAGTTATTGCTGGAGCAGCTCACGAGATTCAGGGTCTGTCAGCTCCTTGTGCCCACTTAGATCCCCAGACCCCGGCCCAACCCGAACCTGGATCCATGCGTTAGCATAACCACCCTTCATCCCCCCTGTGCCAGAACCTGGCCCCTTTGGTGCTGAAAGCACGAGGCACTGCTGCCTGAGCTAAAGGAGGAACTTCACTAGCTGGCAGCTGTAGTAGACTGTTACCCTCTTGTGCACCAGCTGCTAGAGGGGGCTAGAGACGCTCTCTTTCAGCTGGGCACTCTGGTCTGGGCCTTGGACTTGTGGGATGAGTGAGAACAGGCCCTAGAAGCGGGGTGGGGGCAGCCCCAGAAGCAGCTAGGACTCACCGCTGAACATCATGGGCTGGGGGATCGAGTGGCCATGTGGATACCGCTCCCGGGCTTTCTTCATCTGCCGCTTGTAGAAGAGGTAGCCCAGCCGGGTGCGGGCATACAGGCTGTACCTGAAAAGAGGACAGAGAGAGGGCTAGACAGAGATGGGTCTCCCTCACACTCCCACCGGGGCTCAGCAACTCAGCTGCTCTCCCTGCCCTCTTTGGGGTGGGGGGCAGACGTGCTGCAGAGCAACCAGGGTGCCAGGGACACAGAGGAAAGCATCAGGGTCTGGATTTCCCCCCTTTCCAAGAAGCAGCAGCTAAAGCTTTTAGACCAAACTGTTCCTACTGTCGCAGGCAGCTTGTGGGGAGGGACCCAGGCCGGTGGCTCTGCCAGCCGACCAGTGGCCAGACAACAGAGATGGGGATGGGAGCCCAAGGGCTGGGAAGCCAGTACATAGGTTATCTCACAGCTGTGACGCAGGCCAGGTCGGATGCAGGAGCGAGGGGGGAGGAGGGGGATTTTTATTTATTTTAGCCCTTTCTAGCCCAGCGAAAGCTCCAGCGTAGAGGTGGTGACACTGCCCAACAACGCATCCGCCGAACCAGTGCAAGCTATGCCAGCATCAGCACCGTCAGCAGCACGAGCCGCGTCCATGCGGCGGGTTCACTGGTACAGCGATCGCTGCTGTCACGGTGCCGGCCTGCAGCGCTGTCCCTGTCTGTGCCCCTCGGGCGATCCTCTTCTGCCCTATGCCAGCACAGATTCCCTCCGCTGCCCGGGGCCCAATCCCGACAGCCAGACCATTAGAGAGCGGGAGCCTTGAGAATCAGGGGGTCAGCTCCTGAGAGGGCGCAAGTCACCGTAATGCCCTTGACATCAATGGAGCTCCGACAGCTCGTGCCAGCTGGGGATCCTGCCCCCAGGCTGTAAACCTCTGTTTCCCCCTCTGCAAGATGGGGCTAATGTGGCTTCACTCACCCTTGCTTCTCTGCCGCCCGGGAAGCACAGCTTTGACTGGCGACACTACCAGCACCCTGGGATCGGGGCAGACCCAGCCCGTCCGCCTGGCTCCCACGCTCACACCCGCTCTGCATGCAGGGCTCGCGGGGGGGCAGCATCTGCCTCAAACTAGCCAGAGCCCTTCGCCCGTCTCAGCCGGGGCACGGCCAGACACACACGGCGCTGCGCCCGCCAGCGTCCAAGCGCCACACCAAGCTGATCTCCCCAGCGGGGCCAGTTTCCCTAGAGAGGCGCTCGGGGCAGAGGCACCACTTAGGATTTCCAAGTCAATGGATCAGCATGAACTAAGCAAACAGGGGAACAAGACACCTCCAGGTGGCTCCGCAGGGGGTGCTCCCAAGTGGGGGCAGATGGTCCCGTTACTGGGGCACAGTTCAGGGGGGCAGGCTGGGTAGGAGCCAGGGAGAAGGGGGAGCTGAATCTCCCTGCAGTTCACTGGAGAGGTGCATGGCAGGGCTGACTAGACACAGCAGAAGCTGATCTGCGTTACTGAGAACGCCCTGGGCTGGCGAATGCTGATCTAGCTTTCAGGTGCCCCTTGCAACATGGTGGAGGGGGCTGGCAGAACTGGCACAGAGGAGTCAGAACAGCACCCAGCTACATCACGCTGGCTCTCCCCCGCCCCTGAAGGCACAGTGCCAGATGGGAGACAGGCTGGGGCTTCTTGGCATGCTGGCCAGGTTTGTTAGAAAGGATCGCTGCCCTTCACCCACCGTCCACAATAATCCTCCAGCTTAGCATGGATCTGGAATTTCCCTGGTCCCATGGGCGTCAGAAAGTCACAGCCGCTGGAGCGCCGACCAGCATGTGCACACACACCCGCCCACCCACCCACCCCCCGGAGAAAGGGAAGAGCCAAAGCTGGGTTCTGAGCTACGCACCACGGACACCCCCGCGAGCTGCTGTCAACGGGCTTCCCAAGCAGGGCTGGGGATCTGGCAGATGCGGCAATGAACCTGCCCAGGACACAGTGTGTGCGGCCAGGTTCAGGAAGCAAGCTCAGTATCTGGAGGGGGTTGGGGAGACCACCCTCCCCCAGCCCCTAGCAAGCAGAGCGAACTCAAGGGCTCGGATTTCATAGCATGCAAGCCCCCAGCATCTGGAAAACCAGCCTGCATGGACGCTCCAGTGGGCAGCTGCTGGTTAATGGCCCTGGAGGGGCCCTGAGAAGGAATGGGGTATATGTGGGGGGGGGCTGCCCTCACTGCTCTTGGACTCACCCAACCAGGCATTTCTATTGGTTTCTCTCACAAGATACAAGAGTAAGAAAATATCCTGGCAGCGTGGGGGGAAGGAGTTGGGTGTGCTGGGTCCCAACAGGGACTGGCTCTATTACGAGCTCTGAGAGGAGTGGGGTCCTGGGTTCTGTTCCCAGGTCCAGGAGAGGAGTGGAGTCTAATCGGTTAGAGCAGGGAGGTCTGGGAGCCAGGACTCCTGGGTTCTATTCCCAGGTTGGGGAGGGGAGTGGGATCTGGGGGGTGGGGGTCTGGGAGTCAGGACGCCTGGGTTCTGTTCCCAGATGGGGGAGGAGGGTCTAGTGGTTAGAGCAGGGGGGGGTCTGGGAGCCAGGACTCCTGGGTTCTCTCTCTGGCTCTCCTACTTTTTGACCGTAAGCAAGCCCTGGTGCCTCAAGCCACGCACACTATTACCACTGTCATGTATTTTGCTTGGGGAGGCTGCAGTCAGCTACGCTGATAGAAGGGCAGTGTTGCTGACAGCGCATTGCCGGTACAACGTGCTACACGACCACAGCCTTCCTGGGGTAGATCTGGCCTCAGGGTCCCATCTGTAGAACTGGGACCCCTCCAAGCCGCATCACAGGGCAGATGTGCCAGGCGTGGGTTGCTCACGGTCGCAGAGCGCTGAGAGGCACTCCAGCAGGAGGCGCTGGCATGCCAGGTATTCGAATAGCGACCTGCCTGCCCCCGGGCACTGAGCATGGCTCAGCCGAACCCTGGCACACCTCTGGCGCAGAGACAATGCCTGTGAGCAGGGGAAGCAGGCCTGGGCCCCATCACCACCCTGCTGGAACCGGGCATTCCGGGTGGCAAGAACCGCCAGCCGGGGGTTGGACCCCTGAGTAGGGGCTGGAGCTCACCAGTCCGTGGGCTTTGAGGTTTTTAGCGTAAGAGCTTTCAGCTGCTCCTAGACCAGTGCAGGCAGAGCAGCCCCCCACAGAGCTGCTGGGGAAGGCGGGGAGGGAAGAGAAGCATGTTACCCATCCCCAGGCAGGCTGCTGCGCTGGCTTCTGTCCACCAATTGCACCAGCCATCCCAGTGATCATGAAACCACCAGTTCCCCCTGCCAGGGCCCCAGCCCCGTGTTTTAAAAGAGGGAAGTAGGCTGGAGTAGCATTAACCTGTTCAGACACCAGCAAGGGTGGGGGTCTTCCCCTCCCCGCTTTAACTTATATTTGCCTTGTTATACTGGCAGGGTGGGGTGAGGGGGAAGGTGACAATTTCTGCCAGGAGCCAGAGGCAGCACCTCATTTGCACACATTACAGCAAGAGTTTACATCTCTCTAGCACCACACCTGGCTGCGGTTCTGGAGGCGTTTGGGGAAACCGAGGCAGGGAAGCGACACTCAGGGTTGCATATGGAATGCCTGGCAGGGGCTGGTAGCCAGGGGGTCCTGACTCAGGCCCCTTTGCTCTAACCACTAGTCACCCCCACTCCCCAAAAAGGAGACCCAGGGCAGCAACTTCTCTGCCCCAGCCTCAGCTCCCAGCAAAGAGCTCCTAGCAGCCCCGCAGTAGTGTTGGGAACTGGGGGAAAAGGGGAGGTGACAAGGCACAGCCTCCCCCCAGCCCTCAGCCCCTCCAGCGACACCCCCAGGGGATTCCCAGATCCCAGGGGAGTATTCAGCTCCAGCTGGATTCTCTAGCCAGCTGCAGGCCCCTCCCGCTAGCCCCACCGAGGAGCCGGGTCCAGGGTAGCAGGCCTTGCCGCTGTGGCTGGGGAGTCAGGACTCCTGGGTTCCTTGTCTTTGCTCGAGGTCTGTTAGAGCAGAGATTAGAATCAGGACTCCTGGGTTCCGTCCCCAGCTCTACCATTGGACTTTGCGCAAATCCCTCTCTCTGGGGCTCCCTGGGACGGTCTGTACCATGGGGTAATGAGAGCGACCCCCTCCTGCCGGTGTGGGCATGTGGCTTCTGAGATGGGACCGTACCGGGCCTTGGGGTTGGATCACATGAGGCCAGATGGATGAGAAACCCAGAAGAGGCTGGGCCTGGGGAACCACACTGATCACATACCCCGCGTCCAAAGGAGACAATGAGACCCCACCAGACACCCTTCAATTAAAGCTGAACGCACGTCAGGCCCCCTGCTCCCACCTCCGATGGGAGTGGGGGGTGCGCACTGCCCAGCATGGGGGTCGGAGAATAGCCACGGTGAAACAGACAGCAGCAGTTTCCGAGGCCGGCCTGGACTCGGAGCCCGTTCTCCCCCCCAACCCCATGACTCTGTGTGGGCTCTGGCCCAGACTGCCCCAGCTGATGAGTGCGTGGCTGTCACGGGGACATTGCTGGGCAGCGGGGTGAGCACAGGGGGGAATAGTTACAACATCTCTGCCCACAGAGATCAGCTCAGAGCCCAGGTCCTTCCAGCTAGTATCTTGTCCCTGCGATCAGCCTGTGCAAAAATCTTCCAAAGGAAGCAGCCAGAATCACCGCCCTGGACGGTTGTGGAATAAAACTTCAGTGGAGGCGCTTGCTGAACCCTGGGGCAGTTACTGGCCGGCGGAGCCATCAAAGCACAGGAGATTTTATCCCACCTAACAGCGGATGTTCTGATTATCCAGAGAAAGGACAATTCCAAACAGGATTGGACTTAAGCCCTTGATCTACGCAGCAGCTATGAGGCAGTATGTAAAAAAAACAAAAAACTGGGTTTTGTTAGGTTGAAATTTCCCCTACTTTGGGTATTTTTCCAGCAACAACAAACAGCTACCACAGCAGGAAAAAAGCTGCAGAATAATAACAAATAAAAGCTGACTTTGAGGTTTAAAACTTGCCATGAAGCTTACAACCCACACACACACCCCCACCGCTGCCCCGCTCTCCCTCCCCACGCGGGCTAGAGGCAGATACTGGAGGGAACAACTGCTTTTCAAACAAACAGAGATGCTTCCATAAGCAGCCCAAACGCTGCAGCCCTGAGCACAGGGAAATGAAACCTCCATGGGGTTACCACTGGCCAAGCCAGCAAGCAGCAAAATAGATGAAAAAATCAGCAGGGGAAGATAAACTGGATTAACACCGAAAAAAAAAACAAAAAAACCCTTGGCGGCTCTAATTACTTATGGTATCGTTAAGGTAAGCCAGGAGGTTGGTTTCCAGTACAGTGTTCCACAACAACAGCCCTTCACGGGTAGATCCGAGCAGAGAAAACATCGAATTTGAGACTGGCTGAATTATGGGTAAGTGGGAAAGGTAGTTTCATGCATGCTCCACATTTACCCAAATCCCCATGCCAACGTTAGTGGCTGTAGAACGTTTTCCTGTTTTTTTTTAAAAACCATGTCTCCCTCCCTTCCCCCACCCCACTGCTGTCTGAAAGACCCACAGAAAACCGGAAAGAAAACTAACAGATTATACAGCCAGAAGCCGCATACACAAAGTAAACAAACTGCCAGGGTGGGGGAATGTAAATACTTGACGGTAGGATTTTCAGTCTAGCCCAGCCTCCAACAGTGGCCAGTATAGAAGCTTCAGAGGAAGCAGGACAAAAGCCCCATAACGGACAGTTACGAAATATTTGCTAGGCAAAATCAGACTAGAAATGAGACGTTTTTAGCAGGGAAGGTCATTAACCGTTGGAACAATTTACCACAGATAAGGGTGCATTCGCCATCACTGGAACGGTTTTAATTAGGGCTGTCGATTAAATCGCAGTTAACTCATGCAATTAACTCAAAAAAATGCATCGTGATTAATCACACTTGTTAAACAAGAGAATCCCAATGGAATAATATTAAATATTTTGGATGTTTTTCTACATTTTTCAAATATATTGATTTCTCTTGCAACACAGAATACAAAGTGTACACAGCTCAATATTTTATTACAAATATTGCACTGTAAAAATGAAAAAAATAGTATTTTTCAATACACCTCATACAAGCACTGTAGTGTGATCTCTGTTGTGCAAGTGTCACTTACAAATGTAGGGTTTTTTATTACATAAAACTTTAAAGCCTTCAAGTCCACTCAGTCCTACTTCTTGTTCAGCCAATCACTCAGACAAACAAGTTTGTTTACATTGAAGGGAGATAATGTTGCTTGCTTCTTCTTCACAATGCCCCCTGAAAGGGAGAACAGGCATTCGCATGGCACTTTTGTAGCTGGCATTGCAAGGTATTTACATGCCAGATATGCTAAACATTTGTATGCCCCTTCATGCTTCAGACACGATTCCAGAGCACACGCTTCCCTGGTGATGATGCTTGTTAAAAAAGTAATACGTTAATTAAATTTGTGACTGAACTCCTTCGGGGAGAATTGTGCCTCCTGTTCTGCTTTACTTGCAGTCTGCCCCATACTTCATGTTATGGCAGTCTCGGATGATGACCCAGCACATGTTGCATCTGAGGAAGTGGGTATTCACCCACGAAAGCTCATGCTCCAAAACGTCTGTTAGTCTATAAGGTGCCACAGGATTCTTTGCTGCTTTTCCAGCACGTTGTTCATTTTAAGAACACTTTCACTGCAGATTTGACAAAACGCAAAGAAGGTACCAATCTGAGATTCCTAAAGATAGCTAAAGTGCTTGATCCGAGGTTTAAGCATCTGAAGAGCCTTCCAAAATCTGAGCGGGACGAGGTATCGAGCTTTCAAAAGTCTTAAAAGAGCAACACGCAGATGCAGAAACTACAGAACCTGAACTACCAAAACAGAAAATCAACCTTCTGCTGGTGACATCTGACTCTGATGATGAAAACGAACATGCGCGTCGGTCCGCACTGCTTTGCATTGTTATCGAGCAGAACCCGTCATCAGCATGGACACGTCCTCTGGAATGGTGGTTGAAGCATGAAGGGACATATGAATCCTTAGTGCATCTGGCACGTAAATATCTTGCGATGTCGGCTATAACAGTGCCAGGAGAACACCTGTTCTCACTTTCAGGTGGCAGCATTATCTCCTGCAAATCTAAAGCAAGTTGTTTGTCTGAGCCACTGGCTGAAATAGGTCTGAGTGGACTTGTAGGCGCTAGAGTTGTACAATATTTTATTTTTGAATGCAGGTTTTTTCGGTACATAATTTACATTTGTAAGTTCAACTTTCACGAGAAAAGAGATTGCACGACAGTACTTGTATCAGGTGAATTGAAAAAATTTCTTTTTTCCAGTGCAAATATTTGTAATAAAAACAAAGTGAGCGCTGGACACTTTGTATTCTGTGTTATAATGGAAATTAAATATTTTTGGATGTTTTCTACTTTTTCAAATATATTGAATACATGATATTCAATTTTTTAACATTAAAATTAATCGCGATTAATTTTTTTAATCTCTTGACAGCTCTAGTTTTAAACAAGACTTGGCGTTTCTCTAGAAGATCTCCTCTAGGTCAAACAGGAGCTAATTCAGGGACATATCCTATATCCTGCCTATCTGTGGTTGGTTTATGGGGCTGCAGCACCAGAGTAAATATCCCTTAGAGATAATGCTCCAGCCTATCTAATGGGACTCAGGATGGTCTCATCTATACACGAATCCTTTTCTGAAACCTACACTATTCTTCTACTCCAACGCCTTGTGGCAGAGAGTTCCACAGCCCCCTTCAGTTATAGCAACTGCAGAACAGGAGCGTCTTTTTAGACAGAAGCGTGATTTCATCCGACGCTGTCCTACGGCACGATCCCTCAAACGGGCAGCAGAAATGATACTAAGTTACCTTCCCCGTTAGCTTCTGTGAAAGCACTTTGCCTTTCAACCACGCCTCCCTGAGAAGCTCACAGTATTACCCGATGAGAGACATGCATTGCATAGCCATTCAGCATGGGTGTGCAGAAGAGGGTACTGCGGAACCCAAAGCGTCAGACTTCCTGCTCTGAACATGCTTGAGTTCGCAGCAGTTAATGTTGCATTTACCCAGTGGGTTGGGCACCTGGGAAAAAACTAAAGGCCTCTCTCTTGGGGATCACCTCTTCCTTAAGGGGGCCTCTGTGGGACAGGGATTGTATGTAACTCGGGGGGGGGGGGACTGCCACAGCTGTGTCAAGAACCAGGCACAGTGTGTGCGTAGGGGGTTATTAAGGGAAAGCACCCAGGTTGTACCAACTCCAGAGAGGTACCAGCCCCCCCGGGGAGGTTTGCACATGCTGGTTCAAATGGGATCTTTCAGCCATCAACCAAGGAAGGGCTTCTGGTGGAGCAGGGATAGCTCGGTGGTTTGAACACCGGCCTGCTAAACGCAGGGTTGTGAGTTCAATTCTTGAGGGGGCCATTTAGGGAACTGGGGTAAAAATCTGTCTGGGGATTGGACGAGATACCTCCTGAGGTCCCGTCCAACCCTGATATTCTATAAAAAGGCTGCATTTACACTGCCCCAGGGCCTTCTTTCTGACCCAGCGAATGGACGGGCCCTTCTGTCCAAGGGCCCCAAATCTCGTGGAAGGGACCATGAGACTGATGGGGGATCTTGGGTAAGCTTTTAGCATGTGTAGAGGAACTTCTTCCTTGTTTCTATACGTTGTCCCGGTGACGCTTTTACTTAAGAGTAAAAGGTGCTGGCTTAGCAAGAGCAGTGTGGTGACTTGTAACTGGCGGCCTCACGCTGTCTGTGGCCATCGCAGAGAGGGCAAAGCAGTGGGGTGGGCAATCAGGCAGGCTGGCTGGCAGGGGGTATCACAGAGGACTGCAGGGGCTATGCAGCCTTCAAACCCCAGTCAGGAGGGGGAGAGCCATGCATCTCCTCCCAAGAGAGGCGACGACTGGAAGCCCGAGACCTGATGTGGGTGCCCCGAGAGGGAACGCAGGTGCAGTTACCCTGAAACGGGAATATCTGGCTCAGTGCTGCCTGCCAAAGTCCAACAATTTACTGCTGGTGTGTGACACACAGTGCAGTGCAAGAGACCCAAGCTAACACTTTGCTAACACTGCTCACAATCTCCAGCCGGAAGAGAAGGGGCTCAGGGCACTGCAGGTTAATTATTACATCCAGAGAACAATCCACACTGGGCTTTAGTGAAAGGGAAGAGTTGAAAGTCTCATTACCGTTGGGATCTGGTCAAGTTTCCAAACACTTCCACAATCAGCCCGTCAAGTTCAGGAGAGTTAAGAACAGAACAACACTTGGCACTCGCCCAGCCATTCACATCTCAGAAGCATTGTCCAAACACCGAGCTGCTGATTGAGGACATGACTCCTTCTCCCGGTGATGGAAGCAGAGGAAATAAAGCAATTCCCTCCGTTAATCCCAGACTCCCTTACGAGGCAAGGGACACAGAATTCTCCCATGCTAGTTATTTTGTCCAGCAGCTAGGAGATGGAGCCCAGATCATTTGCAGTGATACAAGACAGAAAAACAAAGAATCAGAGGTATCACAAGGGAAGGCTGGTCTTGGGGCTGACGGACTGAACCTGGAACTCTGTCAGTTCCCAGCTGTGCCACGGGCATCTTCTGTGTACGGTTACCTCACTTCATCTCTCTGCACCACAGTTCCCTCTCTGAAGAACGCAGACAATGATGCTTCCTTTTGTCTTGGATATTTAGACCGTAAGCATCATACTATGAGCTACACAGCGAATACACAGAACGGAGCCCCAACTCCGATCGACGTTACTCTGATCACTAAGGCGGCGTACAGTTAAAAGAACCACGGCCTTTTTCAAGTTGTCCTCATTCTGTGTAAGGGGACTGCAGACTATTAAAAACAAAGAGGCATTTTAAAATCTAAAACCAGCTTAGCAGACAGATCTATACAAAGAGACAGAGGAAGATTTGCTGTTCCTTTTACTATTTGCACCTCTCTGAGCTCAGCCAAAAAACAGTTTCACTATTTATTTCTAGTCAGTTTCCATCTTTCCTTCACCAGACACTGATGCGGCTGCTGATTTGGGGTAAACATTTCTGATTGGTGGTTTTTATAAAATGCCTTTTGAAGCAAAAGCTAAGGCTTGACTCTAAAAATAGTTGTTACGCAGCAATTTTAAGAGCTGTTGTCAATTACCACCTCCTAGGTGACCCATTTTTCCCAAAAGTGGATTCCCAAGACATGACACAACCAGGTCATACTCCCTTTTCAACGTGTCTCAGCCTTTGATGGCTGACGTTCTGCCTGCCAGGGCATTAGAGCTCTGCAAAGATGAAAGAAAATCCAGTTTAATACACACAGGCCACATCTACACTAATGAAAGGCAAAGACGTGTGCAGGTTAACATGTTAAGTAACGTGTTCGAATCCTAGTGCAGACAGCACAGTTGTAGGTTTAGCATGCATTAGCTGGGAGAGGGAAACCCACAGCTCCCCTCTAACATTCACCTTCACCAGGTAACATGAGCTAGAACTAAAACGTACCCTGTCTACACTAGGATTAAACACATTAGGTAACACACACACACATACACACACACCCCTTTTTTCTAGTGAAGACAAAGTCACAAAGCTAAACAATCCACACAGCTAACAGGGCTCTCTCTCTATATGTCCTGCATACTGTACAAACGCAGAGAGCCCCCAGCTGAGACAGACGCTACCATAACAAAAGCGCCCTGGCAACGAATCCCATCAGCAGCTCCAGAATCAAAGCTGTCCATTTGTTAAATCAACCCCCTAGACCTGACACTCGTGCCGAAAACCGTCTTGAACGCAAACCGGTGCAATCTCACCTCGCTGCTCACAGCTGCTTCAGCACTCCTCACGCTGCAGAACAATGGCACTGAACGAGCAGGGCCAGTTTTAAAGCCACCGTTCAGAATGCTGTGAGCTGCGGCGAAAACATTGAGCATCATATCAATTTCACACTGCCAGGCAAAGCTCCTGGCAGCCTACGCTGGAGTAATTCACTAGGCAGGAGGGCCCCAGAGACTGAAGCTGGGGAGAAGAAAAGCAGACAACTCGGTCCCCAGCTTCCTGATCGCAGGCAGAGGTCTCAGGAGGGATCACAGATGACAGTAGCCTGGAGAGGTTGGACCTGGAGATTTACCTGACACCTACCAGCCAGAGGCTGATGTGAAAGTCAAACCCTCATAGGGCAGGAATCCCAGCAGCCACAGCACATCAGGCATGTCACCGAACCCGCTGTACACCCCGGTGCCTGCCCCGAGGCAGTTTCAGACATGACAAAGGAGGGATGGGGCAAGGAAAGATCAAGGCTCAACAACAGGATCAGGCAGCTGCTCGACTCCAGCGCATGCATCCCTCACGGCTCACAGGACTTTCACAATTCCTGACGACTGGCTTGCAGCAGGCATTCTGGGAGAGGTGCATGAGTAGAGGGAGTGGGGCCTGTTACCAGGGGTCTGCCCCAGTCCTTGAGGGCAGATGCCCCTTTCCTTCCTTGCTACCGAGTGACCCTCCAGCTACAAGGCACCCAGCAAGTGTTTCAAGCCCCGAATACTGGGTGCGTCACTCCCCTGTCCCCAGCCACACAGGCTGGGTAAGGATCCTTCGTCCTACAGATCACACTGTAGGAGAGGGGGCACCGAGGGAACTCTACCCTCTGCCTGAGCCTTCTCCTCCACAGCTCTGAGCTGCCTTCCTGCCTCTCAGCATCAGCACAAGGCAGACCTGGGCCCTGGCCTCTCCTCTCACCGGTTACTCTGACTCTCCTCCCGGCTCCACGATGGACCGATTTCAGTCTATTCTCCATAGTGCAAACCCTGCACCGCTGCTTCTGGTAACTGACGCCTGCCCTCTATTACCAAGCGCTCGGGAGTGACGGACAATAAGCTACAGTCAGAACACTCAGCTGGGTCCCAAGGAGCAGATGCCGAATGGAAACTGTGGCACCCCTGGGTCTGGGGATCTGGATCACGTGGGCAAATCCTGGCAGGGATGGATGGTGCTAGGCTTTCTGCGGGATCTGAAAGCAGCGTTTTTCTCCCTCTGACCCCACACACAGCACAATCCAGGCAGCTGGAGCTTTCCAGAGAAGCCTGCGTATGTGTGATCACAGTGCTGCACCAAGCCTGGGGCAGCAAAGGACATGGCTCCCCAGCGCATCACAGAGGGACTGGGAGCCGGCCAAGACCTTCTGTGGCTGCTGTGCAGGGGGGACCCTGTGGGGCACCTACCCCACAGGGAGGACAAGCTTCCCCCCACCCAGAGTGGTTCAGGCACCAAACGATCAGTGCAGTGCAAACCTTTTGAGGTCCCCAGGAGCACCCCATGGGGGAGAGAAAGGCAGCTTGTGGGACTCTGATGCAGCCAGGAAAGAGACCTCCTTCAGACCCAGGCAGGGGAGTCACCCTGCACAGCCCACTCAGCCCAGCCACCAGCCCTCCCCTTAGTCCCCCAGTGAGACTCCCTCTCAACCCAGCCACCCTTCTTGGATGCATGCAGATCTCCTGCTGCAGACCCCCATAACCCATACAGCCCACCTGCACCTCCCACAGCCCAGTCTAACTCCTCCAGCTCCGCTCCCAAGCCCTGCACAGTCCAACCCCAGCCAACCCCCCCAGCTTCAGCCTAATCCCCCCAGCTCCCCCTTGCCCCAGCCTAACTTCCCCTCCAGCCCCGGCCTACACTCCCAGTTTCCCTGCAGCCCCCCCCATAAACCCTCCATGGCCCATCCCCAGCCAACCCCCCCACCTACCCCCCCCCACTCCCCTGCAGCCCCAGTGTAACCCCCCAAACCCCCTGGAGGCCCCCTCCCCAGCTCGCCCCCCCATCGACAGCCTACTCCTCCCCCCACTCCCCCGGCCCCATGGAGCCCTCCCCGCTCCAGCGGGTCCGAGCGGGATCCCCGCGCCGCACTCACCCGATGCGGAACACCAGGGGCCCGGCCAGGGCCATGAGCACCTTGGCGAGGCAGCGGCGGAGGCGGCGCGCCGGCCGGCACCGGGCGAGGGAGGCGGCCCCCAGCCCGCAGCAGGCGGCCAAGGCGGCCGCCAGCACCTGGAGCCGGGACAGCCAGCCGCACCACGCCATGCTCCAGCGCGGCCCCGCCCCTCGGGCCGGCCCCGCCCCCGCCGCCCGGGAGACCAGCGAACGCCGGGGGCCTCAGCCTTCGAACCACGCCCACTTGGAATGCCGTGTATCCAGCGCCCGGCCCCGCCCCCGCCGCCCGGGAGACCAGCGAACGCCGGCGGCCTCAGCCTTCGAACCACGCCCACTTGGAATGCCATGTATCCAGCGCCCGGCCCCGCCCATAGAACGCGGAGACACTCAACTCGCGGGAGGGCTGCAGCGCCACCTCGTGAGCACTGGCTGTCATCGCGCGAGGGAAAGGGGGCCCACGAGGTAGCGAGGACAGCTGGGCTTGGCCCTGGCCTGCTCCGAATTAATTGTGGGTTGGGGACAAGTTGCCATTGCAAATGATTATGAAATTCATTCACCTTCCTCTGCTTCCTGGCCCCTTCCCCATTCCGGGTCAGCGGCTGTTCCAGCCTTCTTCCAAAACCCACCATCGCAGCACAGGCCCGCTGGGATCCGCTGAGAACAGGTCCCTTGGCCTTCTTCAAACCACGCTCGCTGCAAGCCCCATCCTACCGGCATAACTTTCCTGTCCCTGCTGGATAAGCCCATATCCACACAGCCTAGCCGCCAGGGGCTTGTCTTTCATGGAGCAACCTGCTGAGCTATCATCACTTATTAATTAGTAATACCATGGCCAGTGGTTAATGAATGCAGACCGGGTATTTTGAATTAGCATTGTCACAAATCATAATTAATTAACAGGCGTTATTTGCTATCAATATCATTTCTGCTGCCTTGGAGTGCTGTGATTCCCACTGCAGCCAGGAAAGAGGTCTCCTTCAAACCTAGGCAGGGTAGCCACCCTGCACAGCCCGCTCAGCTACCAGCCCTCTAATGATCTCCTCATGTCTTCCACAACTATCTGTGCTTTCCTCTCCATCAGCCTCTATGCATGGGCCTTTTTCCTCACCTGGGTCCTGAGCCTGCAGACACCTAGGCCAGGGCCGACGAGGGAGAAGGGAAGCCGGTACAAATTACCGGGGTCTGGCGGTAAGGAAGGGGGCTCAGATTTCCCGGCTTCATCGGCCCTGTTTAGCCAGTCCAGCCTTGCTGGGGGGCCCAAAAGTTTTTTTTTTTCCAATCAAGGCCCAAACCCACTCTTGGTGGCTCTGACCCAGGGACATTAGTAAAGTCAGCGGGAGTCTGCAGGCAGAGCCTTGGTGCCCACATGGATCTGATTACAGGATTGGGGCCTTAGCGTGTGGCGTTTGCATTTTCAACTAGCTTTGAACGTGGACTTGCACATCCAGCCTGGTCACTGTAACAGAATCATCTTTAACTGAGGACTAATTCGCTCCTCCTAAATTGGTCTAGTAAGTTTCATGAGACAGAAACACTGAGGTTGCAGAGCCTGTGAGCTTCCTCACCAGAATGCAGATCCTTAACCAAAGCATTAAAATAGAGTTTATGAAACCGTGCCAACCACAGCGCGGATTTCACCCGTTGTTCGCCAAAACTGACATCCCAGAGCAGGTCGTTGTTATAACGAAGGGTTCCCAGTTTTACTCTATCAGCATTTGAGGCAGGCATGTAGTTAATTGGAATTGTTCACCTAACCAGAACCCCACCCTACATTGGAGGGGTGACTGATATGTTCAGGCAGGAGCGGTGCCAGGGTTTTTGGCGCCCAGGCAGGGATCCTTCCATGCTCCTGCTCGGTGGCAATTCGGCTGCGGGGGGGTCCTTCTGCGCTCCCGGTCTTCAGGACATTTCAGCGGCGGGTCCTGGAGCCAGTGAAGGACCCGCCGTAGAATTGCCGCCAAAGACCCAGAGCGCGGAAGTACCCCCCGCCGCCGAATTGCAGCTGAGGGCAGCAAAATGCCGCTCCCCCAAATCCTGGCGCCCTAGGTGACCGCCTAGGTCACCTAAATGGAAGCACCGGCCCTGTGTCTATGTGTTAGAAACAGGGCTACAGTTCACAAAGTCTGAACAGCACACTTGGAAACCAATTTTATTTTAAAGGGACCATCCCTCAATTCATTTCTTTGTCCCTTAGGGTGACCATCTGCCCTTCAGTTTAGGGTACTTCCCTTGACCATTTTAAACATCACAATATACAGTTTGTGCTAATTGCACTGTGTAACACCAAGCCAGCAAAGGATTAACAATCAGCAGGTTAGGTGACATGTAAGCAATCCTTGAGGACATATCAAAAGGGTATTGCAGTGGTAAACAGGGCCAGTCCTTGGAGATAGTTATCAAAGCCATAACAATGAGGAGTCCTTGTGGCACCTTAGAGACTAACACATTTATTTGGGCATACGCTTTCATGGTCTAGAACCCACTTCATCAGATGCATGAAGTGGAAGATACAGGAGCAGATATAAATGCATGAAAAGATGTGGTTTGCCTTTAGGCCCTTAAGGGGATGAGAGATGAAGAATTCCTCACACCCCTACTCTACTTGCGCTACATTGATGACATCTTCATCATCTGGACCCATGGGATGGAGGCCCATGAGGAATTCCACCATGATTTCAACAGCTTCCACTCCACCATCAGCCTCAGCCTGGACCAGTCCACACAAGAGGTCCACTTCCTAGACACTACAGTGCTAATAAGCGATGGTCACATAAACAACACCCTATACCAGAAACCTACTGACTGCTATACTTACCTACATGCCTTCAACTTTCATCCAGACCACACCACATGATCCATTATCTTCAGCCAAGCTCTAAGATACAACCGCATTTGCTCTGATCTCTCAGACAGAAACAAACACCTACAGGATCTCTATTAAGTGTTCTTACAACTACAATATCCACCTGCTGAAGTGAAGAAACAGATTGACAAAGCCAGAAGAGTACCCAGAAGTCACCTACTCCAGGACAAGCCCAATAAAGAAAGTAACAGAACGCCACTAGCCGTCACCTTCAGCCCCCAACTAAAACCTCTCCAGAGCAACATCAAGGATCTACAACGTATCCTGGAGGATGATCCCTCACTCTCACAGACCTTGGGGGACAGGACAGTTCTTGCTTACAGACAAGCCCCCAACCTGAAGCAAAAAACTCACCGGCAACTACACACCACACAACAAAAACACCAATCCAGGAACCAATCCCTGCAACAAACCCTGATGCCAACTCTGTCCACATATCTATTCAAGTGACACCATCATAGGACCTAACCACATCAGCCACACCATCCAGAGGTCATTCACCTGCACATCTACCAATGTGATATATGCCATCATGTGCCAGCAATGCCCCTCTGCTGTGTACATTGGCCAAACCAGTCTCTATGCAAAAGACTAAATGGACACAAATCTGACGTCAGGAATCACAACATTCAAAAACCAGTAGGAGAACACTTCAATCTCTCTGGTCACTCAGTAACAGACCTGAAAGTGGCAATTCTTCAACAAAAACACTTCAAAAACAGACTCCAACTTGAAACTGCAGAACTGAAATTAGACTCGTTGACTCATAGATTTTAAGGTCAGAAGGGATCATTATGATCGTCTAGTCTGACCTCCTGCACAATGCAGGCCATAGAATCTCACCCACCCACTCCTGTATCAAACCCCTAACCTATGTCTGAGCTACTGAAGTCCTCAAATCGTAGTTTAAAGACTTCAAGGTTCAGAGAATCCTCCAGCAAGTGACCTGTGCCCCACACCGGAGAGGAAGGCGAACCCCCCCCCAGGTCCTCTGCCAATCTGCCCTGCAGGAAAATTCCTTCCTGACCCCAAATATGGCGATCACCTAAACCCTGAGCATGTGGACAAGACTCACCAGCCAGCACCCAGGAAAGAATTCTCTGTAGTAACTCAGATCCCACCCCACCTAACATCCCATCACAGGCCATTGGGCATATTTGCCGCTAATAATCAAAGGTCAATTAATTGCCAAAATTAGATGGTCCCATCATACCACCCCCTCCATAAACTTATCAAGCTTAATCTTGAAGCCAGATATGCCTTTTGCCCCCACTGGAAGGCTGTTCCAGAACTTCACTCCAATGATTAGAAACCTTCATCTAATTTCATCTAAACTTCCTAGTGTCCAGTTTATATCCATTTGTTCTTGTGTCCACATTGGTACTGAGTTTAAATAATTCCTCTACATCCCTGGTATTTATCCCTCTGATATATTTATAGAGAGCAATCATATCTCCCCTCAGCTTTCTTTTGGTTAGGCTAAACAAGCCAAGCTCTTTGAGTCTCCTTTCATAAGGCAGGTTTTCCATTCCTTGGATCATCCTAGTAACCCTTCTCTGAACCTGTTCTGGTTTGAATTCATCCTTCTTAACCACGGGAGACTGGAACTGCACACAGTATTCCAGATGAGGTCTCACCAGCGCCTAGTATAACGGTACTAACACCTCCTTATCTCTACTGGAAATACCTCGCCTGACGCATCCTAAGACCACATTAGCTTTTTTCACCAATACTCCGAGGTCCTTCTCTTCTTCTGTTACTTCCAACTAATGAGTCCCCAATTTATAACCAAAATTCTTGTTATTAATCCCTAAATGCATGACCTTGCACTTTTCACTATTAAATTTCCATCCTACTACTATTACTCCAGTTTACAAGGTCATCCAGATCTTCCTGTATGATATCCCGGTCCTTCTCTGCATTGGCAATGCCTCCCAGCTTTGTGTCATCTGCAAACTTTATTAGCACATTCCCACTTTTTGTGCCAAGGTCAGTAATAAAAAGGTTAAATAAGATTGGTCCCAAAACCGATCCCTGAGGAACTCCACTAGTAACCTCCCTCCAGCCTGACAATTCACCTTTCAGTATGACACGTTGTAGTCTCCCCTTTAACCAGTTCCTTATCCACCTTTCAATTTTCATATTGATCCCCATCTTTTCCAATTTAACTAATAATCCCCCATGTGGAACCGTTATCAAACGTCTTACTGAAATCGAGGTAAATTAGATCCACTGCGTTTCCTTTGTCTAAAAAATTCTGTTACCTTCTCAAAGAAGAAGATCAGGTTGATTTGGCACAATCTACCTTTTGTAAAACCATGTTGTATTTTGTCCCAATTACCATTGACCTCAATATCCTTAACTACTTTCTCCTTCAAAATTTTTCCCAAGGTCTTGCATACTACAGATGTCAAACTAACAGGCCTATAGTTACTCGGATCACTTTTTTTCCCCATTTCTTAAAGATAGGAACTATGTTAGCAATTCTCCAGTCGTACGGTACAACCCCGGAGTTTACTGATTCATTAAAAATTCTTGCTAATGGGCTTGTAATTTCATGTGTCAGTTCCTTTAATATTCTTGCATTATTATCTTGGCCCCCCGATTTAGTCCCATTAAGCTGTTCAAGTTTGGCTTCTACCTCGGATGTGGTAATATCCACCTCCATATCCTCATTCCCATTTGTCATCCTTCCATTATCCCTAAGCTCCTCATTAAAGACTGAGGCAAAATATCTGTTTAGATATTGGGCCATGCCTAGATTATTCTTAACCTCCACTCCATCCTCAGTGTTTAATGGTCCCACTTCTTTCTTTGTTTTCTTTTTATTAATATGGCTATAGAACCTTTTACTATTGGTTTTAATTCCCTTTGCAAGGTCCAACTCTACATTGCTTTTGGCCTTTCTCACTTTATCCCTACATGTTCTGAACTCAATAAGGTAGCTTTCCTTGCTAATCCCACCCATCTTCAACTCCTTGTAGGCTCTCTACTTTTTCTTAATCACCTCTCTGAGATGCTTGCTCATCCAGCTTGGTCTACAACTCCTGCCTATGATTTTTTCCCCCTTTTTTGGGATGCAGGCTTCTGATAGTTTCTGCAACTTTGACGAAGTAATTCCAGGCCTCCTCCACCTTTAGATCCACAAATTCTTCAGTCCAATCCACTTCCCTAACTAATTTCCTTAATTCTTTAAAAAGTTAGCCCTTTTGAAATCAAAAACCCTAGTCCCAGATCTATTTTTGTTTATCCTTCCATCTAGTTTGAACTGAATTAACTCATGATCACTCAAACCAAGGTTGTCCCCAACAACCATTTCTTCTATGAGGTCCTCACTACTCACCAAAACCAAATCTAAAATGGCATCCCCTCTTGTTGGTTCTTCAACTACTTGGTGAAGGAATCCATCATCTGTTGCATCCAGAAAAATCTGAGCCCTATTATTATTACTAGCACTTGTCCTCCAGACTATATCTGGGAAATTAAAGTCTCCCATGATCACACAATTCCCATTAGTGTTTACTTCATTAAAAACATTAAAGAGGTCTCTAGCCATATCCAAATCAGATCCCGGCGGTCTGTAGCGCAGCCCAAGCACTATCTCGGGGGAGGCTCTAGTAACTTTCTTTCCCAGTGTGATTTTTGCCCAGACAGACTCTGTCTTGTTCATTCCATCACTTCTTATTTCTTTACAGTTAACCTCCTCATTGATGTACAATGCTACTCCCCCACCTTTGCCTTTATTTCTGTCTTTCCTAAACAGCACATAGCCTTCAATACCTGTACTCCAGTCAAACAAATAGCCAAGCTCAAGCCATAGAAACACAATAGGCTCATCTCCCCCATGGACAATCTGAGTTCTCAAGTCCCTGGGAGAGTTTCCAAAAGAGAACACAAGCAGCAAGACCCACCAGGGGCAATTGTCTCTGGGGAGCTGGAAGAGAAGCTAGTTGTACTCATACCCAAAAAATCAACACGTAGTATAAAAACCAGAGTTCCCATGGGAAGATGAATTCCAGAAGTAACAGGTCTTCCTATAGCCATACACACAGAGCGATTCCTTAATTGAGTAACTTACAGGCAAAATTACTGGGCTACAGAAGCGAAGGTGATTTACAAAAACGAGGAGTCCAGTGGCACCTTAAAGACTAACAGATTTATTTGGGCATAAGGTGATTTAGCCCCTCTGGCCAAGTCCAGTGGAGTTAGTGTCCAAACGGGAACGTAAAGCCATTCTTCTACCCCAGAGCCCTGCCGGGCGCCCTTCCTTGGCGAGTCTGGAGCCCTTCTCTGGGGCTAGCCCTTTCTTCCTCGCATAACAGGGTTACTGTGCCAAAGGTGGCGGCATAGGGAGAACCAGCATCTGCCCTCCATGTATCCCCAGTCCTGGGACTCTAAACCATTGGACGGTGCCTCAGAATGCAAACTGCCTTCACATCTTCTCGGGACCTCTCCTGTGAGCCTGGCTTGGCTTGGGCCTCCTCACTGGCCCTTTCCTGGCTGTTCTTCACCCACACATCTCCCGGTGGCCACAGGTGGCCCTTAAATCTCCCAGCAGGCCTAGCTGTCCCCCATCACCTGGCCCTGGTCTCCAGCTGGGGCAGTGAGGCCGAGGGCCAAGCCTCTCAGAGGGCATGCTCACCGGGGACCTAGTCCTTTATGCGGTGCAGAGACCAGGCCACAGCCTAGGTTGCTGGGGAGATTTATGGCCGTGAGGGATAAGCCCACAATCGCCCCAGTAGCAGCGCAGGCAGTGACCCCGTTTTGATTCAGCCCCGTCACCATTTCCTAGCAGGGTTTGATCCATTTTGATGCTTTTGTTTAAAACAAGTCTCTCTCTGCCATTCCCCATTTGTTACTATGGAAACAACGATGTCACAGGGACGGGAATGCTTAGGCAACTCCACATGGGGTAGAGAGAAATAAACCCGCACTTTAGGTGATGGGTTGAAACGGACTGGGTCTGTGAAATACTGACGTTTCTCTGCTGTTTTCCCAGGGATGTAGAGGGTTCAGATACCACGGTGATGGGCATGGGACAGACAGGCAGACTGTCCATTTTGGGATCCAAACAGACTAGCAGTGTCCCTATAACATAGGATTAAGAACAATCCATTCATAGACCCCTCACCTTTAGGGTGCCCTCTCATGCCAGGACAGGGCATTGCAGAGGATTTCTCTTCTCAGTACCCGACATACACCCCCACCCCGTTGGCCCCCTTCCTCAGCCCTGATGACCAATCCCAGCCGGTGTCTTCTCCTGACCCCTGCTCTGAGTTTTCTGTGGCTTGGCCCTCTGGCCAAGTTATGTAACAGTTCACCCCTCACTTCCAGGGCAGCAAAGTCCAAGTTGAGATATACAAAAGGTATTTCACCCCTCCTGGGCTTCTCTGCTTTCCTCATCCTTCTCAGAGTGCTGGGAATCCAAACACCCCACATGCTGGGCTTCAAGCCCCTCCTGAGTTTCTCTGAAGTCCTTTGCTTCTTGGCCCCTTCTCCTAGCCCCTGCAGAGTGTCTCTTATCTTGCGTCTTCCCCAGCAGGATGCCCCGACCTTCCCTTTGCCAGGGACTCCAGCACGGATTCCTCTAGTTCCCTGGAGGACCTGGGTCAGGGATGCCCTGCAGGACTCAGTCGGGCTTCCTCGAGCTCGACTCGCCTTGGTTTCCTCTCCAAAGTCTCCCCTCCACTCCTGAGGTCCCAGCTCTGCTTACATAACCCTCTTCCTGCTTCACCACTGCAGCTGGGGGCTGTCTGTCTAATTAAACTCCATTACACCCAGCTGGGGTCACTAATTAGCCCTTATGTTGCCAGCTTACCAGTGAGGCTGACGGACAGCTAAGTCAAGTCACAGTAAGGTTGAACACAGCTTGTCTCCAAGGGCCAGCCAGCTTGGGACATTCCCTTTGTCCTTTCCACTGGACAAGCCTCGTTCTCCAATCCCCATGGCAGGACGTCACCTCTGCTAAGAGTATAGACACATGGGTCTTCCTAGGCTACCTGGGCCCTCAGGCTGAGTTTCTGCAGTTGCGTTGACCAGGAGAAAATCTCTACAGGAAGCTCAAAACATCAGCAAAAAATCCATGGCTGGCAGGACTGAGGACAATCAAAAGGAGGTTTTTTGAAGTGTGAACAAAAGACATCATAGCAATGGCACAGGCCCATTACTCACTGGGGCTAGTAAAACCATTGCTAGTGATGCAGAAAAGGCAGAGGTGTACAATAAATACTTTTTCTCTGTATTTGGAAAGAGGCAGGATGATGTGCTGGTATCAGGAGGAGGGTAAAGTATTTTACAGTCCTTTTGTAATTAAAGAGGATGTTAGACAGCCTCTGCTAGGGATAAGCATTTTTAAATGAGCAGCCCCAGGTACCTTTCACCCACGAGTCCTAAAAGAGCTGGCCAAGGAGAACTCTGGCCCATTGTTGTTAATTTTTAATAAATCTTGGAATACCAGGGAAATTCCAGAGGACTAGAATGAGTGCTCATGTAGTGCCAATATTAAAAGAAGGCAAGCAGGATGACCCAAGTAATTATAGGCTTATTAGCCTGATATCAATCCTGGGCAAAATAATGGAAAAGCTGATATGGGAGTATGACAGGGCTCCCACTCACCACACCAGCACCTCCTGCTGGTCATCTTGGGGTGGGGGGGGATCAGCTCTACAGGTCAGCACACCCACTTCTGGAGTCAAATATCAGAGGGGTAGCCATGTTAGTCTGGTGGTTTCTTGCCTGCCACCACTTCTGCTCTGGGACCCACATCACTCCTAGGACTGTGGCATCCTCTTCATGACACAGTTCCCTGTCTATGCCACGGTCTGTGCTCTCCTCTTCCAGGGGCCAGTACTGCAGTCCAACTGTTCAACCATTTCCTCAGTGGTGAGTGCAGAGGAAAGGCAAGGATCTGGGCCCATCCACTACTCTAGGTCTTGGCCCAGGGACCCTGTAGATGGTAGCCATATGCTGCATCCTTCAACCTCTCAGTACATTTCCCTGGACCACTTCCTTGCTGCCGCAGCACCTTCTTAGCCCTTAGCTCAGGGTCTCAGCATGCCCATCCTAGCAGCCAGCCAAGAGCTCCCTCTCACTCCTCTATTCCTTCCCAGCACTGCTCTGTCCAGGGTGCTAGCTTCCCTCCACCTTCAAGGCAGGCAATTCTCCCTCCTTGAGCTCCAGGGAGCTACTGACTCCTGCTCTCCCCTGCACCTCTTCTTATATGGGCCTACAAGCTTCTGATTGGCTGCTCCTTGCAGCCCCACCTCCTATTGGCTACTTTTTGTGCAGCAATCCTAGGGCTCTATTAACCCCTCACAGGCCAGTGTGGGGCAGATGCTCCATCAGAGGGAGAAATAATATAATTAATGGCAGCCACGACGGTTATAGAGAAAATAGGGCTTGTCAAACAAACCTGATTTCATTTTTGATGAGATTATAAATTTGGTTGCTAAAGATATAAATTATAATGTATAGATTGGTCAACTAAACTTAGACTTTTGCTTGGCATTTGACTTAATACCACCGACATTCTGATTAAAAAATTAGCACCATACAATATCAAGCAAGCATGTTAAATGGATTAAGAACAGGTTGAGTGACAGATTTAAAAAAATAGTTGTCAATGGGGTAGGGGATCATCCCTGAATGGAGGTGTTTCTTGAGGGGTTCTGAAGGGCTCATAATTTCCATCAGTGATCTGGAAGTAAATATAAAATCTGCAGATAATGAAAGACTGATAAGTAAAGATGAGGCCAGCGCAGTTCTACCGAGCGATCTGGATCACTTGGCAAACAACATGCGTTTTAGTACAGACAAAGGCATAGTTATACACCTAGGAACAAGGAATACAGGCCAGAGTGGGGGGACTTTACCTTGCAAAGCAGTGACTCTGAAAAAGACTCCTGGGTAGTGGTGGCCAATCAGCTGAACATAAGCTCTGGTGCGACGCTGTGGCATAAAGAGCTGATGTGATCCTTAGAGTATCGAATAGGATCAGAGAGGTGATTGTGGAGGATCTACATACAATGCTGGCAAAACAGATACTGGAATATTGTGTACGTTTCTGGTGCCCACTGTGGCATTATGCCCATATTCTTCACGGTAATGTTATTATATGTTTATGGTATAACTATGAGGTATTTTGTGCAAGATAAGGCATGTGAGATATCATTGAAAAGGTAATGAGTTACTGAATATGATTATCCTATTTGTGTGGATGTATCATTTTGGCATCTGAAGTTAGGAACATTGTCTATGCATCTATTACAAATGTGTTTACACCCAGGGAACGCCCACTAGGCAGGATGCAATCAGTCTAGATGGCTGGCTGGGAAGGGCCATTAGGGAAAACAATCGGTTTTAGAAGATGCTAATCTCCCACTGGGGAGTCTTCCTATGGACAATACAAACAGACTCTGTCTCATGGCTGCTACGACCCTACGGAGGCAGCATAGAATACCCATGTTTTTCCACTGAAAGGCTTGGGAACTAAAGTTGGAGACAAAGGATTCCTGCCATATGCAAAAGCTATTTAAGGCAGGGAAGTGACATCATCATGGTTCTTCACTGACTCCCCACCCAAAGGAGACGCCTGGAAACAAGGACTGAACGGGGTGCGGGGAAGGGCTGGGGCCAGGCTAGAGGGTTTTCTAGTATATGAAAGGAATATCTGGGGTTTTAAGTTGCAAGCAAGTGCAGCTTGTCCTCAAGAACCTCTGCAAACTGCCTAAACCAACAATTAGGGTGAGAATTTGCTACTCATATTCAATTTCTTTAGTATATTAGGCTTAGATTGTGTTTTTGTTTTATTTGCTAGGTAATCTGCTTTGGTCTGTTTGCTGTCCCTTATAATCACTTAACATCTATCGTTTGCAGCTAATACATTTATTTTTGCTTTCTCTAAAACCAGCGTGGGCAGGAGTCATACCTGGGGGTAGAAAGCTGTGTATATTAAAGACAAAGTAAATTCCTCTCCACATTGAGAGAGGGGTGCATTTCATGAGCTTATGATGTACAGTTCCCTGTGCAGCACAAGATGGTATAATTTTGGGTTTACCCTTCAAAGGGGGGTGAGCACTTGAGTAACTGGGCAGTTCTTAGCTGAGCCTTCCAATGCAGAGCTGATCTCAGCATGTGTGTGTAGCTGCAGCTGGGTTTGTTCCTAACTGTATGCATGCGGGAGGGGGCTTGAGAACCTGTCAGAGCAGTACAGTGTAAAGGGTAGAAAAGAGCCCCCCAAAATGGTTCAGTGGTTGGAAAAAATGCCTTAAAATTAAGCTTCCAGAGCTGAATGAGTTTCGCTTAACACAAAGATGCCCAAAGGGTGGGTGGATTACAGGTTGGCTGGGGAGGGTTATATTTTTATCGTTATACCTTGGTAAACGTCAGTTTCACCAGACTGACACAATAATCAAAATTAACAGATAGGCAAAGTAAGAAAAATGCTACTTGGGACTTTTGAATCAGGTTTGTTACAAATGGACGAGTGCAGTGACGCTCAGCCTTTCCAGACGAGTGGCCCCCTTTCCAGACTCTGATTTGTCTTGCGTACCCCAAGTTTCACCTCACTTTAAAATGACTTGCTTACAAAATCAGACATAAAAATAGTGTGCGGTGACCCTTTTATCACTGAACAATGGCCGACTTTCTCACAATTACCACACAATTATAAAATACATCGGCTGGAATATAAGTATTGTACTTACATTTCAGTGTATAGTATCTAGAGCAGTATAAACAAGTCATTGTATGAGATTTTCATTTATACGGACTTCACGAGTGTTTTTATGTAGCCTGTTGTAAAACAAGGCAAACTCTAGAGTTGATGTATTGCCTAGAAGACCCCTGCGCACCCCCAGGGATACACGTACTCCTGGTTGAAAACCACAGGCCTAGTGAGTGACTAGTGGAAACAGGTACGATTTGATGATTTAAGCATATTTACTTTGTATATTTTGACAGGTGATGTTGACAATTTGTGTTTCCGTGGTTTATAAAGCTTTAACCTTTTGAATTTCAACATTTGCCATCATTAAATAGTTGTCTCATGCCCCCAGTTTCCAACATTTAAACTGATAAAAATCTAAAAAAACCAAGTCTACAAATAAATATGGGTCTGATGTCAAACTGATAAAAAACTAGAAATTGAATTCTGCCAAGCCTAACTGTGGTGGATCTGTATCTTAATGGGGAGAAAATACTGGTTACTAAATGGCTCTTCAATCTAGCAGAGAAAAGGTGGAACAGGAACAATGGTTTGATGTTAAAGCCAGACAAATTCAGATGAGAAAGACAGCACAACTTTTTAACACTGAGGATGATTGGAACAAACTTCCATAGGAAGTGGTGGATTCCCCATTTCTTGGAGACTTCAGCTCAGAACAGGATGCCTCTCTGAAAGAAATGCTTTGGACAAACCTAAATTAAGTATATTATGGCATCAAACCACTCGCACCCCACTCAGCACCACGCTGGGACCAATCACCACTGGGTGACACACCCTTTGTCCAACCCTTCATGCATGTGCCATTGTTGGGTTTCCCACGGTAGCGCCGCCTCTCCCCTTGACCAATCAACATGGCTGTGTGGAGATCCGGCCCAGAGCACTTCCTCACTGAGCCCGTGAAGACCATGGATGCGGTTACCATCCCTGATGGTAAGATGGTCAGTGCGCCCAGCGTAGCCGTGCAGAGGCACTGGGTTAGGTGGGTGAGGCTCCGGCACAGGGAATCCGGCTCGGATAGAACAGTGGGTTGGCGGTCTGGGTTAAAATAAAGTCCAGATCCACAGTGCCCGAATGTGGCTGCAAGAAATCACGGGTTTTAGTCCTTTTGCTCGCTGGCAGCTGTCTACATCCTACCCCAAATCCACATCACTGCAGCTGGGCCTCCTTGTTGTCAGCCTCAGCTGGGGATGGTGCGTGCCACAAGGACTGAACTCCCACCTCACACCTAGAGATGGCTTCTGCAGGGCAGGGATGTTTTGGGATGTGGGGGATGAAGAGGGTTTTGCTTACGCTGTCCCTATTGTCTCTGGTTGTGCCAGGAGGATTCAGGTCCCAGGGGGTCATGCCCACCTCTTTTCCCTGCATCACGCTCACTGTCATTAATGAATAAGAATAAAAAGACCCTGGATGCTTGAAAAATTAAAGTGTCGCTTTATTGAGTGCAAGCTGTTCTTTGGTGCCAGGAGCTGTCATAAACAGATAGCTAAGGGTTAATGTCTCTTTCACCTGGAACACCTGACCAGAGAACCAATCAGGAAACCGGATTTTTTCAACTTTGGGTGGAGGGAATTGTGTGTCTGAGTCTTTTGTCTGTCTGCCTGCTTCCTCTGAGCTTTGGAGAAGTAGTTCTATTTTCTAATCTTCTGTTTCTAAGTGTAAGGACAAAGAGATCAGATAGTAAGTTATATGGTTTCTTTTCTTTGGTATTTGCATGAATATAAGTGCTGGAGTGCTTTGATTTGTATTCTTTTTGAATAAGGCTCTTTATTCAATATTCTTTTAAGAAATTGCCCTGTATTGTGTTATCTTAATACAGAGAGACTATTTGTATTTTTTCTTTCTCTTTATATAAAGCTTTCTTTTAAGACCTGTTGGAGTTTTTCTTTACTTCAGGGAAATTGAGTCTGTACTCACCAGGGAATTGGTGGGAGGAAGAAATCAAGGGGAGATCTGTGTGTTGGATTGCTAGCCTGACTTTGCATTCCTCTTTTCAGGATTGGGAACAAAGAGGGGGAGTCTCTCTGTGTAGTTTCACAGAGCTTGTGTCTGTGTATCTCTCCAGGAGCACCTGGGGGGGGGAAGGGAAAAAGAATTATTTCCCTTGGTTGTGAGACTCAAGGGATTTGGGTCTTGGGGTCCCCAGGGAAGGTTTTTCAGAGGGACCAGAGTGCCCCAAAACACTCTAATTTTTTGGGTGGTGGCAGCAGGTACCAGGTCCAAGCTGGTAACTAAGCTTGGAGGTTTTCATGCTAACCCCCATATTTTGGACGCTAAGGTCCAAATCTGGGAATAAGGTTATGATATGGTGTAGCAGTGGTGGGATCTAGACAGAATCCAGAAGCCAGTAGGAATATTATATTTTTCTTTTCTCTGCTAAGGGCTTTTTAGCAGAGAGAAACAGTTTGGTTTTAAAAGGGAACCAGAGAGAATTTTTTTTTCTGCTCTCTCTAGCAGTTTGTGGTTTGCATGTTAAGCAAGAAGCCATTAAGAGACTGTTGAGGGTCTTTTGTCATGCAATAGCCCTCCCATTAGGAGGCAAGTACCAGCACTTATATGCATGCAAATAAAGTGGTTTTTCTGGTTTCCCTTCATTGAACATTAGCTAGAGAGAGAAAGGGAAAAAAGCACTGTTGCTAGGCAGACTCCAGGAGGGAACAGAGCCTGCAGTTCAGAAGATAAACACCGGAGGGCACCCCAACACAAGAAAACAGGAACCATGACTTCTAAGGCAAAAATTGGCGCCGAAGAACAAATCAAAGAAGCTGAACACAGGCGACAACTGGAAATAAAACAAAAAGAGATGGAGATAAAAGAAAAGGAAGAAAGCATCAAACTGGCAGCCTTCCAAAGAGAACAGGCAGCCCAAGAGGCAGCACACAAAAGAAAACTAGAAGAAGAAGAGGTGGCCTACCGAAGGAAACAAGCAGAAGATGAGTTGGCCCACCGCCGAGACATGGAAAAACACCAAAAAGAAATGGAAAAACAACAAAAAGAAATGGAAAAAGAAAATGAAGAGAAGGAAAAACAGAGAAAACATGAACTGGACTTGGCAAAAGCTGGGCTGCATGTGCCAGCCAACCCTAACAACCCGGCGCCAATTATTGCTCCACAGCACAGGAAATTTCCCACCTACAAGGCAGGTGATGACACCGAGGCCTTCTTGGAAAATTTTGAAAGAGCCTGTCTTGGGTACAGCATCCCCGAAGACCAGTACATGGTAGAATTAAGGCCACAACTCAGTGGACCTTTAGCAGAGGTGGCAGCTGAAATGCCTAAGCTGCAAATGAATGACTATAAACTTTTTCAAACCAAGGCCAGATACAGGATGGGGATAACCCCAGATCATGCCCGTCGGCGCTTCAGAACCCAAAAGTGGAAACCAGAGGTGTCATTTCCCAAACACGCCTACTACATTGCAAAAAACTATGAGGCCTGGCTAACAGGAAACAACATTCAAACCTTGGAAGAACTGAACCTCCTCATACAAATGGAGCAGTTCTTGGACGGTGTTCCTGAAGACATCACACGGTACATACAAGATAGAAATCCCAAAGATATCGCTGAGGCGGGGGAGATTGGAGCCAAATGGATGGAACTGGCAGAAAGCAAAAAAGCTACTGTCAAGGGGAATGATTACCCCAGGGGGCACACAGACCATAAACCCTACAACCGAGGACAGCCAAAGACCCCACATACCACCCAAGTAAAGCCACAGATACCCTACCCTTCCACCTCACCAGTCTCCAGTAACTCACCTCGGCCCAGTGACCCATCAGATGGAAGATGCTTTAAGTGTAATGAACTGGGACATATCAAGGCCAACTGTCCCAAGAACACCATGCGAGTGCAATTCATTACACCACCATCACACCAAAGATCCCCAGGCCCGGATGCCTCTCAAATACCCTTGGAGCGAAGGGAAAATTTGAGAGTGGGCGGAAAGAAGGTTACTGCGTGGAGAGACACGGGGGCACAAGTGTCAGCTATCCACCAATCCTTCGTTGACCCCAAATTCATCAACCCAAAGGCCAAAGTGACAATTTACCCCTTCATGTCACAAGCTGTAGACTTGCCTACAGCTCAACTGCCTGTCCAGTACAAAGGCTGGTCAGGAATGTGGACTTTTGCAGTCTATGACAATTATCCTATCCCCATGCTACTGGGGGAAGACTTGGCCAACCAGGTGAGGCGGGCCAAGAGAGTGGGAATGGTTACCCGTAGCCAAACCAGGCAAGCTTCCAGACCCATTCCTGTTCCTGAGCCGTCCACAGAGGCCCCGTCTGTGTTACCAGAGACCCAGACAGAGGTAGTGGACCCGGATTCCATGCCTACCACTGAAACAGCCACAGCATCTCCAGTCCCAGGCCCGGAACTGGAACAGCAACCAGCACCAGCAAGTGCAACCACATCTTCAAACTCAACGCCAGAGGGCGCCAGCGAGCCAGAACTGGCAGAAGCACACGACAGCCATACCCAAAAGGCTCAGCCAGAGCCTGAAATACCCTCAGGTGCACCAGCGGAGAGCGGTTCACCAGCAACGGAAACAACCCCATCACCTACATCGCTTCCAGAGGGACCAAGCCCAAGTCCCCAGTCTGAGGAAGAACTGGTGACCCCAGCCTCAAGGGAACAGTTCCAGACTGAGCAGGAAGCAGATGACAGCCTTCAGAAAGCATGGGCGGCGGCACGGAGCACCCCACCGCCTCTCAGCTCTTCTAATCGATCCCGGTTTGTTAAAGACCAAGGACTTTTATACAAGGAAATTCTTTCTGGTGGACACCGGGAAGAAGGGCAGCCGCAAAAACAGTTGGTGGTTCCAACTAAGTACCGGGGGAAGCTCTTAAGCTTAGCCCATGATCATCCCAGTGGCCATGCTGGGGTGAACCGAACCAAGGACCGGTTGGGGAAGTCCTTCCACTGGGAGGGGATGGGCAAGGATGTTGCCAAGTATGTCCGGTCTTGTGAGGTATGCCAAAGAGTGGGTAAGCCTCAAGACCAGGTCAAGGCCCCTCTCCAGCCACTCCCCATAATTGAGGTCCCATTTCAGCGAGTAGCTGTGGATATTCTGGGCCCTTTCCCAAAAAAGACGCCCAGAGGAAAGCAGTACGTACTGACTTTAGTAGACTTTGCTACCCGATGGCCAGAAGCAGTAGCTCTAGGCAACACCAGGGCTAACACTGTGTGCCTGGCCCTAACAGACATCTTTGCCAGGGTAGGTTGGCCCTCTGACATCCTTACAGATTCAGGGTCTAATTTCCTGGCAGGGACCATGGAAAAACTGTGGGAAACTCATGGGGTGAATCACTTGGTTGCCACCCCGTACCACCATCAAACCAATGGCCTGGTGGAAAGGTTCAATGGAACTTTGGGGGCCATGATACAAAAATTCATCAACGAATTCTCCAATAATTGGGACCTAGTGTTGCAGCAGTTGCTGTTTGCCTACAGGGCTGTACCACATCCCAGTTTAGGGTTTTCACCGTTTGAACTTGTGTATGGTCACGAGGTTAAGGGGCCATTACAGTTGGTGAAGCAGCAATGGGAGGGGTTTACGCCTTCTCCAGGAACTAACATTCTGGACTTTGTAAGCAACCTACAAAGCACCCTCCAACACTCTTTAGCCCTTGCTAGAGAGAACCTAAAGGATGCTCAGAAAGAGCAAAAGGCCTGGTATGACAGACATGCCAGAGAACGTTCTTTCAGGGTAGGAGACCAGGTTATGGTCTTGAAGGCGCAACAGGCCCATAAGATGGAAGCATCATGGGAAGGGCCATTCACGGTCCAAGAGCGCCTGGGAACTGTAAACTACCTCATAGCATTTCCCAATTCCTCACTAAAGCCTAAAGTGTACCATGTTAATTCTCTCAAGCCTTTCTATTCCAGAGATTTACAGGTTTGTCAGTTTACAGTCCAGGGAGATGATGCTGAGTGGCCTGACGGTGTCTACTACGACGGGAAAAAAGACGGTGGCGTGGAAGAGGTGAACCTCTCAACCACCCTGGAACGTCTGCAGCGGCAACAAATTAAGGAGCTGTGCACTAGCTTCGCCCCATTGTTCTCAGCCACCCCAGGACGGACTGAACGGGCATACCACTCCATTGATACAGGTAATGCTCACCCAATCAGAACCCCACCCTACCGGGTGTCTCCTCATGCCCAAGCTGCTATAGAACGGGAGATCCAGAACATGCTACAGATGGGTATAATCCGCCCATCTACCAGTGCATGGGCATCTCCAGTGGTTCTGGTACCCAAACCAGATGGGGAAATACGCTTTTGCGTGGACTACCGTAAGCTAAATGCGGTAACTCGTCCGGACAACTATCCAATGCCACGCACTGATGAGCTATTGGAGAAGTTGGGACGTGCCCAGTTCATCTCTACAATAGACTTAACCAAGGGGTACTGGCAAGTACCACTAGATGAACCTGCCAAGGAGAGGTCAGCATTCGTCACCCATGCGGGGGTGTATGAATTCAATGTCCTTCCTTTCGGCCTTCGAAATGCACCCGCCACCTTCCAGAGGCTGGTAGACGGTCTACTAGCTGGACTGGGAGAATTTGCAGTTGCCTACCTCGATGATGTGGCCATTTTTTCAGACTCCTGGCCCGAACACCTACTACACCTGGAAAAGGTCTTTGAGCGCATCAGGCAGGCAGGACTAACTGTTAAGGCCAAAAAGTGTCAAATAGGCCAAAACAAAGTGACTTACCTGGGGCACCAGGTGGGTCGAGGAACCATAAACCCCCTACAGGCCAAGGTGGATGCTATCCAAAAGTGGCCTGTCCCAAGGTCAAAGAAACAGGTCCAATCCTTCTTAGGCTTGGCCGGGTACTACAGGCGATTTGTACCACACTACAGCCAAATCGCTGCCCCATTGACCGACCTGACCAAAAAGACCCAGCCAAATGCAGTTAAGTGGACTGATGAGTGTCAAAAGGCCTTTACCCAACTTAAGGCAACACTCATGTCTGACCCTGTACTCAGGGCCCCGGATTTTGACAAGCCATTCCTAGTAACCACAGATGCATCTGAGCGTGGTATAGGAGCAGTGCTCATGCAGGAAGCAACAGATCACAACTTCCATCCTGTCATGTTCCTCAGCAAAAAACTGTCTGAGAGGGAAAGTCACTGGTCAGTCAGTGAAAAGGAATGCTATGCCATTGTGTACGCCCTGGAAAAGCTACGCCCATATGTTTGGGGACAGCGGTTCCAACTACAAACTGACCATGCTGCACTAAAGTGGCTTCATACTGCCAAGGGGAACAACAAGAAACTTCTTCGTTGGAGTTTAGCTCTCCAAGATTTTGATTTTGAAATTCAACACATCACAGGAGCTTCTAACAAAGTTGCTGATGCACTCTCCCGTGAGAGTTTCCCAGAATCCAGTAGTTAAAAAGTGTTCTTAAAATGTAAAAGTCTGTTAGTTATATACTTAGTGGTATATGTAAAGGTGCATGTGTTGTATTACCCTGGTTATTTTCAAGTTCTAGAAGGAAATTGCCGCCAGTGAGCTTCCCCACTGTCTGCAATTTGGGGGGCGTGTCATAAACAGATAGCTAAGGGTTAATATCTCTTTCACCTGGAACACCTGACCAGAGAACCAATCAGGAAACCGGATTTTTTCAACTTTGGGTGGAGGGAATTGTGTGTCTGAGTCTTTTGTCTGTCTGCCTGCTGTCTCTGAGCTTTGGAGAAGTAGTTCTATTTTCTAATCTTCTGTTTCTAAGTGTAAGGACAAAGAGATCAGATAGTAAGTTATATGGTTTCTTTTCTTTGGTATTTGCATGAATATAAGTGCTGGAGTGCTTTGATGTGTATTCTTTTTGAATAAGGCTCTTTATTCAATATTCTTTTAAGAAATTGCCCTGTATTGTGTTATCTTAATACAGAGAGACTATTTGTATTTTTTCTTTCTCTTTATATAAAGCTTTCTTTTAAGACCTGTTGGAGTTTTTCTTTACTTCAGGGAAATTGAGTCTGTACTCACCAGGGAATTGGTGGGAGGAAGAAATCAAGGGGAGATCTGTGTGTTGGATTGCTAGCCTGACTTTGCATTCCTGTTTTCAGGATTGGGAACAAAGAGGGGGAGTCTCTCTGTGTAGTTTCACAGAGCTTGTGTCTGTGTATCTCTCCAGGAGCACCTGGAGGGGGGAAGGGAAAAAGGATTATTTCCCTTGGTTGTGAGACTCAAGGGATTTGGGTCTTGGGGTCCCCAGGGAAGGTTTTTCAGAGGGACCAGAGTGCCCCAAAACACTCTAATTTTTTGGGTGGTGGCAGCAGGTACCAGGTCCAAGCTGGTAACTAATCTTGGAGGTTTTCATGCTAACCCCCATATTTTGGACGCTAAGGTCCAAATCTGGGAATAAGGTTATGATAGGAGCCGACTGCGCTGCTCCCACTGGCTGCAGCGTTAGAATATAATACAGCGTATACTATACAGCCATCTCCTCACGCCCCTGCTGCATGGACAGGGGACCACTCCGAACCCAGCTGGCGGTCTGCGGAGCGCTCCCAAGGAAGGGGTCTCTAGGTCTGTCCTCAAGGGGGGCCGTTGAGCCGATCCACTAACCTCTGCAGCGCACCTGACAGCCCTTTGTATAGCAAAGCTAACCCCAGCTGGCTAAGGCCCCCACCCTCGGCCAGGACAGAGCTGGGCTCTGCTCACCAGCAGCTCTGCCTCCAAGGCCGGCATCCAGGACAGGCTGTTCTCCCTTCCCGAGGGCTGCCCGTGTAAGGGACGACTCCCTGCCAGGTGCTGGGCTGACCCCAAATCATCTGCTGGGAACACTGGGATTTAAGGCACTGAGTGACCACGGCTGGCCCAAGCCGCTAGCGTCGTGGAAGGAGCCCAAAGGGTTAATGCTGGCTGCACCCCCAGTTCCCCTCCCTACACCCTGCCCTTTAGGGCGTTCGCCTGGGGATGCTGATCCAGCCGCCCTGCTCTGAGCCTGCTCTTCCCATGAGGAGCTGGGAACCGGCCCTGGGTTCAGCTGCTGCCCCCCACCCCCTTCACCAGCACTGTCCCAGCGGAGCCAGAGGGCTCCAACGCAGTGTTTCCGCCCCATCCTCCAGGTGGAAGCTGGGAGAGACGCCCCCATTTAAAGCAGCTGTTCCAGCCTCTAGAAGTAGGGGTGTGAGGCTGCCTGTGGCCCCTTCCTGCAGCCCCAGTTCTGTTTCCGCCTGCAATGAGCGAATCTCTTACTAGAGAGCATGAGCAATGTACACAGCTTGCTGCTTTGCAATTCTCCTTGTGCCATTCGCCTCCCCCCATGTCAAACAATGTTATTTCAAGGCCCTTTGGCTGTCCGGACTAGTCAAATGCACAACAAAGCCCTTTGCTTAACCAAGGATAAAATACATTGAATGAGAAAGAACAGAAACCTGGCAAGAGCCAGCCTGGGTCTCTCCTGAGTACACTTCACAGGCTGTAGCGAAGGAGATTTAAAAAACCACTTAGCACAGGGCTAGTTTAAGGCACTAACAAACTCGAGACCAAAAGCAGGATTGTTAACCCTGAAGATTTTTCTGTATTGTAAAAAAAAAAACCACCCTCAGACACAAGGTAAAAACTGTGCTAGGAAAACACTGATGTCTAGGACATGTATAAAAAATCCCCCCCCCCCCTTTAAAAATCAGATCCGTGCAGTAATCGCAGCCCCTCCCGCCCCTCGCCACTGGAGGGCGCTCTGCAGGCCAGAAGGAACTTGCACACCGGGGTTTGGATCGGCACGAGGACCGAGCCCCTGTCTTTTGCTCTCCCCTGAGTGGGTTTGGATTCGATGAAGGTGCTGCATCTCACCTGGGTCCGACCAGCAGCTAGTGGTGACACGTCTCAAGCCTAACCTCAGGCAGCTCCAGGTAACTCAAACCATCCAGCAAGTTATTTCAGAGTAACGCTGCTTGCCAGGCACAGGGCGGGGTAGGTCAGGCTTATGTAAAGGTGATAGACAGAAGCCTCGACCTGCCTGCTCGCTACCATAAGAGAAGTGAATTCACTTCTCCTTAGGGCGGAGGATCTGTCTCAGCACCCATCATGTGGAGCGTGATGTCCAGAACTGCCCTCTCTCAGCTATTTCTGGGGAATATGAGGTGCCCCTTTGTTTTAGCAGCTAGTGCTGGCAGAGGGGCCGTGCGTGGGTCGGGGGCAGGTGCCTCGCCTGGCACCGAGCTCCAAGGGCCGTTATGAGGATGAACTCAGTCCATTGACACACCCCTGGGGGCACAGCGGAGAGGGAAGAAAGACAGAGGCCGCGTGCGAGCACAGAGGGCAGCAGAGCCATTAACGGGGCAGACAGAGATCTGCCAACTCTGGCGTCATTGCTGGGCAAAGCCTCATTATTGGGCTTTTCCAGGGCACAGTCTCACCCGCGACCACTCTAGGCACAGATTGTGGGAATCCCACGCTGGGCTCCACGGGGAAGGGGGGAAACCAGAGGCCATTGGCTGGGAGACACACGCTGGGGTAAGGAGGGAGAAAAGAACAGAAGCAGGAAGGAAGTGAGGTTTTCCCAGAGTGCTCCTCGGCCCCGGGCTGTGCCAGCCAGGAGCCCTGCTGGAGGCTGTATTTCCAGCCCAGGAACCGAAGCAGGAACAAGAAGATGTAGACGATGTCCACGTAGATCTCCAGGGCACCGAAGATGTACTCCTCGGGACTGAGGCCGTACTGCTTGTTCCCTACCAGCAGCTGGGTGTCGTAGGCTAGGAACTGGGGAGACCAGAGACAGGGCAATGCATCAGTCACGCCACTACAGATTCTCAGCTTCACATGCCTCCATCCTCCCCCCACCTGCCCCAGGAATGCATCTGAAGCAGCAGCCCACGTAGGAGGCTCCCAGCTCGGTGGAGACAGGGCGAGCGACATTACTCACCAGGGTGAAGGCAATTGCAGCCATGGCCGTGAACACCATGTGGACCCACTGAATCTGCAGAAAGAGGGGAGGAATGAATCATGTTGCTCCGAGCAGGTGTTCGGAGGCCAGAGGCGGCTGCAGGGTGCAGACGAGCAAGGCAACCCATCAGCCTGGAGCTGGAGAAAAAACTATCCAGAACCCAGAGCATATTCCCCAGAGATTCCTTTGCCCGCCCCCAAAATGCAGCCAACTTTGGGGAAGAGCATGACAGCTGTTGGCTAACGTCCTACCTATTGCAAAACATACCAGGGGATTTTTTTTAAAAATTTTTTTTTTTTTGAGAGACTACAGGATGTCAGGATTCTTAGGTTTGCATATCACAGGGTTCGGCAACCTTTCAGAAGTGCTGTGCCAAGTCTTCATTTATTCACTCTGATTTAAGGTTTCACGTGCCAGTCATACATTTTATCGTTTTTAGAAGGTCTCTTTCTATAAGTCTATAACATATAACTAAAATATTGTTGTATGTAAAGTAAATAAGGTTTTTAAAATGTTTAAGAAGCATCTCATCCAAGCATCAACCAGGCGTAATCCTGCTCAGCACATGAAAGGTGGCAAGTTCCTAGGCATATCTCTCTTGTTTGAGCTCAGGGAGGTACAGCTGCAGGATCTGATTTTAGCCACCCATCCCTCCCAAACAGCATGTCTTCAGCACAGCTGCCTTTTAAGGTGGACCAAGTCTCCCAGGCAATACTCCTGCTGTCAACACAACACCCGCCAAAATCCCTGGCTGATCATGAGCTGTTGCTGAGTGCAGTTGGCTCAGGGCCAGAGACTTGCTTTTGGGTAAGATGCTGAAGTGGGATCCGTTCGAGAGACAAAGTTTTGGCAACTTCATTCACCCCCTGCCCAGAACCTGATATGATCAGGGATGAAATCTCCCTGCTGATGACATTCCGATTTGCCATAATTAGATTTCAGAATTAACATCTCCCCTGTGTAAATGAGACAGGTCACCCATGTGTCAGGGCTATTGCTTCAGGCTCTCTGCATACTCAGGCAGGTCACATGTGCCATGCTGGAAACATTGTGCTTAAGTTCTGCAGATATGGATGGGGCCTGCAGAGGGCAGCTTTGGTATCACATCCTAGTCTGCCCCTGAATAGGTCTCCCCAAGTCCATGTGTTACAAGGAGCAGCCACTACTCACATATTTGTAGTACAGGACAATGGCAGTGACTATTGATGTCTGAACGACAACGATCCCCAGCACACAGAACAGCCCGGTACACGATGTGAAATCCACCTGCCAGCGGGAGGGAGATAAGTCACCGTGAGACCCACAGAGCACAGTGGAACATAGCTATCCCGCTGCACCAGGATGGACTGACTTAAATCAAAGCAATGTCCATCACCAATTTTAACCATGATTTAAATCAACAAATGGGAAACCTTGATATAAATCATTGATTGTAATTGTGATTCGCATTTGTATGTTGTCGTCACTGTCCTAAAGACAGTTGCTCATTGGTTGGCAACCATTAAAACAGGTAGACTTGCAACTAAATAGAACCTTTACACTAAATTTGGTGCTTCTCTTTGCTAACCAGGAGGAGACACTAGATCTATACACATCTATTTAAGCAGTTACATAGCTTAACTTTTTACCAGGTGATGATTAAATTGTGATTTGCATCAAGCTCCGTTTGGACGGAAATTCAAACAATAAAAATATAGAAAAGCAGCGATTTTTTTTGTCATTAAATAAAACTACCTTCAAGGTGCTGGACACATTAAAAAAAAAGTTGATCAGAACACGTTTTGCATTCAAAACTAACTGATGTATTAAACAAAGGAAGTACTGTCTGTAGTTAGTGAACTGAACTGATTGTTTCTTAATCATGGTGTCCTTCAAGATTTTAGAATTAGTAGATCTCGTCCTCTCATACCTGGTTTTTATTCAGAGATTAGAAGAGGAAAATGAGCTTTCCTGCTTTTTCACTGTCCCCAGCTGGTTTCTTAATGTTGAATGAACCGAACTAGTTGAATAAACTGAAATGGAGAAAATGATCTGTCTACACCTGCAGGAGGCTACTGCTGTCAAAAGCTGGGTTAGCCCTTCAACAAACTAGTTCCAGGTGCTTAGCCAGTGACTTCCACCAGCTCAGTGGTGTGATGTTCTTTAAAACTTGGCAGGAAACAGGCTGTTTAATATTACTTTTTTGCATTTAATTTAAATGATTTAAATAGATTAGAATAAGTTTAGGTCTTATATTGCCAATTTCAAATTTAATTTTAAATATAGGTTTATTAATAAACCTTTATTTAATTTAACATTTAAAAAATTGTGGGTTTTTTTAAATTAAAACCCCCCATCACACCATATTTTTTTTATCTTCCCTGCGTCACACTGGGCTTCCCCTGCAGGAGGCGCCATAACTTGGAGCAGCCTGAGGCACATCTGCTCCCCAGGTCAGTGCGGATTGGCTGCATCGGATCTTATAGACTCATAGACTTTAAGGTCAGAAGGGACCATTATGCAGGGCCGCCCGAGGGGGGCAAGAGGGGCAATTTGCCCCAGGCCCCGGGCTCCGCAGGGGTCCCCACGAGAGTTTTTCGGAGCCCCTGGAGCGGGGTCCTTCACTCGCTCGGGGGCCCCAGAAAACTCTTGCGGGGCCGGGACCCGGAGTTTCTTCTGCTCCCGGTCTTCGCTGGCGGGGGAGTCCTTCTGCTCCGGGGCGGAAGGACCCCCGCCATCGCATTACCGCCGAAGCGGGACCTGCCGCCGAAGTGCAACCCGGTCTTCGGCGGTAATTCGGCGGCGAGGGGCCCTTCCGTTCAGGGACCTGCCGCCGAAGTGCCCCAAAGACCCCCGCCGCCGAATTACCGCTGAAGAGCGGGCTGCACTTCGGCGACGGGTCCCGCTTCGGCGGTAATTCACCAGCGGGCGCCCCCGCCGCGGGTCTTCGGGGCACTTCAGCGGCGGGTCCCAGAATGGAAGGGCCCCCCGCCGCCGAACAGGGCCGACTCTAGACATTTCGCCGCGTGGGGGGCCCCCCTGCTGCTTGCCGGTCCCACGGCTCCGGTGGACTTCCCACAGGCATGGCTGCGAAGGGTCCGCTGGTCCCGCGGCTGCGGTGGACCTCCCGCAGGCATGGCTGCGGATGCTCCACCGGAGCCGCAGAACCAGCGGACCCTCCACAGGCACGCCTGCGGGAGGTCCACCGGAGCCGCCTGCCGCTGATGGCCCCAGACCCCCGGAATCCTCTGGGCGGCCCTGCCATTATGATGATCTAGTCTGACCTCCTGCACAATGCAGACCACAGAATCTCACCCACCACTCCTGTAACAAACCCCTAACCTATGTCTGAGTTATTGAAGTCCTCATATTGTGGTTTAAAGACCTCAAGGTGCAGAGAATCCTCCAGTTAGGATACAAAGAGGAGAGATTTAGGCTGGATGAAGCTAATTAGAAGGTGAGGGAATAGCCAGAATTTTTATAAAGCTAGGAGGCTGGAAATAATGTGCGGAAGTAACAGCAAGGAAGCTTGCAGTTCCTTTCCCTATGGTAAGGAGAAGCACTTCTCCGAGGGTGGGTGGCACGGGACGGATGTTGGGCGGCATCCCGGGTAGTAAGGATCTGCAGCACGCAGGGCAATGCGCTGCCCAGCTGGGATGCAGCCAGTGGGAGCTGCGCTGGGAATGGCCACCTGGCTGGAGGGGACACCCCAAAGCACTAGCCTTGGAGGGTCATTGCCCCAGCTCTCTCTGGGATGCGGCAAGCGATCCAGATTTGGTTCCTGCTCTGTCAGTCCCAGAGCTGGGTGCAGGCAGCGTGGACCCCTTAGGCTGGGGAAGGGGCTCTCTGCTCCAGCACCCCACTCTGGATGAGGCAGCATCGCCTCGTACCCTGTCCCAGCCTATGCTGGGGGGCCCTCAGGAGGGGAAATCCCCTGACTCCTCCCCTCCCCGCTGCCCCGGACGGGCAGGGAGCCCGTTGAGCCTTACCTTGGTCTGGAAGCAGAAGACGGTGACAATTATGGCCACTTTGGCAGTGATCACCATGGTGATCAGGACAGCCCGGGTGTTATACATGCTGCACACAAAGGGTGGGGGGGGGTTAGTTTAAAAGCCGTTCAATGATTTCCCCCTTCACCCTCCGTGTGCAAATGGGAGCCAAGACCCAGGGCTCGCTTCCCAGCAGTGCAATCCCGTGGGCGGCGCTCGGCAGACGTTCCAACACGGCACCCATGGGCCCTATAGAAAAGCCATCCCAGGCAGCCTGCGGTTCTGCGACTCACCCCCAGGAGGCGCCTGCTTGAGTCCAGGCTCCAGGGTGACTCCCGCAAGCTGAGCTAAGCCAGGGGATCCCTAAAGTTAGCCCCAGGGTGGGGCTGGTTTTCCTCTCTGTCCGAGCCCACCTCCGCCGCAGGGCTAGCGACCCCCACACGACAGAGCCGGGACAGCGCGTGGAGACCTGCGACCGACACTGGGATCTCCATTCTCCCTGTCTACGCCGAAAAAGACATTCCCAAATACACCCACCTTGTCTCTCTAATTACCAGATATAGCCGGCAGAAGGGGGAGAGGCCCAGGAGACAGATTCAGTTTGCCCCAGTTTCAGCAGCCTTAGGCATTGGCAATGACACGGCCAAGCAGACTGGTGGTGATGGCTCAGCCTGGCCATGCCCCGCTACAGGGACAGACCCTCCCTCTATTCTAGGGACCCGCCCAAGATCCAAGATGACCAGAGCACGTTGCTGATTGTCAAAGGTAAATTAAAAAGCTTTCCCATCCCCCTCCTTTAAAAGGATTCCAAATCCAAACTCAGCTCTACGTGCAAACAAAGACGTGATCGACCGCTTCACACAAAATCTTTCCCCGTTATCTGCCAAGCCCCATGCGAGAAGATCTGCTGCTGAGAGTCAGCGATGTAGCTACTACAGAATGGGGGACATTTGGTGGCGGGGAGAAACATCAGCCTGGAAGAGACCTTGAGACGTCAACTAGTCCATCCCTGTGCTGAGGCAGGACCAAGTAAACCCAGACATCCCTGACAGGTGTTTGTCTGACCTGTTCCGAAAACCTCCAATGACAGGGATCTCACCACCTCCTTTGGCCACCCGTCCCAGGGCTTAACTAGCCTTCCAGTTGGAAGGCATTTCCTGATATCTCACCTAAATCTCCCATGCTGCAGATAAAGTAGATTCCTTTTTGTCCTACTCCCAGTGGACATGAAGAATTGACACTGTTCTCTTTAGAACAGCCCTGAACATAGGTGAAGGCTTATTTATTATGCCCTGCCGCAGCCGTCTCTTCTCCAGACTAAACATGCCCAATTCCTTCAACTTTTCCTCAGAGGGCAGGTTTTCTAAACCTCTTATTTTTGTTGCTCTTCTCTAGACTGTCCCGTTTGTTCACACCCTTCTCACAGTGTGGTGCCCAGAACTGGAGGCAGGACTCCAGCTCAGATCTCCCCAATGCCAAGCGGATCAGGCCAATGACTTCCCGTGTCTTACATATGACACTCCTGTTAATACGCCCCAGAACGAGTTTTGCCTTTTCCAAGTCATAATGACTCTTTGAATTTGTGATCCGCTAGAACCCCCAGATCCTCTCAGCAGCATGACCGCCTCACCCGTTATTCCCCAGGTTGTATTTCTGTGTTTGATTTTTCCTTTCTAAATGACAGAGCTTTACACTTGTCTTCACTGAAATTTCTCCAATTGAGTTCAGACCAATTTTTCAAGATCATCTTGAATTCTAATCCTGTCCTCCCAGCTTGGTGCCACCTGCACATTTTGTAAGCTTTCTCCACTCCATCATCCAAAGTGTGAATGAAAATATTAATTAGCACTAGACCCAGGATAGCCCACAGCAGGATCCCACACAACACGTCCTCCGAGTTTGACTGCAAACCATTGATTATAGAATCATAACGTTAGAAGGGACGCAAGGGTCATGTTCTAGTCTAACCCCCTGTGAAAATGCAAGATTTGTTGTTTCTAACTCATTCAAGACAGGTGGGTCCACCCTCCTTTTGAAAACCTCCAGTGAAGGAGCTTCCACACCCTCCCGAGGCATCTGTTCCACTGTCCAACTGTTCTTACGCTGCTCTTTGAGGACAGTATTTCAAACAGTTGTGAACCCACCTTCTAGTAATTTCACCTAGACCGCATTTCCCATGTCTGCTTATGAGACTGTCACGCGGGACAGCATCAACAGTTTTACTAGAGTCCAGACATATCGCGAGTCTGCTGCTTCCCCCATCCACTAACCTAGTTACCCTGTCAAAGAATGAAATCAGGTTTATTTTGTAACTATTTGTTCTTGACTAATCCATGCTCCTTATTACCCTATTAACCTCTAGGTGCCCACAGACTGATTATTCAATACCTCAAAAGAAACTGGAACAAATTATTAGTCTGACTAGTTGATAACTCCGTGGGTTCTCCTCCTTCCCCTTTGTGAAGATAGGTACAATGTTTGCCCTTCTCCAGGCCTCTGGGACCTCACTTATCTTCCTGGAGTACTTGAATATAGTCATGAACAGTGGTTCAGAGACTGCTTCAGCTAGTTCCTTCAGTATTCTAGGGCGAAAGTCATCAGGCCCTGCCAATTGAGTACATCAAGTATTTTTTCAACCGTTCATTCACTATCCTGGCCCAAGATCCTGCCCCCGTGTTGTTAATATTAATTGTACTAAGCATCTGTTCACAGTTAAATGTTTTACTGAAGACTGAAGCAAAAAGACATTAAGCCCTTCAGCCTTCTCTGGGTCATCTGTTCAGAGCTCTCCTTCCCCGCTAAGTAATGGACCTACACGTTCCTTCGTTTTCCTCTTCCTGGTGTAACTCACTTTGTTCTGCAGCCTTTCTGATTTTGCCCCTACCTCCCTGTGTTGTTCCTTTGTACGTCTCCTTGGCAATTTGGCTTTGTTTCTACTTTTGGTGGGATTCCTTTGGTATCTTCAGCTCGCTAAAGGGATCTTGATGGAGCCAGACTGGTCTTTTACACATCTTCCTACTTTCCTTCACAGCGGGAGAGTTTGCTGTTTAGAAACTGCCAGCCCCCCTGCCCCCTTTTACACATCTTCCTACTTTCCTTCGCAGCGGGAGAGTTTGCTGTTTAGAAACTGCCAGCCCCCCTGCCCCCTTTTACCCTTAAATTTCCTTCCCGTGGGACCCCACCGACCAGTTCGTCGAGTCTGCTGACGGCTGCTTTTTTGAAGTCCACTGTCCTTATTCTGCTTCTCTGGCTCCTCCCTTCCCTTACGCTATGTCTACACTACCTGCCGGATCAGTGGGTAGTGATTGATCTATCGGGGATCGATTTATCGCGTGTAGTGTAGATGCGATATATCGATTTCCGATCACTCTGCCGTCACTCCTGTACTCCAGCTCGGCAAGAGGATGAAGTGGAGCCGACGGGGGAGCGGCGGTAGTCGACCCCGCGCCATGAGATATGTCAACTTCAGCTATGCTATTCTCATAGCTAAAGTTGCGTATCTTAGGTTGATCCCCCACCCCCAGTGTAGACCAGGCCTCAGTTTGCCTCCCGGTTCTCAATTTATTCCTCCCTGTTAGGGAGGCCCACATCAAAAATAGCTGCTCCCTAGTGATCTCCTCTGCCATCTGGAACAAAATGTTGCTCCCAGCCTATTCTAAGAACCGGCTGGACAGCTAATATCCTGCTGTATTGTTGTTCCACCAGATGTCTGGATAGGTAAAGTCCCTCTTATCACTGCGGCCTGGGCTTGGGCTATGTCTTTCTTTGTTGTAAAAATGTATCCTCCACCTCCTCCTTCTGATTTGGGGGCCTGCAGTAGACCCCTCCTCTGACGTCACCCATCTTTTTCCCCCTGGCATCTTCCCCCAGAGACTTTCAACGAGAATGCCTCTCACCTCCTCTTTCTGGACCTCAGAACTAGTGTATGCATTCTCAATACACAGTGTAATACCTCCTCACTTTTTTCCCCGCTGGCTGATGAAGAGGTCCCCTCTACCAAGAGCCTCACCGTATGAGTTGTCCCACCAAGACTCTGGGATGCCAGTTCAGTCATAATTCTGTTTGTGTGCCTAGACTTTCGGGTCTGCCTCTTCAGGCACCACACCCTTTGCATTAGCATACAGACAGCTAAGACGTGTGGCAGATTATCCCACTGTTTTCCCTCTGCTTCTCCAATGGCCTCTTGCAACTTCCCATATCCACCCCCAGCCTCCAGACTTTTATCCAGGTCACCCGGTAGGGAGGTAAGTCAGGGGTTTGTGAGGGAAGACACTGAGCTGGGGTCTTGGCAGGTAACAGAGGAAAAACCCGATTTGATCTGGATCTTTGTGATCAATTTCAAGTCTGCAGATGGGGCTGTTCTGGGATTAGAATCCAAGGGCCTTCTCTGTTTATTTTAAGCGAGGGGGGTTGTCTCTATTCCCGGTGATGTTAGGAGCCTGCTGGGCGTGTGCTTCACACCTCTCCCCTGCGGGCGGCAGGCAAACTTGGGGAAGGCGAAGGCGGGAAGGGGCTCAGAGGGGGTTTCCCCAGCACCGTGGTACCTGGCGATGGTTCCCGTCATGAAGGCCATGGCCAGCGTCTGCAGCAAACGAAAGGAAAGGGGGCGATTAGCTGTGGAGCCAGCCCCAGCGAGGGATCAAAGCATCGTGTCGCCTTCCCGGGTCCCCACGGAGACGTGGGGGTTCAAAGCAGGAGGCACGGAGGGGCACATGGCCTGAGGGGTGTGTTTTAGTCACGGGTGTGACCCTGAGGTAGGAGGCAGGCCATGAAACACACAGACCCCCCCATTTCTGTCCCCCATGTGACCCCAGCCCCATCCTAACCAGTGTTCAGCCATCGAAGCCTTCCCTCAGTTCCATCCCTCTCCTCCCCACAGGGTCCCCTCCCACCCTGGGGGCGCCCCCTCCCAGAATCACTGCCCCCCCGGGACAACCCAGCCCCACAGCCCCACTTACAAAGACACTCAGCAGGATGAGGTTCCAGGGGAAGCGTCTCCTGGGGGAAGTCAGGGAACACACAGGTCAGGGTGCAGGTAGTCAGAGCCCAGGGCGCTGCGCCGCAGGCTGGGGGGGAACCCGGGGGGATCGGGGTTTCTGGGGTGAGCTCAGCATGATGTCGCCTGGCGCAAGGGCACCAATTTGGCCCAATGACACTTCAGGGCATGGGGGGGTCCCCATGAAAACCAACCTCCGAGTCAGGGCAGGCGTCAGTCCCGGATGGATGGGAATCGACCCTGGGGGGCAGCCTCGTCCAATCGGTCCCCTGCCTCAGTCACTCCCCCCCGACCCACTTCCCAGTGCCCGGGGGACTCTGAGCCGGGGCGCAGGCTCGGAGGGAGGGGCCGCCCTCTCTGATCCCCAGCGATTGAGACACTCACCTGGGGCCCTGGCAGCAGGCCAGCCCCAGGTACGTGACGAGGAACACGGCGCTGGGGAGAGAGAGAGACAGAGGTTGGGACTCTTCCCAGCCCTGCTGCCCACCTGGAGCCGGGGCCGGTCGGAGCCTCGTGCAGGGCAGCAGAAGGGCCGAGGTTTCACACCCACAGAGTCAGGCCTTTCCGATTCCTGGCACCTCCAGCCACTAGCTCTCTCCTGCTGGCCTTCTGCTGTGTGTTGCCTTCGCCTCCACCTGGGGATCTCAAAGCACCCGACAAACTTTCCTCATGTTTCCCATCGCGCCTCGGGAATAGGGATGCGTTATCCCCTTGGCACAGAGGGGAAACTGAGGCACACAGAAGCAGCTGAGCTCACACGGTAGGTCAGTGGCAGAGCTAGTATTAGCAGACAACTCCTCACCAGCAGGCTCATGCTCCAGCCACTAGATCTCACTCCCTCTGCATGTTTTAACCCAAGATCAGATGACTAGAAGGGACCTCCGGGGCCATTCAGTCCCGTCTCTGCTATCGCAGGCAGCCCTGTCACATCTTCCCAGCCCTAATGCCTTCCCCCCACACTGTATTTATAGACAGCAATTAGCTCCCCTCTCAGCCCTCGTTTGCTGGGCTAAACGAGCCAAGCTCTTCAACACTCATCCCATAACACAGACCCTCTGTTCCCCTGATCATCCTAGCAGCTCTCCTCTGCACCTGCTCCAGTTTGAATTCATTCTTCCTGAATATGGGTATCCACAGCAGTACGTGGTATCCAGATGAGGCCTTAACAGTGCCTTCGATCAGGACATTAATACTTCTCTCTCCTGGACAGGCCTCACACGATACACCCTGGGATCACACTCACCTCTGGTCATGGCTATGACCCATCGGTAGCTCATAGTCATTCCACAGTCAACGAACACCCCAGGTCTTTCCCCTCCTCTGCTGCTCCCAACTGATGAGCCCCCAGCTTAGAGCAGAAATTCTTAGTATTCTCTAAACGCATGACCCATTTCTATGTCTCCAATCTGTTGGCCAATCAATTCTTCCTGGATGATATTCCGATCCTCCTCTGTACTGACAATGCCTCCCAACATTTGTCACCAGCAAATTTTATTAGAACACTCCTACTTTTTCGGCCAAAGCCGCCAATGAAAATATTAAGTCAGACTGATTGCGAGACCGATCGCTGAGGAATAGTACTGGTCACCTCCCGCTGACCTTTCAGCATAACCCATTATCAGCTGCTCTGTAGTCAGTTCCTGAGCTGACTTCCAATTCCAGTATGAGTTCTCACGGTGTCATCTTCACCGATGATTTCCCGCATGGTCCTGTATCAAACACTTCACTGAAATCCAGATAGACAGAGCTACCACATTTCCCTGTCTAGAGAATCAGTTAAGAAAGAGGCCAGGTTTGCCTGGCACGATCTACCTGTGGCAAGCCCATTGCACTTTATCCCATCTACCTCTGATAAGTCTTTCCTTCAAAATTTGTTCTCAAACCTTGTATACAACTGAGCTCAGACTCATGGGCCTGTGGGTGTCTGAATCACTTTTTCCCTCTCTTATTCTCCAGTCACCTGGTACACCCCCAATTTGACATATTCATTAAAAATCCTTGCTAGTGGACCTGCAGTTTCATATCCTTCCCTGATACAGTGACATTTTCAGCAGTAACGCTGCATTAGCAGAGTTTTTGCATTTGATTTCCTGGTTTTTTTCCCTAGAGAAAGTGATTAACTACCCCTCTCCCTCCCCGTGCCACCACACACAGCACCCTCTGCCTCTGGCATGGGACACCAGCGCCTCGTGGCACTCAGCAGGGAGCGGCGGGGACTCTGCCAGGTCTCACGTGGCAGCGCAGGGGCCCAGCCAAATGGCAGGGGGGCCGGGCTGAGCAGGGAGGGGAGTTGACACTGGCAGCTCTGCCCAAGGGCTGAGTGATACTTACTAAGAGGAGTAGTACACAGCAACGTTCCTCTGCACAAAGGTGCGGACGGGGGAGCTGCGAGGAGGGAGAAGAGCGTGAGATCGGTTCCTGGCTACACCCGTTACCACGTGGCCCCTTCTCTGCTCCCCCACGGTCTCCACTCCCGATGTTCACAGCGTGGGCCCTGGCGAGCAGCAGACTGACCTAAGGGAAGGCTGGGAAGGTTGGTGCTCCCTGCTCATCATCACCCCCAAGCCGCTGCCTGCCCCCCGCGCAGCGCAGACCATCTGTGGGGGCCCCAGCCCGGGAGCAAGGACCCTGCCCCGCTCTGTGCCCTGCTCCCCAGACAGACCCGCCAGGATCCATCCGGACTCCTGCCATGACAGGGCAGGGTCACCCCCCACAGCCCATCCCACAGGACTGCACCCAGCCTGGCTTTAAACAGCCCTGGGGTGGGGCTCCCTGTCCCTTGTGAGACAGTGCCCGCCTCCTCCATGCCCCGGCGAGGCTCTGGCCCCTCCCCTCAGCAGGGGGACGGGGCATTGGGGGGCAGCCTCTTCGTTCCTACGGAAAGTCCCTGGGACGTCCCAGCTCCTGGGGCCTCGTGGAGCAGGGACCAGCCCTGGGACAGCAGCTGCTCAGGGCTGGCGGCGAGGGCAGGGCTCAGGGCAAGGTGAGACTCACACGAAGGTGAACACGGCGATGATGCCCACGGTCACCAGCAGCTGGACGGAGATGATGGTGTACACCTGAAAGAGACAAGCACAGAGGGGTCACCCCCAAGCACTGGCCCTGCTCCCCCACAGGGCACAGACAGGCACAGAGGGGTCATCCCCGGTCACTAGCCCTGCTCCCCCTCAGAGCACAGCAGGCAGGAGGGGTTATCTATGGGCACCGGCCCGGCTCCCCTGCAGGGTGCAGACAGGCACAGAGGGGTCACCCCCAGGCACCGACCCTGCTCCCCCACAGGGCACAGACAGGCACAGAGGGGTCACCCCCGGTCACTGGCCCTGCTCCCCCACAGAGCACAGCAGGCAGGAGGGGTTACCTATGGGCACTGGCCATGCTCCCCGCAGGGCACAGACAGGCACAGAGGGGTCATCTGTGGGCACCGGCCCGGCTCCCTGCACAGACACGCCAAGGCGACCTCAAGGTGTCACTGCCCCCAGCTGCCCAGCCCCCCAGGTGGGATGGAGCCTCTGGCTCTCACTCCCGCTTCTGATGGACTCAGCGAAAGCCCCTGCCATGCCCCAATGGCAGCTGGTTGGGGTGTCAGGGACTGGGTGGGCAGTGCAGATCCAGGCCCTGCCACGCCCCAAACAGCAGCTGGTCAGGGCGCCAGGGTCTGGGTGGGCTGTGGAAATCCAGCCCCTCATAGTCCCCAGGGTGGACAGCTCCTACCAAGGCTCCCATCCAATGGGCTCTGGGTATCCTGTTAGCCCGGACAACGTGGGGAGGGGCTCTGTAGCCCAGGCCACTCCAGTCCCAGCCCCCTCCCCAGCCCAGTGCCGTGCCTCCAGCCCCCACCAGCACTAAGGGGGCCCTGCAGCCATGGGAGCCTGACACTGCCCCTAACTGCTGGCCTCGCCACGCAGACACGCCAGCCACAGGCCTCCGGACCCACACTGGTACCCAGGTGCCAGGCTCGCCCCACCAGCCTGTCATAAACAGATAGTTAAGGGTTAATGTCTCTTTTACCTGTAAAGGGTTAACAAACAGGGAACCAAAAACACCTGACCAGAGGACCAATCAGAAAACAAGATACTTTCAAAGCTTGGTGGAGGGAAGCCTTTGTTTGTGTTTTTTGGGTTTTGCTTTGTTCTCTCTGGGTCCTGAAAAGGACTAGACGTGCAACCAGGTTTCTTGCCAATCTCCCTGCTACAGTCTCTTATATATTCAGAATAGTGAGTATTAAGTAGGAAAGGCGGTTATAGTCTTTTGATTGTTTTCTGTATTTGCAAATGTGTAGTTTGCTGGAAGTATTTTAGATTGTATTTTGCTGGGGGGGGGCTTCTCTCCAGTGTCTATAAGCTGAAAGACCCTGTAACTTTTACCATCTAAATTACAGAGACAACTTTTACTTTTTTTTCCTTTCTTTTTATTAAAAGTTTTGCTTTTTAAGACCTGTTTTTTTCCCCTTGTTGAGTCTCAAGGGAATTGAGTCTGTACTTAACAGGGAAGGAGAAGGGAGGGGAGAAGGGTGGAATCCCTTTGTTTTAGATTCACGGAGCTTGAATCTGTCTATCTCTCCAGGATAACCCAGGGAGGGAACGCCTGGGAGGGGGAGAGAAGCGGGGCGGGGAACCAACCTGATTTCTCTGTGTTGTGATTCAAAGAGTTTGAATCACAGTGATCTTCCAGGGGAACCCAGGGAGGGGAAGCCTGGGAGAGGCAACGGTGAGGGAAAGGGTTTACTTTCCTTGTGTTAAGATCCAGAGGGTCTGAGTCTTGGGGGTCCCCGGGCAAGGTTTTGGGGGGACCTGAGTGTACCAGGCACTAGAATTCCTGGTTGGTGGCAGCGTATCAGATCTAAGCAGGTAATTAAGCTTAGAGGAATTCATGCTGGTACCCCAATTTTTTGGACTCTACGGTTCAGATTGGGGGTAGAATACCATGACACGGCCGCAGCCTGTTCCTGGGGGCCAGAGTCTGGAGGGAGCACCACCCCACACCTCCCAGCCTCAGGCTCCCCACCCTGCACCCCAGGAGCTCGAGTTACCTTGCAGATGAAGGTGTGTCGCACTCTCTTGTCGTCCCAGTCAACAGTCCTGACGACGTCATCCCTCAAGCTGGTGACAATGTAGCTGTTCCCTGTGGGGAGACTGGTGTCCCCTGGAAGAACAGAAGGGGAGCGCTGAGCCTTCAGCGCCTGAGAGCTGGCATGGCTGGGCAGCATCGGCTCTCCTGGGTCCCTGCTGATCTGGCACATGTCCGGGGTCCCTCCCCGACCGCCTCTCCCCACAAGCGGACTGCCCCATGGGACGTCCCAGCCCAACGGCCCCTCGGCCCCAGCAAGTGCCTCGCTGACAGCATGGCTGAGAGGGATAGACCCAGACAGAAGACACCAACCTGACATGTGGCAGGGTGAGGCCTGGGGTGCATCTGGCACAAGGTGCAGGGAAGTAACCGTCCCCCCTCTCTAGCGGCCCCATATCCTTTCCCTGTCCCCTCTGGGCTCGGCCCGTCAGTCAAGTGTTTCAGGGTGTCCTCCCCTCCCCCATCAGACCCCACCTCCTTCTGGCTGAGACTATTTCTGTGCAGCCATGTAAGGGGTCAGGCTGTGGCTGCCTCGTCACAACAGGGCACAGTCGGGACCCTCGGGTAGGGGAGGGGACCAGAACAGATTGTTCTCTGCACAGTGGCCACTGTCCCCGGATTATCCCCCAGCAGCATGGGGGTGTTTCCCCAATTCCTTCTCCCAAACCCTGCAGTATCAGAGGCTGCCCCACGGTCTTGCCAGCTTCCAAATCTATGGGTCGAGGTGATCTGACACTGCAGCTGGCTGTCGGGCCTGGCTGGTGCCAAGCTCAGCCCAGATTTTACTCCTGGAGGAAATCTGTGCCGCTGCTCACGCGCAGCATTCATGTCCCCGACAGATTTTGTTTTCCTCCCCAGAAAATACATTCTGCCAGAGAGGCGCTGCAGTTATGCCTTTCGCCCACTAGGGGCTGCTGTGGCAGCGGAACAGAGGGCAGCCGGCCCACCGGCTGTAGCAGCCAACAGCTGATAGGGAGGAGATGCTGCGTTCCTTACAGTGCCCTGCCCGTAGGGCCAGGTGAATAGGCACAGGATGTGGGTGGGACACAGACAAAGCGGGGCACCCAGGGCTGCTGGGGGAAATCACACAGACTGGGGTTCAGAAGGGCGAGTCAAGGGGGACAGACTCAGGCAGGGGCTGAATGGAAGTGGGGGAGCAGGAACACATGGGGACGGAGGTGTGGGGGTACAGGGACACATGGGGATGGGTAGATGCACCTGACTGAATGGGAGAAGTTAGAGATCAGGCAGAGTCTGCATGGGGGAGGTTCCCCAACTCCCTAACAATCCCCCTGCCTCACAAAAAAACCCTGCCTATACTTCTCCCACTCACACTCAACAACCCTCCAAGTTCATTCCGAGGCTCCTTCCTTCTCCCTCAGCCCCTCCATTACCCCTGACTCCCTCAAGCCTTTGCAATGCTTCTGACGGGGGCAGGAAATACGGTTGTGTGTTGTAATTTAAATGAATTATTACTCCAAATTCTGTATTAATAAGCCTAGGAAGGAATCTATTTGTCAAAAAACATTTCTTGAATCTTTTTTGTCATCTGTATTGTTACACACATATTTGCTGACAGGGATTTTGAAATAAATGACCAAAATAATTGAAATTGGCGTGATCGTACTGTATTACTTTGACAAATAAAATATACCGAATTTTAAAATATTGTGTACAGAATTTTTATTTTTTTGGCTCAGAATTCCCCCAGGAGTAAGCTTTGACGCGGCAGGACTGAAGACTGGAATATTTTGCCTTTTACCGGGACGTCTCCTCTCTATCAGATCTGGGTGAGTGACAAAGCGGAGCCCATCTGTCCCAGGGGGTCAAGGAAATTCCCCCACCTCCCCACTCACACCAGGTCCTGCAGAGCCCAAGTCACCGTATCCATTACCCTGCCCTTCCAGAGACCCCCTTCCCCTCACCCCACTGTCTCCTCTGCCCTGCACTCCTCACTCCTCTGGTCCCACATGGGCACTGCCACCCTGACGGTCCATCTGGCCCCCTCCCCTGAGAGCAGAATCCTGCCCCTTGTTACTCTTTTTGATCCAGCCCCTGGGGTGACCTGCCTCCGTGCAGAATGGGACCAAGAACGACTGAAACCCGGGTGGACCCTTGTCTCTTTCAGCACATTGATGGCCCAGGGGGTTTGCTCTGGTCTCAGAAGCTGTAAGCTGGTCTCTGTAGCCCTCTAAGCTCGGTGGGTTTCTGTGCAGCGTCCCAACAAGATGCATCCTATTGTGAATGCTCAACTTACCTAAGTGCATGGGAAGCACTGGCCGGGGGGCCTCTGGGCCCTTTGGCTGTGGATAGCCTGCCGAGGGTGCATATCCTCCGGGCACCAGGTAGCCCCCAGCACAGGCTGCAGGTTGCACGGAGGCCCCAGGATTGCCTCCCGGCTGCGGGTACCCCGGAGGCTGCAGGTACTCCACAGCAGAGGGTCCCAGCTGTGAGTAGTCCTCAGGCTGCAGCGGGATGAGGGGGTTCTTATCACTGTAGGGAGGGGGATCGCAGGGGTATGACATGATGCTTTTATAAGGTTCAGGCTGTCTCTCTCTGCACCTGGAGACGGGAGAGAAAAAACCTGCAGTTATGATCTCTGCTCACTGCCTGGATCCGACATGTGGAGTTCAGCTCAGAACAGATCCACCATGGGAACCCTCCTTCCAAGATGCCCAGGGCAATATTTCTGCCAGGTCAATAAGAGAGACTCAACACAAGGCAGATCCCAGCAACCAAAGACTCAATTCAATTACAGCATCTTAAATGCCAAGGACTGGCTAATTCATCTTTGCCCCAGATAGCTAATCGCTCTCCCCAAGTCCTTCCGGGGTTCAGATCGAGTGATCTCTACATGCAGCGCTGAGGCAGCAATTCTGTAACATCACAGCCAGCGAGTACAGGTTGGGAGAGACGGCCTTGGAGCCAGCTAACAGGAACTCTGGTACGAATGGTCCCAAATCCCTTCCACCGGCTTCATGTAACGAGAGGCAGGAGCCCTTTAAACCCTCCTCTCTGCAGCCGGACACAGACAGGAGTCTGGCGACAGAGGTGGAATTTTCAATCGGGGCCCCAATCCTGCCACCATTAACATCCAGGGGAGTCAGACCAGAGATCAAACAGGAGCCGGACCGGCTATGCCCTAAGCTGGAATCCCAGCTGGTACATTTCAGTACCGTGGGACAACGGGGGTGTCATTCTACTGCATTAAAAGGGAGTTTCACGCTATGGTTCTTCGTATATTTCATTGCACTTTGTTCCAAAGGGGGTCACACCATGACAAGAGTCAGGTCAAGCCAGAAAGAGGCAACAGCCCCTAATCAGTCAGAGGGACCTAGACAAATTAGAGGATCGGGCTAAAAGAAATCTGATGAGGTTCAACAAGGACAAGTGCAGAGCCCTGCACTTAGGATGGAAGAATCACATGCACTGCTACAGACTAGGGACCGAGTGGCTCGGCAGCAGTTCTGCAAAGGACGTGGATTACAGCTGAATATGAGTCGACAGTGTGCCCTTGTTGCCAAGGAGGTTAATGGCATTTTGGGCTGTATAAGTAGGAAAACTGCCAGCAGAACGAGGGACGTGGTCATTCCCCTCTATTTGACATTGGTGAGGCCTCATCTGGAGTACTGTGTCCAGTTTTGGGCCCCACACTACAAGAAGGATGTGGAAAAATTGGAAAGAGTCCAGCGGAGGGCAACAAAAATGATTAGGGGGCTGGAGCACATGACTTATGAGGAGAGGCTGAGGGAACTGGGATTGTTTAGTCTGCAGAAGAGAAGAATGAGGGGGGATTTGAAAGCTGCTTTCAACTACCTGAAAGGGGGTTCCAAAGAGGATGGATCTAGACTGTTCTCAGTGGTAGCAGATGACAGAACAAGGAGCAATGGTCTCAAGCTGCAGTGGGGGAGGTTTAGGTTGGATATTAGGAAACACTATTTCACTAGGAGGGTGGTGAAGCACTGGAATGTGTTCCCTAGGGAGGTGATGGAATCTCCTTCCTTAGAGGTTTTTAAGGTCAGGCTTGATAAAGCCCTGGCTGGGATGATTTCATCGGGGACTGGTCCTGCTTTGAGCAGGGGTTCGACTAGATACCTCCTGAGGTCCCTTATGACCCTGATATTCTATGATCAGTCACCGAGTAGCCAAATAGTTGGCCAGTGACAGAGGCCACAGGCTTTTGAGTAACAGATTCCGGTCACGTTTGACAGGAAGGTTCCATGGATACAGGGCTGATAAATGACCAGTCAATTGTTAGAGACTCCAGTGGGTCAATAGGTTGCTTATCTCCCAGCTGCAGCACCTTCTACTGCTGCTTTAAACATCTGCAGCCCACGCCACTCACCACGATAGCCTCTGTTCAGTATTTATTAACCCTTTATAAGTGGAATCTGAATGGAAAGTAGGACCCAGATTCCACCCTGTGACAGTCCAGGCTTCGGACACCCCCCAACCATCCCGTGCACGGACGTTCCAAGGACAGTTGCGTAAGCCGGGTGTTGGATTGGCCAGGGAGTTTGCAGTGTGATGCCAGGGGATCTGGGATAATCCAGCCAGGGGCTCTGCAGGTATGAAATGCTGAGTGGGGATCTCGGATCTGTTTTCCCAAAGACACAAGTGCACTGATCCAGCAGCCGTTATTCGGGCAGCCCGAGGGCAGGATGTGGCCCAGGACAGGGCCCGTGGTGAGAACTTGAGGGCAAAGCCTGGCACAACTCAAGTGGGACAGCTAGTGCTGCCTGGCGCTCCCCTGTGGGCAATCTGACCCCGCCAGCAGGATCCCCAGGACAGGGCAAAACCCCTACCTGGGCTTGCCCTCATCACTGCTGGAAGGGGCCTCCAGCCTTGCCTAGGAGGTGCCCTGGGCTATAGATATATTTTGGTGCCCATGTGCCTTTCCTGGCGAGGGCTCGCTGGGTCAGTGCACGGCGGGGAGGTGCGGGGGGGGCAATCCCTAGAGAAATCCGACCAGGTCATACAGCAGCGCACAGCCCAGCACAGAGGGGACGAGCAGAGACATCAAAGCAAAAGGGAGGAGAGTGGAGACACTAACAGAGAAAGGGGGGGGGGACTTGATTGGGAGCAGGACGCAGGGCCTGGGAAGACAAGGATCAATCATCCCCCCCCCCGGTGTCCAAGTCTCTTACTTGTTCTCCCCCGGGCGCGGCAGGGGCCTCTGACTCCAAGGGGGCTCCCAGCCTGGACCGCGCCGGGGCCGGGGCTGATCCGGTCTCACTCCGGATTCTGCTCGCCGCCTGCCCCGCGCAGCGCGGTGTCGGAGCCCTTGGCGATCTCCCTTCGGCCGCAGGGAGCCCCGGGCGCTGCGCTCGCTCTCTGGCCTCTCGCCCCAAATCACTTTCGTTGCAGGTGCTGCCCCCGCCCCCTTCCCTGGCGGAAGCCGCGCTGCTCCGGTTTGTCATTGGCCCGGGGCGCTGCTCGTCCGGATCAAACCGCGCCGCAGCCACCCTGTCCGCCCCCAGCGGCGACTGCGAGTCTGTGCCCTCAGCCCGGAATTGGCGAGCATGGTGGGAGGAGGGCAGGGCACAGAGCCCGAGGGGCCACCAGCGCTGCGCTTGGGTTGCCAGAGCTAGTGTGACCAGCCCCCTATAAAAAAAAAAGCCCCAAATATCGTGAGTGTCCCTACAGAATCAGGACACCTGGTCACCCTAGGCATAGCCCCTGAGAGCTGATGCCAAGGAGCGGGGCTAGGCGGGGGCTGCACCCTGCCGCTGGCTAGGAAACTGGGTATCCACATCACACACTTCAGGGTGAACAGGAAGTGCTACAGAATACAGCCAAGCGAGGCCGTGGAGCCCAGGCTCCTGCTAACTGATTCCAAACACGGCTCTCTAAGGCTGACTGCTGGCAATCTAATAACAAACGGAATGAACACAGAGAAATCCAGCGCCCTGCTCAAACTGGAGGACAACATGAGGCTAACCGGTACCAGGCAGCCTGCTCCGGGCACCCACGTGTGGATCACACAGAGAGGCACGCCAGAGAAGACACCGTCGAGGGTTATACAGATGACAGGCGTCATCTCCGGACCAGAGCGCCCAGGTGGTCATGGCTCTTCTGTAGCAGCAGGGCATGTGCTCCCCACCCCAAGCTCCGGGCCTTGGTGCACAACTTCTCCCTTCTCCTCTCTATCCACTGCTGCTGCCTCTGGATTCCTCAGTGGAATGAAGTGTTCGGGGCATCCAGGATGGTCTGGTCAGGTAATGGGGGATCTTCTGGATCTGTGGTTTCAGACGCCCCCCCGGGCTCATCCCACCGGAACACCAAAAAAGCGATGCATTCATAGACTAATCTTCAGTATGGGGAAACTATGCTCGCGGTCACTGCCAGCAGTGCCAGTTTCTTCCTCGGGTGTAACCGGGGTGAGCTGTATCAGGAGATGGCACTTGTGACTGTGGGACGCCTTGGGAGAGGTGCCAGTACCACAGTCGTAGTGCAGGGGACAAGCTGTCCAACAGGCAACGTCTGGTGTCTGTGGAGAACCTTGCTCAGCCCTCCCCAGGCTGGAAGGCCTGGCAACGTCTATGACGTAGGTTTAGCTTTCCAAGGGTCTGCAGTTTTATGCTTTCTCTGGAGACCAATGTTCTGTATCAAGATTCGGTTTCCGGGCTGGAGGGCTGGATCTCTCAGGCCCCTATCATATCCGGCTTGGTTAGACTCTGCTTTTCCTTACAGCTTCAGATGCTTCTCTCAATCGCGCTCTCAGCCGGGTGACACACTGGAGGTCGGTTTCAGGGCAAGCACCATCAGCAGATGCTGCAAAGCACACATCCACAGCCTGTCTAGCCTCTCTCCCAAACCTCACATCTCCAGGGGACTACCCCGTGGACTCGTTCCTTGGGCAAGTCTAGGAATAAACTACAAATCTGACATGCTGGCTCCATTTGGATGTTTTAATCAAGGTGCAAAGTGCCCGATTAAACCTCTCTGGCTATAGGTGTCCTAGAGGGCTGTTGGAAGTGGTTCAGGATTTCCTCTCCACTAGCCATCTGCAGTAGCTCCTTGGCAAGGTGGCTCTTGAAATCTCTCCCTGGAGCTGGGAGGATGCTACAGAGCAGGCCATAGAGAACAAAGTCCTTTTCCCACAATCCTTTTGCACCGGTGGTTGCTCTCTGGTCCTTGGTGGGAAAGATCTGAGATCTGTCACCATTAGTACGTGTCCAGTATTGTCACCATCATCCGCCAAGCTCAGGAAGTCCATACAGACAAGATCCAGTGGTTCCACGGCTGATAATGTTGACCAAAGGACAGATGTTTTGGGTAACGTTTTCCTCTGCATGTGCCATGAGCAAGCTTTGCAATGCTTCTCTACACGATGTGCCACATGAGTTCACTAAGTCAAGTGTCTTGTCCTCTCCCAGGAGACCCAGGTCTTCATGGCAAAAAGGAATCTTCCTAAACCTAACTTTCTGCAGGGCCTGGGACCCCTGACTTACATGATGCAGCAACTTGCTTCTCCGGGTAAGTTTACTCCCATATCTAGCTGAGAAGACTTCTCCAATAACTCCAGCCTTCCCTTGTCCAGGGCAGAAGTGAAATCCCTTACACTGGGGTCTGTACCTTCTAATTTGTTCTGCTGCGGTAGAGAAGTCACATCCGAACTGGTGAAGCAGGCATAGGAGGTGAAGATCGTTTCTGGAGGGGCTCCTAACTGGTCCACCACTCTGGGTTGGCAGCTGTTTGTTGGACCCTGTGGATGGCACATACCCTTTACTTCAGGTGCAGGAATAGTCCTCCAGGAGTCAGGTACCTGGTCCTGTCCTGGTGGAGGGCATCAAGACAGATGTTGGAAACCAATGACCATGAATGTCTTAGGGCTTGTCTACATCAGAAAGTTGCAGTGCTGGTGAGGGAGTTACAGCGCTGCAACTTTGAAGGTGTACACATCTGCAGGGCATCACCAGCGCTGCAACTCCCTGTTTGCAGCGCTGGCCGTACTCCCGTTTTGTCTCGGGTGTAGAGGATCCAGCGCTGGTAATCCAATGTAGACACTTACCAGCGCTTTTCTTGACCTCCGTGGAAGGAGGAAGCCTCTGGTAATCAAGCTGGTCTCCTTCCCCGGCTTGCTCTCGCGTTCCCGGAACCCTGAGCAAGCAGGTCTCCTTCCCTGCGGTTTGCAGGGTGGTTCGGGGAACGCGAGAGCAAACCGCGGCGAAGCTGGTCTCCTTTCCCGGTTTGCTCTCTCGTTCCCGGAACCCCGAGCAAGCAGGTCTCCTTCCCTGCGGTTTGCAGGGTGGTTCGGGGAGCGCGAGAGCAAACCGCGGCGAAGCTGGTCTCCTTTCCCGGTTTGCTCTCTCGTTCCCGGAACCCCGAGCAAGCAGGTCTCCTTCCCTGCGGTTTGCAGGGTGGTTTGGGGAACGCGAGAGCAAACCGCGGCGAAGCTGGTCTCCTTTCCCGGTTTGCTCTCTCGTTCCCGGAACCCCGAGCAAGCAGGTCTCCTTCCCTGCGGTTTGCAGGGTGGTTCGGGGAACGCGAGAGCAAACCGCGGCGAAGCTGTTCTCCTTTCCCGGTTTGCTCTCTCGTTCCCGGAACCCCGAGCAAGCAGGTCTCCTTCCCTGCGGTTTGCAGGGTTGTTCGGGGAACGCGAGAGCAAACCGCGGCGAAGCTGGTCTCCTTCCCCGGTTTGCTCTCTCGTTCCCGGAACCCCCCTTGAAGCCGCCCAACAGCACTGCAGTGTGGCCACATCTAACACCACTTGCAGCGCTGGTTGCTGTAAGTGTGGCCACTCTGCAGCGCTGGCCCTATACAGCTGTACTAATACAGCTGTAACAACCAGCGCTGCAAAATTTTAGATGTAGACATGGCCCTAGAGTAAAGACAGCAAAGAGTCCTGTGGTACCTTATAGACTAACAGACATATTGGAGCATGAGCTTTCGTGGGTGAATACCCACTTCCTCAGATGCATGTAGTGGAAATTTTCATACCTGCCCCTGGAAATTTCCACTACATGCATCTGAGGAAGTGGGTATTCACCCACGAAAGCTCATGCTCCAAAACGTCTGTTAGTCTACAAGGTGCCACAAGACTCTTTGCTGCTTTTACAGATCCAGACTAACACGGCTCCCTCTCTGATACTTAAAGTAATGAGCATCCCTCAAAATGCAACGTGCAAAATTACCACTGAAGCTTTTTAAAAAAATGATTCACAGGCACAATGGTGGATTTTGAGTAGTCTGGCAGTTTCTTAAAAACCCATTTTTGAAGAAAATGAAATAGTGGCACTTTACTGTCCCGGTGCTCTTTAACCCTCTCCCCCTACCCCGCGAATAAGATTGAGGGTTTGATGATACAGATATACTGAATGGTGACACAAATATAAAGAAGAATAATTGTTAAACGGTAACTTAAGGGCTTTGTTAGTTCCACTTTCGTAATTGATAATTATGGATAGTGAATGAATTTGGATGAGGTGACATTTAGGCCAGGGCCTTAGCCCAACTGTGCCTGGCATGAATGTTGTCTTGCTAATTTTTTTCTCTTACATCGATTTGCTTAAATGTTACTGCTCCTTCTATGGGTAGAAATAAGGGCAAGGCATAAACAGCGAATGCTGTGTAAATTGAAGCTTGCCCAGGCATATTTCACAGGTTACATAAAGACAAATGCTTAATGCTGGTTGGAGAAAAAGTTAATAAATGTGTTATGTGGAAATATTAAGACTCTAAGTGATGGAGAGGCTCAAATTGGAGAAATGCCAGACCAGAAACTGAAGGAATGAGACTGAAGAACCAGACCAGGGGTCAAAAGCCACAATAACCATCGTGAAGTACAAGAGAACTTCCTGGTACTCTGAAATTTGGTAACTTGGGCCCCCACCTGTTACATCTTATCTGTTTACTATCTAGCATAAATATATGTGCAGACACAATACGTGACAATAATTCTCCTAAACACTTATAAATAAAGGTGAAAACTGATTAAGCGTAAATTGGGTGGATTTATGACTCAGTTTCCCACCTTACAGTCCCAACACAGGACATCAGTGCTTTTCAGGCCAGGCCAGGAATGAAGACTGAAGTCACAGGTGGACAATACAGAGAGACAGTAGTGTCACGTGGCATGAAGTTCAGCTGCTGTTAGCACAGAGATCAATGGGTTGTTGTCTGTGTATACCAGAAATGTGACTTCACAGAGGTAGTCATGAAACTCATAGACTCCAAGCTCAGAAGGGACCATCACGATCATCTAGTCTGACCTCCTGCACATTGCAGGCTACAGAAACTGACCCACCCATTGTGACAAAGTGGGATTGTTCTTAATGTTTCCTCTGAATACTGTGTGGGTGCCTCAGTTTCCCCTATGCATTTCTTAAGTCTCCAGTGTGCATAAATGGCTGACGCTCTGTCTCCTGGCAACAAATGGCCTTGGCCCTTCCCCCGTGCAAGGGGATGGCTAAAGGTGAACAGAGAGATCAGGTGACTTCCTGGTCCGGGAAAGAGACAAAGGCGCTGGAGGGGGTTTCAGTTTGGGGCTGGCTGGGGATGGGAAATGAGGGCAGACATGGGTGTCTGGCTCGCTGGACCCCAGAATGGACCCGGCTGAGGAGTCCTGTTCTCTGTATCTACAAGCTCTGTTTTAGACCGTGTTCCTGTCATCTATTACACCTCTGTGTTACTGCCTGGCTGAGAGTCACATCTGACTGCGAAGTGGGGGTGCAGGACCCGGTGGCTTCCCCAGGACCCCACCTGGGCGGACTTGCTGTGGGAAGCGCACGGAGGGGCAGAGGATGCTGAATGCTCCAAGGTCAGACCCAGGAGGTGAAGACGTGGGAGCTTCTTGCCCTGAACAAGTCTGCTCCAAGGGAGAGAAGGCTCCCCAAAGTCCTGACTGGCTTTGTGGGGAGCAGTTCCAGAGCATCGCCCAGGGACTCCGTGACACCCACTCATCCAGGAGCTGGACTCGATGCAGAGGGGTTTATGTATCTCACGGCTGTTGCAGAGTGGACGGAGCTCAAGCCTCAGCCCCGAATCAGAAGGCCTGCGTAGTGCAGTACGGACTTGTTAGCACGGCTGTGAGATCCGTGGCCAGCAAGTGCAAGCCCAGGTTTACAATGCAAGCACAGCATTTGAAACACAGACCACAAGCCCGGGTCCCCCAGGCCCGGCCTCACGATGCAGTGTAGACACAGCATCCAGCTCTCACTTTCCCATCTGTACAATGGGAATAATCACCCTGCTACACAGGGAGTTGTGAGTGTAAACACAGTAAAGATTGTGGGGTGCTCAGAGACCTCAGGATGGGGCTATACAAGCACCTAAAAGAAAGCTTACATAACTTGGCCTTCAATGTCCCTTTTCTGCATCATTGATTAGATGAGCCAATTTTGCAAGGTTTTGCCCCAAATTTCACTGGCTTCAGCTGCCAAGCGACCCGCAGGCTAAAAGATACAAAGAATACAGCATAGCGCTGGCCTGAGAGGCTGCAACATGGTCGGCCGTGATCAGCAAATGTAGGAACTGCTATTCTCCTTAGGGACTCAGCCTCGAGTAACTGGCCCGCCCAGTAACCAGCCCAGGCATGCAGCAGTTTTGCATAGTTGTTCAGTTCATAATTTTGCTCTATCAAGAGTCACATGTGATCACCAAAGCCGCCACTCAGAGCAGCGTGATACCCTCTGAGAGCACAAGGCCACTATGTCAGGTCAATGGACCACCGCAAATAGCTGGTAATACAATCTGGCCGGAGTCTCAGATTCACAGAGTTTAAGGCAGACTCATCTCGTCTGACCTGCCGCGTACCATGTCACCCAGTTACCCCTGCATAGAGACCAATTACAAACTGCCCACACCCCCATGTAGACTTTTCTGTTTAAAGGATGATTCTTCTCAGTGCTCTAAAATCCACATGTGTACACAGACTATCTTGACATTTGCCTAGCTTCATGGGAGAGCAGGGTAGGTTTCATGGTCAAAATATGGGGTCATTTGGGCAAGAGGTTCCTGAGATACAGTCCCCAACCCCCACAGCTTTTCTTAAAGTTCACAGACTGTGCCTGTGGGGGCGGGGGGTGTTAGTACACACCTGGCTTCTGAAACATGAATGGCTTCATGGGAGGGGGAGCTGGGAAGTGGGGAAGGACAGAGACACACCAATCTTCTCTCACATGTGTAAAGTTGCTGTGATCACCAGCTCAGAAAACTGTCCATTTCTTGGGACATGGACCATGCCTGAGATTTCTCTCACCAGCCCTGTTAGGACTAGTGTGACCATTTCCCAGCACGACCATTATCCCGAAGCATCACCGGGGCGGGAGGGGGCACTTAGGCATCACATAGCAACCGTGTGGCCTAGTGGAAGGACCAATGGCTTGAGACGCAGAAAACCTGGGCTCTATCCTCTGGTCTGCCACAGGCCAGCTGGCTAACCTTGGCCAAGTGATGTCATCTCTGTTCCAAGAGGTTCCCCATCTGTATGAGGGGGATAATCATGTTTCCTGGGCTAGGTTTTACCACCTCCTGCCATGTTCCCAGCATCTACAGTGGGGCAGACTGAGGTCTTTCCATCGCTTCCTGTCTTGTGTCTGCTTCATGACGTCATTCATCTTTAAACCTTTGTGTTCTGTGTCATTCTCCACTGTGTCTGTCCAACGCATCCTTGGCCTTCCTCTAGTTCCTTGCACTCTGGTATGTCTCACCTTCTGACTTTGGAATCTATGAAAACCACTGGCATCTGACACTCAATTGGAAGAGAATCTCCTACCCGATAGCAGTAGTAGGTCTCTTATCCTATGAGCCAAACCACTAGAGGGCAAACTTCTCTCTCTCTCTCTCTGGTTCACACTGCTGTCCATCCCAACTCACATTGATCTGGCTCCACCGGGCTGGCCCAGCTGATTCGGCAGCAGCCGGAGTAACGTTGCTGGCACTGTTTGGCCAACCCTGCCTAAAAGAGGGGCGGGGCATCTCCAGTCAGATCGGGCTGTAAATCTGTCCCTGAGGTCAGGGGAGGCTCCAGGCCCCAGCACGCCAAGCGCGTGCTTGGAGCAGCATGCTGCGGGGGGCTCTCTGCCAGTCACCGGGAGGGGGGCAGGTGGCTCCGGTGGACCTCCTGCAGGCACACCTGTGGAGGGTCCGCTGGTCCCACGGCTCCGGTGGACCTCCCACAGGACCTCCCGCAGGTCCATCAGAGCCGCCTGCTGCCCTCCCGGTGACCGGCAGAGCACCCCCCATGGCATGCCGCTGTGCTTGGGGCGGCAAAATGTCCAGAGCCGCCCCTGCCTGTGGTAAGTCCCTGGCACCGTGTTGGGAACCCCAGCTCTGCTTCCATCCCTGGCGCCATGTCGGGGACCCCCAGCCCTGCCTCGGGACCCCTGGCCCTGCCTGCATCCCTGGCACCGCCTTGTGGACCCCAGCTCTACCTCTGTCCCTGGCCCTGCCTTGGGGACCTCCAGCTCTGCCTCTATCCCCGGCCCTGTGTCGGGGACCCCCAGCTCTGCCTCTATCCCTGGCCCTGCCTCGGGGACCCCCGGCTCTGCCTCCATTCCTGGCTCTGCCTCCGTCCCTGGCCCTGCTTCGGGGACCCCTGTCCCTGGCACCACCTCGGGGACCCCCGGCTCTGCCTCTGTCCCTGGCCCTTTTTGGGGGACCCCCAGCTCTGCCTCCGTTTCTGGCTCTGCCTCCGTCCCTGGCCCTGTCTCGGGAACCCCGGCTCTGTCTCCGTCCCTGGCCCTGCCTCGGGGACCCCCTGGCTCTGCCTCCGTCCCTGGCCCTGCCTCGGGGACCCCCGACTCTGCCTCCATCCCTGGCCCTGCTTCGGGGAACCCCAGCTCTGCCTCCGTCCCTGGCCCTGCCTGGAGGACCCCCAGCTCTGCCTACGTCCCTAGCCCTGCCTCGGGGACTCCTGTCCCTGGCACCGCCTCGGGGACCCCCGGCTCTGCCTCCGTCTCTGGCCCTGCCTGGGGGACCCCCGGCTCTGCCTCCATCCCCGGCTCTGCCTCCGTCCCTGGCCCTGCCTAGGGGTCCCCCGGCTCTGCCTCCGTCCCTGGCCCTGCTTCGGGGACCCCCGTCGCTGCCACCGCCTCGGGGCCCCCAGGCTCTGCCCCCCGAAGGAACCGGGTGCGGTACCAGCTGGCCGCCTCCTGGCTGCGCTGCGCTGCGCTCGCCCCGGCATGTTCCCCGGCCCGCGGGGGGAGGAGCTGCCGGCCGGGACCCTCCCTTCTCGGCTTGTGCCCGGGCCCGGAGACGCTGCGCGCCTAGGGAGGAGCCTGGCCGACAAACACACTCGCCGCTGGGGAGGTGGAGGAGCGAGCCCGGCCGGAGAGGCCCGAACCCCGGTAAGGAGCTGGCGCTTGGCCCCGTGCCCACGGGCTGGAAACGTTCCGGCCCTTTGCGAGGAGCCGGGGGCTGAGCCCGAGCGGGGAGCCGGGCCGGGGCTGGGCGCAGCGCAGCGGGGAGCCAGGCCCCTCGGGTGCCAGAGCCCGCGTCGTGCGCTCGGCTCCCCCCGGCCGGGGTCTCGGAGCAGCGCCGGGGCCCGGCTCGGGATCCAGCGCACGGGCCCTGGGTCGCTCCCTAGCCGGGGGACCGGGGCGTCTGGGGGCCGCTGCTGGGTGTGGGCTGCTCGGGGGCGAAGGGCCCCGCAGGGGCGGAGCTGGGCAGCGGGTCCCCAGGGCCGGGGTCAGACCTTGCCTAGGCCGGGGGTGGGAGGCAGGGGCCGGGTGTCTCCTTCCTGGCAGGGCCGCTGGGTGCGTTCGGGTTGGGTGGGGTCGGGCTCAGGCAGCTGGAGCTGGGAGCACCGGGGACTGGGGTCGGTTTGTGCTGCGGGGGGGACGTGTAAAAGCCTGGCAGACAGCAGACAAGGGCTGGGCAAGCCCCCCCTCCCCGCCAGTGCCCCTCACTCCCGACCCGCAGCCCCTGCTAGCCCAGCCCTAGGTTCCCCCCACTGCTCTGCCAGTGCCCCTCACTCCTGACCCGCAGCCCACACTGGGCTCTTCCCCCTCCCCCCCATAGCTATATGAGAATTACTTAGCCTACACCCCTGAATGGTGCTTATCACCAGGAGCGGAGCCCTAGGCGGGGGTCCTTGCAAGCTCCCGGTCGGCGGCAGTTCTGCAAGGCGGGGGTCCTTCCGCGCTCCCGGTCTTCGGGGCACTTCAGCAGCGGGTCGCGGAGCGACTGAAGGACCCGCCGCAGAAGACCCGGGGCTCGGAAGGACCCTCCCCCCCCGCCACCGAATTGCTGCCGAAGGCCACAGAATGTCACCCCCCAAATCCTGGCGCCTGGTCGCCTAACGGGCAGCGCCGGCCCTGCTTATCACAGCGTGTGCGCGGAGGAATAAGAGGCCTGGGAGAAGAGGGGGACAGGTGTGGTCTGGAGGGAGCTCCTGCTCCTTTCCCCATGACAGAGGCTTCTCTGCTCCCAGGTGCAGAGTCCATATCAGCTGCATGGGGAAGGGGCCAGGCCAACCCCCCTTCCCCCTCATGTCATGCTCCCTTCCCAGTCTCTCACCCCCTGCCTGTTTCCCATGCCCCTGGTGAGCTGTCCTCTCATCCAAGGCATTCCCAGGGCACCTATTACCCCCGGAGCCAGACACAGGCCTTAGGAGTGGCCCTCGGTTGAACATAGGCTCCTAGCTTCAGCTGCTCCTACTTCCTGGCTCTGTTTCTCCTGTCCCTTATGCCAGTGTAAACACACTGAGTGCAATGGAGTCACTCTGGAGTCACTGCGGAATGAGTGTGGGGGGGTCAGCTCATGTGGCAGTTAGCTGGGTTGCTCCTTGATCACACGCTGGTGCTCGTTGCGGTATTAGGCACTCCAGGAGGCCCCCGTTTGGCTGGAACAGACCCACCTAAGACATGACTCACTCCTTCCTTGTTTTTATTTTTCTAGCCTGGGTGTGGAACTGCTCTGGGGTGAGTGGATCCAGGGGCCCAGCGATGGGATTTCTGTACCCTTCCAACTCACCCCTCAATCCAGGGAGGTTTCTGCTCTGTAAAACCTGGGAGTCAGTAATCAGCAATAATTAACACTGCTACTAATGGGGGTGAATTTGAAACATGGTCAGGAAAGCGCTGTGTAACTGACATGACATTTGCAGCACATGGTTCATGGTTTATATCCCCTCCCCCGGCCGGCCGGGTCTGTTACAAGGGAAGGGTAATTCCCAGCTCCAGGAGAGGTTTCCCCGCTAGCTCTGCTGGAACTCGTGCGCTAGAGACAGAAGTGTAGCTGTGGCTAGCAGAACAAGGCAGCTGTGCCCAGTAGGATCCCCTCCAAAACACTCAGCATGTGTTAGGGCAGGCGGCCACTCTGCCATGGCAACACAGCTGTTTTTAGTACTAGTTTTTAGTGCACTAGCAGAGCTAGCCCAGGTGCATCTGTCTGAGCTGGAAGTTACACCCCCAGGTCCAGTGCAGACATGTACATTGGGTCTGCACAGCTTCTATGGGGCCCTGATCTCAGCTGGGGCTGCAGGCCTGGCTTTCCAGTGCAGGCAGGAGCCAGTGTCTGGTCCAGGCCCTTTTTCTCAGGGCTTCAGCTTTCTTTCTTCCAACTTATAACTAGTTTGGCAGAATCATCCCTTCTCCAGCTAAGCCAGGGTGCCTGCAGGGGCCCATCCGTTCTCCACAGGTTCGCACTCTACCAGCCACTTGCCTGAGAATGTCAGTCTGTTCTGACCTGCTTCCCATCCACCTCCTCACAAAACCTCCTGGCAACTCCCCCCACTTGGCCCCCTGGTTGGTTTTTAGACTCACCTGATCCCCCGCTGATCACTCTCAGCTGGGAAGTGTGGGGGGCGGGGGAAGCTTCTCCACTTAAAGGACCAGCACCCCATGACAGCCTCTTGAGGAGGAGAGATTAAAAAGACAGGGACTCTTCAGCTTGGAAAAGAGGCGACTAAGGGGGGATATGATAGAGGTCTGTAAAATCATGAATGGGGAAGTGTTCTTCACCTCTTCACGTAACACAGGAACCAGGAGTCACCCGATGAAATGAATGGGCAGTAGGTTTCAAACAAACATCAGGAAGTGTTTCACACAGTGCACTGTCAACCTGTGGAACTCCTTGCCTGGGGATGTTGTGAAGGCCAAGACTATAACTGGGCTTGAAAAAGAATGAGATACGGTCATGGAGGATGGGTCCATCATTGGCTATGAGAGAAGATGGTCAGGGATGCAACCCCCTGCTCTGGGTGTCCCTAAACCTCTGACTGCCAGAAGCTGGGACTGGATGACAGGGGATGAGTCACTCGCTAATTGCCCTGTTCTGTTCACTCCCTCCGAAGCATCTGGCACCGGCTATTGTCAGAGACAGGACACTGGACTAGATGGACCATTGCTCTGTCCCAGTCTGGCCATTGTATGTTCTTAAAATAGTAATAACACTAATCACTTCTCTATAGTGCCCTGCCAGGATTTAAAAGCAGCGCCCAGCTGTTAAATAGACACTGTCAGAGAGTTTATTAGAGAGATGAGGGGGGTGGGGTGATGTTAATTATTTTCTCTCTAAGGTCCTGGGACCGACAAGGCTCCAACCCCACTGTGGACAGCAGTGGAGAGCGTCGATTATTAACAGTTATTATTCATTTGAACTCCATGGGAGGGTTCTTGAGTGATGTTGCTGGGCTGCACAGGGACTGGCCTGGTGACTCATATGGAGAATATTCTAATGCCAAATAAATTGAGGGCGTGGTCTCGCCTGGGCCTGGTGTGCTGCCCTGGCTATTGCAGAATGAGAGGGGCTTGCGGGAGGGCGAGGAGGATGATCCAGGTCTGGAAAAACGTGGGTGTGAAGAGCAATTGAAAAGCCTGGGACTGTCGCCTTAGAAAGGAGACCCCCCACCCCATCCAACAGTGACCGAGAAAGGCAGCTGGGGGAGCGTCTGTTCTCCATGTCTCCTAACTCAAGAACCGGGGACAGGCGATGAAATTGAAAGATGGGGAACAGAAAACGGATAAAAGGCAACAGTTTTAAATGCGGCAGGGAATTCGCTGGTGGAATTTGCCAGTGGAACTCTCCGCCACAGGAAGCTGTGAAGGCCAAATGCTTCGCAAGCTTTAAAAAGGGATTGGACCTTTATGTGGACACTTACAATAACTAAGGCCAGCGTAGATTGTGGCAGGATAGTAAACCTCCTGCTTCAGGGCTTGAGCTGACCCCCAGTTGTTAGAGATCAGGGTGGGCTTAATGGGAGGGGGATCTGCTGCTGCAGGGTTCTTGCACCTTTCTGTGCAGCGTCTGGGACCCGTCACTGAGCCAGGTGAGAGGGACCTCAGCTCTGATCCAGCCTGGCTCTTCCTAAGTTACTCCCAAGCACAAGGATTTTCAGGATCAGGTGCTAATTTTAGGCCTCGGGGTATGTGATCCGTAGCTCAGCTGATCTCGTCCCAGTGTTAACAGGCAGGTTTGCGCTTGGATTGACGCATACCCCAGCGACAATCTCCTGCAGCTGCCTGGCAACTTGGGTGGCCGTTGACACCACGGCCAAGTCCAGAGGGGCAAGGCGCTGCTGGACACGACTTTGTACAGGGGGTGAATACCAGGGCAGAGCCAGATCCAGCCCAGTGCTGCCGGGCGCGAGGAGTGGGCAGGGACACTCAAGCGGCGGGAGATGCGGGGAGCGAGCCGTGTGGCCACCCTAGAGAAGAGGCAGGCCGATGACAGGGGCGCAGATGCTCAGCTGGTGGGATGGTGCCCGTGTGGTGCTGAGCTCATTGATGGTGGCTGAGGATCAGGCCCATTTCTTCCCTGCAGCTGGCAGCATTCTCAGGGACAGAGGCTGGGACCTTCTGATCTCTTGACTCTGCTTTGAATCAGCGGTGATGCCGCTGCTGCCAGAATCAAGCCCCTCCATAATTAACCTGACGAGGCCCCTCTAATTAATTAAACGTCCTTTGAGTGGGAGCAGGATCGTTGTCCTCCTGCTGTGACAGGGAAACCGAGGCACAGAGGGGGCTTGTCAAAGGGGGACCTTGCATCGTGGGGGGGAGGATTAGCGTGCAGAGAGAAGGCGGGCTGGGGGCAGGGGGCAGGGATGTGCTGGTGACTCTCGGAGACGGATGTTGTAGCAGGGGCTGGTTGGTCTTGTGCTGGGAGCTGCCGCTCCCCTTTCTAGAGGTCGCGGGTGGGGTCGGGGGGGGGCTGCTGTGGCTGGTTTTAGTTCCCCATCCGCCCAGGCAGGAGGATCCCCAGGCTGTCACATGCTTTGCCTGGCCGCCCACGGAGCGAATTGACGTACAGCAGGGAGCACGGCCTGTGGCACCGGGACCCCCTGCAGCAACACTGTGTGCTGCCCCCAGCCAGGGCCATTTGTAGCGTCTCCTGCCACCTGTGCCCACCTACTCTTGCTCCGCCTGGCCGGTGGGCTGCCCTCCCGGGGGAACACAGGGGTCCTTCCTCCCTGGGGCCTGCTGCTTGTCCCACCCCCCAATCTTTGATCTCTGCCCTCCCTTTCCCGCCTGCCCCCAGATAGGAAGAGCAGTAAACAGAAGGGGTCCCATTGCTTCCTCCTGGCTCTTTGGGTGTCCAGTGGGAGCAGGGGGGCCCAAGGTGCCCCGAGGCAATGGACTCGTTTGCTGTCAGCCGCCAAGCCCCCTCCACCGCAGGGCGTGTGGCAGAGGAAGCAGGTCCGTTGACCCGCTCCCCGTTTCCTTCCGGGCCCCGGAGCCCTGCTCTCATCCCGCACGCTGGGCAGTGGCTGAGCTGAATGCCTGTTGCGGGCAGACTTGGGGCTGCCGTGGGGTTTGGATCAGAGCACGGGAGAGCCGCTAGCCGGCAGCTCCACGGGGTGGGACACTGGGGTAACCTTATGGCAGGACTCTCATGAGTGTCCTGGCATCACCTGTTGCATTAGTGTCTGCGGCCTGCCCCTCCCTGGCTGCCTGCCCTGTCACTCCCTTGGCCTGGGCTTCCGGGTCTCGCCCACCTGCAGAGGGCTCCGGCTGGATGTCCCGGGAGGCAGAGCCCGGCGCTCCTTTCCCTGCCTTACCCCGAACGGAAAGGTCGGCTCCGGCTCGGCCCGCCAGCTACGCCTGCCCACGGCAGAGCAGTGTGTGGCCACGATTCACAGGCCCCACCTGGGCTGCTGCTTGCGAGAGGGATTCCCGCGGGAGACCCCGACTGGACTGAGAGGGGACGAACGGAACCGCAGCTGGATTCCCACTGCGGTGAGACATGTGGGGCTGGCCCCGATCCAGCAAAGCACGTGATCCCCTTCTCCCAGTCCTCTCCGGGCCCCCCTGCTTCTCCTGGGAAACAGCCTCTCAGCCCCATGGCCCTTCAGCTCAGTGGTCCCCTCCTCCCTGTCTCCTTCAGGGGACAGGCTGATCTTCTCTCACCCACTGGGGTTTGCTGTGCAGACCACCGCTTACTCTGTGCTTAGCTGAGCCCTCCACAGCCGCCTCTAGCAAACTCCTGTGCCGGTCTCTGAGCATCCGAGCGGCGTGTCCGTCTCCATCGTCTTTGCCGAGGTACCCGCGCGCCTCCCCGCCGTGTGACTGGGTCCTGGGGGGCCCGCTGCTGCGGGCTGTCCATCAAGAGGGACGAGATGGGTCCATCTACACTGCAGCCAGAACCCCAAGTCTCGGCACGGGGGCCAGTTGGCTCAGGCTCGGGCTGCGGGAGTAGGGATTGCGGTGCAGACGTTTGGGCTGGGGCTGGGGCTGGGGCTGGAGCCCAGGTTCTGAAATCCCCGCCCCCAGTGGGGTTTGAGTCTGCATGACAGTTTGTAGCCCTGCAAGCCCCAGCCAGCCGCGGGGCTTTTACTGCTGTGTAGATGTCGACTTTCCTGGCTCTGTCTCCCCGTTGGATTTCCTCTCTGTGCTCAGCCCCGGGTCGCTCCCAGCATCGCTGCTCCCTGGCGGCTGCTCTTCAGGTGCCCCCCACCCACACCCCGAGAGATCAGCTGCCTTTTCCCCGGCAGACTCGCTCGGTGGAGGGTTTCCGCTCTGGCTCAGGGTCCCCGGTCGGGCGTCACTGGCTTTTTGCTGCTCCTCGCTGAGTGCAGCTCCCCCTGCGAGTATCATTCACGTCCGTCCGTCCGTCTCTCTCCCTCTTCCCAGCCATCAAGGGCGATGTCAAACAGGTCGGGCTCCGCAGATCACTGAGGTTCCCCTTCACTCAGCTGCCTCCCCCAGCCGCCCCCTCCACACTCCTTCTTTCCCCTAAACTAGCCCCTGTCTGAGACCCCTCCCCAGCTCTTGAACACCGGGGTCCCTCCTGATCCTGCCCCCCGCTGAGTCTCTCCAGGCCACAAGGATACTACAGGGTAATCAAAGCCGGGGCATCTACACTGGAGACCTGACCAAGCTGCCCCACACATCACAGCCTCTGCCAATAGCCAAACGGGACAGGCCACTGGCTAAACCCTCTGTGCCTGCAGCGTGGGCCGTCCTGGGCAGCAAAGGGCAGGAGCGTAGGGGGCCTCCCCAAGACAGGGCTGGGTCTGGGGGCTGCCCTGAGTTCTCTCGGGATCCCTGTACTGGCTGCGTGTGGCCGAGCGGGGCCGTGACCCGTCCCCGGGCCTGTTCTGCCAGAATTACAGACTGTTGCTTCACGCATGTGATGGGGCTGATTCCCTGGGGGGCGAGGGGGAGGGGTTCTGCTTTCTGGGACCATTGGAATCTGGGCAGCAATCGGAGCCATTCAGGTAATGGGGGAATCCGTGCACTCCAGTGGGAGTGGGGGGCCCTGAATTGGGCTCAGGGTGGGGACAGACCCCAACACCTAGCAGAGATAGATGCTGCAGCCCTGGGTCGTCCTGCCAGCTGTTCGGAAGGGCTCTTACCCCGTTCTCTGCACCTTTCCTCACTGCAGGCTACGGTGATGGGCACGATGGGAGGAAGAGGATTACTCCGTGTCACCCCCCGCCGAGGTGGGACGAAGGTGGGGTCACAGGGAGGCTTGAGTCATGCCAGGCCTGGATGTTGGGGTACTTGTGGCAATCCAGGAGGCAACCAGCAGCATCACAGCCCCGCAGTCCCCCAGGAGGAGTTGGTGGCTGGTTAGAGGGAGGCCCAGGGCATTTTGGCAATTAATTGACCTTTGACTATTAGTGGTAACTATGCCCAGTGGTCTGTGATGGGATGTTAGATGCGGTGGGATCTGAGTTACTACAGATAATTCTTTCCTGGGTGTCTGGCTGGTGAGTCTTGGCCACATGCTCAGGGTTTAGCTGATGGCCATATTTGGGGTCAGGAAGGAATTTTCCTCCAGGGCAGATTGGCAGAGGCCCTGGGGGTTTTTCACCTTCCTCTGCAGCGTGGGGCACGGGTCACTTGCTGGAGGACTCTCTGCACCTTGAGGTCTTTAAACCACGATTTGAGGACTTCACTAACTCAGACATAGGTTAGGGGTTTGATACAGGAGTGAGTGGGTGAGATTCTGTGGCCTGCATTGTGCAGGAGGTCAGACTAGATGATCATAATGGTCCCTTCTGACCTTAAAGTCTATGGGTCTATTTGGATGGATCTGTTCTTCCAGGCGGATGCCACTGACAGATTGTGTAGGGGGGCACTGGGTGTTGGGTTTGGAGCACCCAGCCTGCAGTGTGAAATGGAACCCGAGGGGACTTGTTCACAAACAAGGGATAATGCCCAGGATATGACACCACATCCCCCACATCCGCCACCAGCCACCCCAAAATGAGCATGAGGAACTGAGCCTTGGGATGGATCTACACAGCCTGCAGCAGGGGCCTGGCCAGCTCTGGGAAGAGGAGGGGGCGAGTGGGAGGGCCCCCCAGACAGAGCAGCCCCCCGCTGCTTCTTACCCTGTAGCAGATTGGGCGGGAATGCAGCAGAGCCCGGGTCCCGAGGCGGATACCTCGCACTGGTGCAGAGCAGGTGCGGCTGGGTACAGGAGCTCTCCACCCCGCTGTCCCTGGGACAGGTGGACTATGGCAGCCAGGCAGCAGATCCTGCCCACGTCAGGGGACCCTGCGGAGTCAAGCTTGGGCTTTGGCTTGTATGTTTCAGGGGAGCCGGTCCCCTGTCTCCATCCCCACCAGCCCCGGAGAATCATCCCCAGGGATGCGCCACACCCAGCTGCTCAGAGCTGAGTCACGGCAGGGTCCCTGGGCATGTAAATATCGCTCTGGCTGGGGGAAGGGTCCTGGCTGCGCTGCGGGAGGAGGGGCAGGGGTGGATTTAGCCCCTGTCTGACTCAGTAGATGTTGGGATAAATGGAATGACCCCCCCCCGCATTTTGGACACTAGGTCTGTCTCCATGACCCGTTCACCCCTTGGCCCGCGGCAGGCAGGCAGGGGCCGATTGGGCTGGGGGTTTTGTGTTGGGGACACCCGTCTGCTGAGAACTGGGCTGAGACCCACCAAACTCCTGTCATGCAGGGGCACCCAGCTCTGTCCGAGCTCATCATGGGACGCTCCAGCGGACGGCAGTGGGCACCACAGCTGCTTGCAAAACCAGAGCCCAGAAGGCATTTTACTCCCTGACTCCCCCTGATCTCAGCGGACTGGGTGCCCAGCACCCACGGGCGCGAAGGCGGGTCTGAGGTGGCTTGTCTGGGGATCGGCCCTTCAACGGACGGATCCGACCCAGCAAGTGGGGGATCAGCGTAGAGGCCGGGAGCAGGAATTGCTGGCTAAGAGGCAGCGTGAAGACGAATTCTAGAGCTGTGACCGAAGCGCTGTCTCGCAGGCAGAGCCTGATCCTGCCCAGTGGCTCCCAGGCCTGGCCCTGGCAAGGTCCCAGCTCCCGACCGTGCGAGTGTTTCCCCGGAGGCTGACGGCCTCAGTATGAGATGGGCCCCCCGGGGAGCCCCCTTGGTTCCGGCTGGGAGAATGGTCATTACTCCAGGTTGCTGCGGGGTGGGATGTAGCTATTAACCCATAGGGTGCTGGCATCTTCCTGATGGCCCATAATCAGTGACAAAGAAACCCAGCAACATGGCCAGGGAAATTAACTGGGGTGGGCACCCGGGCTGGGGCTTATTGGCTGCCAGACCCAGCTTTGACAGGGAGCGGAGATCTGCCTGCGCCTTCAGGGGCTGGGGGTTAACTTCAGCTCCCCACACTCGGCCACTGCTTGGGGGAAGGTGGCCTCGAGGTTCGGTCTGAGGCTGGGAGCTCTCCGGTTCCTTGCCTGCTCCTGCCTTGTGTTATCAGCACTGCCCAGGGATGGTGGGACCATGAGGGTGGCAGCCCGCTCCTGGCTGCTGAGTCATCCCACCAGCTTGCGTCAGAGCTAGAGGGTGAGCCGAGGAGGGAAATCTCATGTTTGCAGCAGGAGCAGCGGGGCTGGACAAGTTGGGTGGCACAGAGAGGTGTGAGAGGGTTGCGTGGCGTGGAGGGCAGCGTCCCTTTAAATGGTTGGTGAGCCTGCTAGCGGCGCTCACCGTGTTCTGTGTCACAGAGGCTGTAGCGTGTGCAGCTGGCTCTGGTGGGTGTGTGCAGAGGTGCTTGTCGGGTGCAGCTGTGCCTCGGTGCTTCCTGGGGTTGTGTAAAGAGCAGAGGAGGCTGGTTGTGGTTATTGCCTAGCAGCGCGTTGAGAGGCAGTGAAAGAAGGAAAGCCCACTCGAGGGAAGGCAGGAGGGGCAGGATCCTGGTTGCTGGGATGGCTGAGGCTGGCGGAGAGGGCTAGTGTGCTGGGGAACGGTATCCGACCGCCAGGGCCATGGAGGGAGGGAGGGGGATGGGACGGGGCAGAAGGGAGCTGGCTTCTAGTGTGATGCAGCCAGAATGCCCCTGCCCTGTATTGCTGGGATGGGACTCGGGGATACTGGTGGAGGCCTGACAGCAGATGACCCCTTCGTCTGTTGCATTGGGGAGAGCTGGTTGCGCCAGGCTGGTCTACCAGATGCTCGGCAGACACAGCACAGAAGCTAGAGCACAGGGCTGCTGATCAGCCCTCACACAGCCCCCGCAGCCCTACCCAGCCTGGAGGGGTTCATCCCGGCTCCTGTTCCCGAAGGCCCCACCACGCCTGGCTGTTGCACAGAGACCCGAGAGCTCGAGTACTGAATCCACGTCCTCCCCCGACGAGCCACCGGGCTGGTGTTGTCTGAGCTCTCAGGGCTTGGTTCTCTGGCTGTCGCTGCCCCCGGTACAGCCTCCTCCGGGCCAGCGGGTTGCGAGATCAAATCCCCCAGCTCCTGTCCTAGGTGGGCCCTGCTAGGCAGTCAGGGCTGGCACCTCTGCCCGGCCAGATTGCAGCCTAGGAGGTTCCCAGGCAGGATTAGGAGGAGGCTCCAGCTGGAGGGTTAGGGCATGATGTGGGGGCTGGGGGAACAGTCTCGTCCCCGCGCTGCCCCCATATGGGTTGTAGGGTGAGGGAGTAGGTCACAAGGAGCTGGCGGGGATGGGGCCGTCTCTGGTCAGGAAGGAACGGGGCAGCTTGAAGGTGTCTGGTGCACAGGGGAGAGTGGGGGAGAGAGAGAGGCAGGAGCAGGCCGGGGCTAACTGGAGACCCCGGGGAGAACAGTGAAATCTGCCAGAGTATGTGGAGATGGAGGTGGCAGAGGTGCCTGGAGGATCTGAGGAGGAGAGTGAGAGGGGCAGAGATCAGGGGACCGGAGGATCTGTGAGGAGGAGAGTGAGAGGGGCAGAGATCAGGGGACCGGAGGATCTGAGGAGGAGAGTGAGAGGGGCAGAGATCAGGGGACCGGAGGATCTGTGAGGAGGAGAGTGAGAGGGGCAGAGATCAGGGGACTGGAGGATCTGAGGAGGAGAGTGAGAGGGGCAGAGATCAGGGGACCGGAGGAAGTCTGGAGCGCTCAGGGGGCAGGCAGGGGAGTGTTCCGGTGGCCTGAGAGGGGTAATGAACACATGGCTAGAGGCCGGGAACGAGGGCTACCCGGCCATGGTGGTTAAGTCTGTCCACAGGCAGGTGCAGGAGGGGGCTGAGCTGCAGGGGCAGTGATTCCGGTGGAGGGAGCTTGCACTGAGGCTCGGCTGGGGACGGCCAGACACGGGGGGAAGCCTGGGGAGACGGGGTGGGGGTAATCGGTCTCTGCCAGCCGCCCCACTGAACGCCGCCCCCTTTACCCTGCAGCCCTATCGGCAGCTGCTCTCGCACAGGGGGGGCTCGTGGGCCGGGCTGCCCCCGGGAACGGGTGTGATGTGCGGGGAGCAGCTGCACCCGGCATCTGGCCATGCTGTGAGTGCATGAGCCGGGAGAGGGGGCGGGGAGGGGCCAAGAGGCCCATGGGGAGCTACATTCCTGGAAGCCTCTGGCAGCCAAGAGGAGCCGGGAATAGAACTGGCCGGGCTAGAGAGGGGACCGCACCTGCGCCCTGGGCCGGCCAGTTGCCGGGAAGCCGGGAGGGAGGCGTGGCTGGAGTTGAGCCCGGAGAGCTGGCACGGGGCCTGGGTTTCCCCAGGAGTGCCAGGCAGTTGTGCCACAGACCCGAGGGGTGGTGGGGAGAGGGCATCCCTGGCACCAGAGCAGTCAGGCTGGTTTCGTTACGCCCCGGCTCGGTAACCTGGGACGCGGCTCCTCCCAGCCACAGCGTCAGGCCCTGCCTAGATTATTCTCCGGCTCCCTCCACCCCACGTTCTGAGCAACCCCAGAGCAGGGAGCGTCAGCGGGAACACATGGGGCCAAGCACCCCCTTGTGCCAGCATGCAAACGCCCCTCCTCCTCCGGCCTGTGACTCGATCCGGGGTGTAGGCCGGATGCCTCCAGGGAGACAGCAGAGCACGTGCCCGGAGGCAGACACTCAAGTGCCTGGGGAACATTTACCCTGAAAACTCAGGCTCCATGTGGCTTTAGATAGGAGTTTTGTGGATGGCAGCGGAGCCTAAAATTGGACGTGAGTGCCTAAACTCAGAGGCCTCTGTCCCTTTGTGATCCTAGCCCAGAGAGCCCCTGCTTCGTGACAGTGTTTCTGAGGTTGGGAAGATGGGGGGTTGCATTTGCGGGGGACAGAGGCAAACCCAGGTCACCAGTGACTCAACTCGGCAGCCTGTGGGCCAGCAGCTCCCTCATTTTCACTCCCCACTGCCAGGTCCCCCAGGCCACAGTATGGTGTGTTAACCCAGCCCTCCCCAGGGTCTCTGTCTCATGGCCGGGGAACTGTGGATTTTTCTCATCATCTGATCAACAGTCCCCCATGCAGCGGGGCCCAGCAGAGCCTGTGCTGCTTCTGCTTTTCCTTTCAGCTCTGGAGTTGTTCCCTCTGCTGAGGGCACAGCTGGGTTTCTTGCCCTTTTCCCCTTGGTCTCGCTTTGTATCAAAGAAGATAAAGAACAAAACAGAGAGGACGCAGCCCCACTTAGTGGCCAAAGTCCAGAGCAGGTAACAGATCTGGGGTCTGTCTCACCCAGACTGGTCCCACCCAGCACAGGATTGTTCCTGATCGTACAGTTCCTAGGGTTTTGTTTACTGCAAAAGTCCCAGGCCACAGGGCTCCCAGCCCTTTCCGTGGGATCTGGCTCTTCCTGAGCCTGATTTTTTTCCATCCTGATTTCATCCGGCTCGCCCTAGCCCCTTTGTCCAACACTGGTTCCCTTCAGACGCTGACACGCTGCCATCACATCTGCCCTCTGGCACAGCTCAGCCAGCCACACCCTGAGGGCCATCGCGCCGGCTTCATGGTGCGAGGCCGCTGGTGAGAGTGAAATCCCCCCGTTTTACCCAACCAAGCAGAGGGGAGACACAAGGCAAGTGCTGGGGACTGTTGCAAGGAACTTACTGGCCGTCTGACCATGCGGAGGGGGATGTTGAGACATTCACAACAAGGCCATGGGATCATCTGGGCCATGGCGGTTCCTGTTGTGTTTTAACTCCTGATGGGTTGGACCGAGCTGCCCATTCTGGGTTGTCACCTGACCCCCTCACCTGTGCTCAGGCTCTGCCATGCTCTCAGCACCTCCCCGGTGCCCTGGGACAAAGACCAGTCCCGGCTCCTGCCCTGTCACGGGTGCTCCTTCCTCCTGTCCTGGAGAGCAAAGCCAGGAAGGGGTCAGGCCCTGAGCTGCCCACAGATCCACTTGTCCTCTCCTTTGTCTGCTGGGATGCTGTTTCTTTCCCCAGCGATTCTCCCGAGCCGGCTCCACGTTCCTGGGTCTGCCCTGCATCCTGGGTGCAGAGCCCTGCTCCCCTCCCGGTGATCCTAACACTGTGCTGTAAAGCCATGGCACCATGTGCCGACGGTAGCACCAGTGCAATTATTTTGTCCTAGGCATGAGGGTGGCAACCGGTGGTAGGTCATCCCTGCCCTCCGGGGACTAAGATTCCAGGGTTTCCAGGTCACCAGCTGGGCAGTTTATTTTTGGCTGCACAGTCATAAAATTAACAAAACCATACAGAGGCCAGGCGTAGATAGCAAACGCCCCCCCCCTCCCCAACATACACCCTGTCCTAGAGAGCAGGCCTGATTCAGCGTGAGAGAGACACGCTTTACCTCTGGGCCCTACATTCAGGTTTCTAAAAGCCCAGACCAGCTGATACCTTTCCAGAGTGTTTTTCAGTTCCCATCCAGATCATCCGAGGAAAGAGCTCCTCTCTGCCCCGCCCAGTTTGCAGCCCAACCCCTACAGCAGGGGTCGGCAACCTTTCAGAAGTGCTGTGCCGAGTCTTCATTGAGTCACTCTGATTTAAGGGTTTGCGTTCCAGTAACACATTTGAACGTTTTTAGAAGGTCTCTTTCTATAAGTCTATAATATAGAACTAAACTATTGTTGTATGTAAAGTAAATAAGGTTTTTAAAATGTTTAAGAAGCTTCATTTAAAATTACATTAAAATGCAGAGTTCCCCCCCGCCCCCGGACCGGTGGCCAGGACCCGGGCAGTGTGAGTGCCCCTGAAAATTGGCACACGTGCCATCGGGGCTGCCCAGAGTGGGGGGCAAGTGAGGCAATTTGCCCGGAGCCTCGCAGGGGCCCCACGAGCCCTGGCCCGGCGGTGGTCCGGGTCTTCCATGGCAATTTGGTGGTGGGGGGCCCTTCGTGCTGCTGAAGACGCAGAGCGGCTGACGGGCCCCCTGCTGCCGAAATGCCGCTGAAGACCCGAAGCGCTGCCGGGTGAGTACAAGCGCCGCAGCTCCCCCGCTTTACCCCAGGCCCCCTGAATCCTCTGGGTGGCCCTGCGTGCCATAGGATGCCTCCCCCTCCCCCACAGGGTTTGTCTGGGGACCGAGCTGGTCCAGTGAAATTGACTGGAAAGAAAAGTGAAACTGACTAGGCCATTCTCACTGTCCAAACCCTGCCAACTCTCCTGCCTCTGCTGATCTGCCCTGCCGCTGACTCCAGCAGCGTGAAATAAGTGTCCGTGTCAGTGTTTGCAGGATCAGCACCTGAGCCAAAGCTCAGCCAAGCAATGCAAGCGCCTAGAATGGGTCTGAGGAGCTTCCTGCCTAGGATCTAGTTACGCACTTTTATGGCCCAATCGCTGCGATATCTGGGTACCTGTTGAATCCCTGGCAGCTTTTTCTGTGGATTGCGGGTACTTCTCTATATGACGAAATCATGGGCTGGCTCGTGAGAGACCCACAGGCTGAACCTCATGCTCTCAGGGAGCGGAGCAGCAGCCGCTGGGTGGGGCCTGCCCCGTTATAACCAGGACACTTGCAGCTCCCCAGAAGGGGATATCCTGCATTTGCTTCTGCTAGATCCAGGAGGGTGAGTTTGCTTGGGGCACGTCAGATGAGGTGAGCTCGGGCTCCGCAGGGAATTCTACCCGGTGGCACCTCTCTGCTCCCTAGGCACGGGATAGGGTTAGTGACTAATGGGGCATTGTCCCCAGTGGGGAGCCTCAGCTGATACCTAGACTATCAGGGCTGGAAGAGACCTCAAGAGGTATCTAGTCCAACCCCCTGCTCAAAGCAGGACCAATTCCCAACTAAATCATCCCAGACAGGGCTTTGTCAAGCCTGCTGAGGAGGGTGCTTGTGCCCCTTGGAATGAGCTTTGATCCCTTCATGATCACCCCAGCAGCTTTCAAGCAGCCCTACAACCCATCAGCGCTAGTGCGGGAAAGCTTAGCTTAGCGTTTTGTGGGTCTCTCTAGCTGCTGTGTATTCCCCTTTCAGGGACCCCAAAACAAGCCTCTGCAAAGCCAAGACATCTGACAGGGTCTCCCTGAGGATTGCTGCCTTCCTGTCTTGTATGATCAGCTCCCCTGCCCCACGTTGTTCTAACCGGCAGCTTCACCCCAGCCTCTGTCTCAGGAGTGGAAGGCTTTGGCTCAGATTTGTTCTGACCGGTGGTGATTTGATGTGGTTGTTGACAGGAGCAGTTTAGGGTGCTGTTTGCTCACACCCTGCTGGGGAAAGGCAGCTAATCTGAGCAGCTCTTTCCTCCCAGAAGTGTGTGGGTAGAACCGAGTTACTGTGATAATTCACGTGGGCTTAATGACACCCCAGCGGTGGGTATCAGTCATCATTACCCTCTGCTAGCTGGAATCAGAACTGCCAGACTGTGTCATAGATCCTATACTGATCATGGCAAAGGGGGATTCTCCTATGCTTCTGTTGGAGGGATTTCTGCTTCTCTACCTGGAAGGACCTAATCCTGGCCACACCGCTGCTGCTGGGAATTTCAGATGGGCCAGAATTGGCTATGGTATTTTCCTCGCCTCGTGTGCCGCACAGCTGAGGGTCGGGAGAGGGTCTCATTCATTACTTAACCCCATCCATGTGGCAGGGAGGTATTTATTATCCCTGCTTTCTAGAGGGGAAACTGAGGCACAGCAAGCAGCAGCGGTTTGCACAATATCCGGCAGCGAGTCTGTCCTTGAACTGCGAACAGAATCTGGAGGTGTTCACACCTGGTCTCCTGCTCTAACCACTAGACTGACCTCCCTCCAGGAGCCACACAGGAAACTCCCGGCCCAGGCTGGAGTCCCAGTCCTTCAGCCACTGAATTATCACCCCATTTCCTGCCAGTGTTCTAATTTTTAGCTCATCAGATAGGAACATTCAAGACGTGGAATGGGAGAGGCCCTCAGCCCTTCAGGAGGGATGTTGTTAACCTCTTTAAAATAAACAGGTGAGACTTGTGAAACTGTCCCCCAAAAGAACCTTCCCCTTTGTGCCAAGGACCTTCTGGAGAGGGTGACGATGATCTCTAGCTGTGGTACAGCGCTTTTCCTTGGTAGACCTCAGAGTTCTTTACAAAAGATCATCCTCCCCAATGCACAGGTGGGGAAACTGAGGCACAGAGAGGGGGATTGACCGGCCCAAGGTCCCCCAGCTGGCCAGAGAGGGAGCTGAGAATAGAACCCAGGTGCCCTAGGCTCTATGCACATGGGATTAGGTGGAGGATCCAAAGGAGGATTTGTAAGACATAGGAAAAAATCAAGCCATCCCGGTGCAGCTGTGGGACTTCAAGGTGACCCTTTGAGGCCTAAGATGTTTGCAGATGTTAAATACTCTGGGTGCCCTCCCCCCAGCAGCCCTACTATCTGCTGTGACAGTGCTGAAAATTAAACTGCAGGCTGGATCAGGGTCATCTGGGACCTGGGGCCTGTGTCTCCTCTTGCACCAGTTGAGTCAGGAGTGAGAGCAGCGAAGTTGGTGGGGTTGTGCTGGCGTAAAAGGGGTATAAGGAAGTTCCGGATCAGGCCCTGGGCTTCTGACTCCTCAGGGCCACCAGGCAGCCTGCTCTCAGTGCTGAGGGATGGGTCTGTCTTCAGGTGCCCAGAGAGTCGTTATCAGCGGTTCGCAGTCATGCTGGAAGGGCATAATGAGAGGGGTCCTGCAGGGATCAGTTCTGCGTCCGGTTCTGTTCAATATTTTCATCAATGATTTAGATAACGGTGTAGAGTGAACACTGATAAAGTTTGTGGATGATACTAAGCTCAGAAGGGTTGCAAGTGCTTTGGAGAATAGGATTAAAATTCAAAATGATCTGGACAAATTGCAGAAATGGGCTGAAGTAAATAGGGTGAAATTCAATCAGGACAAATGCAAAGTGCTCCACGTAGGAAGGAACAGTCAGTTGCACATACACAAAATGGGAAATGACTGCCTAGGAAGGAGAACTGTGGAAAGAGATCCGGGGGGTCAGAGTTCTCAAGCTAAATATGAGTTAACAGTGTAACACTGTTGCAAAAAAAGCGAACATCGATCTGTATTAGCAGGAGTATTGTAAGCAGGACATGAGAAGTAATTCTTCTGCTCTCTCTGCGCTGATTAGGCCTCAGCTGGAGTATTATTGCATCCAGTTCTGGATACCACATTTCAGGAAAGATGTGGACAAATTGGAGAAAGTCCAGAGAAGAGCAACAAAAATGATGAAAGGTCTAGAAAACATGGGCCTGTGAGGGAAGATTGAAAAACTTAGGTTTGTTTAGTCTGGAGTAGAGAAGACTGAGAGGGGACACGATGACAGTTTTCAAGTACATAAAATGTTGTTACAAGGAGGAGAGAGAAAAATTGTTCTCCTTAAACTCTGAGGACAGGACAAGAAGCAATGGGCTTAAATTGCAGCAAGGGCAGTTTAGGTTGGACATTAGGACAAACTTCCTAACTGTCAGGTGGTTAAGCACTGGAATAAATGGCCTAGGGGGGTTGTGGAATCTCCATCACTGGAGATTTTTAAGAGCAGGTTGGACAAACACCAGTCAGGGATGATCTAGATAATGCTCAGTCCTGCCATGAGTGCAGGGGACTGGACTAGATGACCTCTCGAGGTCCCTTCCAGTTCTAGGATTCTCTGATTCTCTCTTGCTCCAGCCTGTGTGAGTCAACTGCTGGGAGAGGGCTCTGGATGTGTCCTGAAACACAGTGCAGCCCTGATGCCCTGCACCAGGTCTCTTCTTCCCACATATGTTGCTAGGGGGATAATTAACCTGTTACGGGGTGTGAGAGCGAGACTGGGACATGAGTCGCAAGCCTCTGACTGCGTCAGATTCCTGCTCCCGCTCACCCCTTTGTGCCTTGGGCAGAGGTGAAAATAACATTCAACACTTACCGGTGTGGGGGCCGGCGCCCCAAGCGGAAGGGGCAGGGCTAGGAGTCAGCGTCCCGCAGCCAGACCATCTGTGCTGCCTGGAGCTCCGGGCCCTTTTAAATTGCCAGCCTGGGGCAGCTGTTTCATTTGCTTCCCCCCATCCCCACCCCTCCATTGGCGGCGGTGGGCAAAAGGGGTAGCCGTGGCAGTGCTTTAAGCAGCATCTTTAATCGGCTGCCTATGGGCCTGTACCAGCAGCCACTTTTTACCGATACGCCGTACCGGCCCTTCCTGGCTTACGTTCACTCCTGCTCTGGGGTCTCCTTGCCTCCTGCTTGTAACTAGTCTGGGCCCAGTGACTGGATAAGTCGCACACACCCAGAGCTGGGACTAGAACCCGGCTCCTTTGCTTGGAAAAAAGTGTCTCTGCCATTTGAGCTAAAGGTGCGCTCCCTTAGCTGGCCTAAGGAGTAGATCCATTGTCCTCTCTGCAGGCCCTGTCACTGCTGATCGCTCACGACACAGCTTGTGCATTGCACGCACAGGCCTCGCTCCCTTTCTGCTTCCCTGTGTCTTTCTCCTGCACTGTGCCTTCACTCACGCTGTGCCCTTGGGCCGGCCGGTTCCTGCTTGTTCGCCTCTTTCCCCTTTAAACCCTGTGTCCTCACTAGCTTGGTCTCCCGTCCTTCCTTCACTGAGCTCCTGTCCTGGATTCTGAGCTCTCCAGGGCAGGGACCGTGCCACATACTTCTATGGTGCTACGTACGCGGGGGGCCATCCTGGCTCCATTGAAGTCAGCAGGAGTTTTGCAATTGACATCAAGGCTCAACTTTCATTTAGGGTATTGAATGCGTCTGGGATCCCTGCACTGCATTGCTCCACTCAGTGGACTCCCAGCTTCCGGAGAGAGGCACCATGACTCATCCCTCTCACCTCCCGCTGGCTGGTGCTGCTTTCGCTGCACTTTGCACAAGGGCACGGGAGAGAAGTAACAGCCCCCCAGATCGCTAGTGGCTGGATCAGGAGTAATGAGGAGTGCCTGTCCCCATCCTGTGGACACACCCTGGGAGGTCAGCGGGGGCGCTGCCTGCGTAACTGTCGCAGATCGGTGCCTTTGTGTCCAATCACAGATCCCTGTTGGGCAATTAATGACTGCAGAGCCCCTGGCTGGATTATCCCAGATCCCCTGGCATCGCACAGGGGGCCGTGTCTGCCAGCAACACACTGCAAACTCCCTGGCCGATCCAACACCCGGCTTGTCCGACAGCCCTTGGAGTGTCCGTGCACGGGAAGGTTGGGGGTGTCCAAAGCCTAGACTGTCACGGGGAAGAATCTGGGTTCTGCTTTCCATTCAGGTTCCCCTTATAAAGGGTTAGTAAATACTGAACAGATGCTACTGTGGTGAGTGGCGTTGGCTGCAGATGTTTAAAGCAGTAGAAGGTGCTGCAGCTGGGGGATAAGCAACCTATTGACCCACTGGAGTCTCTAACAATTGACTGGTCATTTATCAGCCCTGTATCCATGGAACCTTCCTGTCAAACGTGACCAGAATCTGTTACCCAAAAGCCTGTGGCCTCTGTCACTGGCCAACCATTTGGCTACTCGGTGACTGATCAGGGGCTGTTGCCTCTTTCTGGCCTGCCCTGACTCTTGTCATGGTGTGACCCCCTTTGCAGGAAAGTGCGATGAAATATGCGAAGAACCCTAGGGTGATCTCTGGGGGGGGGGTTGAAACTCCCCTTTAATGCAGTAGAATGACACCCCCGTTGTCCCATAGTGCTGAAATGTATCAGCTGGGATTCCAGCTTAGAGCATAGCCGGTCTGGCTCCTATTTGATCTCTGGCCTGACTCCCCTGGATTTTAATGGTGGCAGGATTGGGGCCCCCATTGAAAATGCCACCTCTGTCGCCAGGCTCCTGTCTGTGTCCGGCTGCAGAGAGGAGGGTTTAAAGGGCTCCGGCCTCTCGTGACACGAAGCCGGTGGAAGGGATTTGGGGCCATTCGTACCAGGATTCCTGTTAGCTTGCTCCATGGCCGTCTCTTCCAATCTGTATTTGCTGACTGTGATGTTACAGAATTGCTGCCCTGGCACTGCATGCAGAGATCGCTTGATTTGAACCACGGAAGGACTTGGGGAGAGCGATTCGCTATCTGGGGCCCCGGGGCAAAAATTACTTAGATCGTTGGCATTTAAGACCCACCCACTGAATTGACTCTTTGGTTACCAGGGTCTGCCTTGCCCTGGGTCTCTTTTGATGGTCAATAATGGTCTTTATTGACCAGGCAGAAATATCACCCTGGACATCTTGGGAGCAGGGTTCTGGCCAGGGGGTCTGTGCTGAGCCGGACTCTGGTGCACAGAGCCACCATGGCCCAAGCATCATGGGTTTTGGCTAAGGGTCCATGAATTGCGCAGACAATAATGGCAGATTTTTCTCTCCCTTTGTCTCCAGGTGCTTGAGAGAGTCAGTCGGAGCCTTTGGGAGTCACCATGTCGTACCCCAATGCTCCCCCGCCCTATGATGACAAGAATCCCCTCTACCCCCCACAGCCTGGGGGCTACCCACAGCCTGGAGCCTATCCTGGGGGCTACCCACAACCTGCACCCTATCCCGGGGGCTACCCGCAGCCTGGAGGGTATCCTGGGGGCTACCCACAGCCAGGAGGATATCCCCACCCAGGTGTCCCGGTACCCCCAATGTCAACAGTCCCGATGAACCTAGGTGAGCTGAGCATTCACAATAGGGGGCGCGGTGCAGAAACCCACTGATGGCTCATCTGGCCCCATTCCTAGAGACCAGCTTACAGCTTCTGAGATCAGAGCAACTCCCCTGGGCCATCAACGTGCTGAAAGAGACGGGTCCACCGGGGTTCCAGTCGTTCTCGGTCCCGTTCTGCATGGAGGCAGGTCACCCCAGGGACCAGATCAAAGAGAGTAACAAGGGGCAGGATTCTGCTCTCAGGGGAGGGGGCCAGATGGGCCGTCAGGGTGGCAGTGCCCATGTGGGACCAGAGGAGTGAGGAGTGCAGGGCAGAGGAGACGGTGGGGTGAGGGGAAGGGGTCTCTGGAAACACAGGGTAATGGATATGGTGACTTGGGCTCTGCAGGACCTGGTGTGAGTGGGGAGGTGGGGGGACTTCCTTGACCCCCTGGAACAGATGCGCTCCACTTTGTCGCTCACCCAGATCTGACAGAGAGGAGATGTCCCGGTAAGAGGCAAAATACTCCAGTCTCCAGTCCCATCATGTCAAAGCTGGGCTGAGCTTGGCTGGTCCATTCCGTCCCCTGCCGTCCCCCCCCATTCCGTCCCCTGCCGTCCCCGAGGGTCAGTCCCATCGGGCGGTGCCCCGTTGTGACAGGGGCAGCCATGGCCTGGTGGTCCCACCCAGAGGGAGATGGGGTCTGATGGGGGAGGGGAGGACACCCTGAAACACTTGACTGACGGGCTGAGCCTGGGGGAGGGATGGAGAAAGGAGACGGTGCCGCTAGAGAGGGGAGAGGGTTACTTCTCTGCGCCTCGTGCCAGAGGCACCCCTGGGTCACCCTGCCGGGTACCAGGCCAGCATCTCCCGTCTGGGCTCAGGCCTCTCGGCCATGCTGTCTGTGAGACCCCAGTTGGTGCCGAGGGGCTATTGGGCTGGGGTGTCCCATGGGGCAACCCGCTGCTAGCTTATGGAGGGAGGCAGTCGGGGAGGCACCTGACCCTCAGGCGGGGCAGAGCCTGGACACGTGCCAGGTCAGCAGGAGCACGTGGAGCACTGATGCCCCCCCGCCTGTGCCAGTGTTCGGGTGCTGACTCTCCCCTTTTGTGCACCCCCCAGGGGACAGCTACGGCAGTGGTGGCTCAGGGGAGGAGGACGGGCTGAGAGCAGGCACTTGGGACGACAAGAGCGTGCGACACACCTTCATCCGCAAGGTAACTCCGGAGTGGACCGGGCTGCCTGACCCCCAGGGGTGCAGGGTGGGGGATCTGGGGCTGGGAGGTGTGGGGTGGTGCTCCCTCCAGACTCTGGCCCCCAGGAACAGGCTGCGGATGATGGGGCGAGCCTGGCACCTGGGTACCAGTGTGGGGCTGAGGGCCTGTGGCTGACGTGTCTGCGTGGCGAGGCCAGCGGCTAGGGACAGCGTCAGGCTCCCATGGCTGCAGGGCCCCCTAGTGCTGGTGGGGGCTGGGGTCACGGCCCTGGGCTGGGGAGGGGGCTGGGACTGGAGTGGCCTGGGCTACAGAGCCCCTCCCCACACTGGCCAGGCTAACAGGACACCCGGAGCCCATTGGATGGGAGCCTTGGTAGGAGCTACCCACCCTGGGGACTATGAGGGGCTGGGTCTCCACAGCCCACCCAGTCCCTGGCGCCCCATGCAGCTGCCATTGGGGCGTGGCAGGGACTGGATCTCCGTGGCCCACCCAGTCCCTGGCGCCCCATGCAGCTGCCATTGGGGCGTGGCAGGGGCTGGATCTCCACGGCCCACCCAGTCCCTGGCACCCCAACCAGCTGCCATTGGGGCATGGCAGGGGCTGATGCTGAGTCCATCAGAAGCGGGAGTAAGAACCAGCAGCTCCATCCCACCTGGGGTGCTGGGCAGTTGGGGGCAGTGACGCCTTGAGGTCACCTTGACGTGTCTGGGCAGGAAGCCGGGCCAGTGCCCACAGGTGACCCCTCTGTGCCTGTCTGTGCCCTGCGGGGGACAGGGCCAGTGCCCATAGGTAACCCCTCTTGCCTGCTGTGCTCTGTGGGGGACAGGACTGGTGCTGGGGGGGACGCATCTGTGCCTGTCTGCACCCTGCAGGGGAGCCGGGCTGGTGCCCACAGGTAACCCCTCCTGTCTGTCTGTGCCCTGTGGGGGAGCAGGGCCAGTGCCCGGGGGTGACCCCTCTGTGCCTGTCTGTGCCCTGTGGGGGAGCAGGGCCAGTGCCCGGGGGTGGCCCCTGTGTGCCTGTCTGTGCCCTGTGGGGGAGCAGGGCCAGTGCCCGGGGGTGACCCCTCTGTGCCTGTCTGTGCCCTGTGGGGGAGCAGGGCCAGTGCCCGGGGGTGACCCCTCTGTGCCTGTCTGTGCCCTGTGGGGGAGCAGGGCCAGTGCCTGGGGGTGACCCCTCTGTGCCTGTCTGTGCCCTGTGGGGGAGCATGGCCAGTGCCCGGGGGTGACCCCTCTGTGCCTGTCTGTGCCCTGTGGGGGAGCAGGGCCAGTGCCCGGGGGTGACCCCTCTGTGCCTGTCTGTGCCCTGTGGGGGAGCAGGGCCAGTGCCCGGGGGTGACCCCTCTGTGCCTGTCTGTGCCCTGTGGGGGAGCAGGGCCAGTGCCCGGGGGTGACCCCTCTGTGCCTGTCTGTGCCCTGTGGGGGAGCAGGGCCAGTGCCCGGGGGTGACCCCTCTGTGCCTGTCTGTGCCCTGTGGGGGAGCAGGGCCAGTGCTCGGGGGTGACCCCTCTGTGCTTGTCTCTTTCAGGTCTACACCATCATCTCCGTCCAGCTGCTGGTGACCGTGGGCATCATCGCCGTGTTCACCTTCGTGTGAGTCTCACCTTGCCCTGAGCCCTGCCCTCGCCGCCAGCCCCCAGCAGCTGCTGTCCCAGGGCTGGTCCCTGCTCCACGAGGCCCCAGGAGCTAGGACGTCCCAGGGACTTTCCGTAGGAACGAAGAGGCTGCCCCCCAATGCCCCGTCCCCCTGCTGAGGGGAGGGGCCAGAGCCTCGCCGGGGCATGGAGGAGACGGGCACTGTCTCACAAGGGACAGGGAGCCCCACCCCAGGGCTGTTTAAAGCCAGGCTGGGTGCAGCCCTGCGGGATGGGCTGTGGGGGGTGTGACAATGCGGTTCTGGCGGGACCCAACTGAGAGTGCCAGTTCAGGACCAATTGCTCAAACAGGGCAGTCACAGCCCTAGGCTGGGGTTTTTCCACCTCTAAGGCAAACCAAACCCCAGCCAAAGAGGACCCTGGTTTCACCCCACTGGCCAACCACAAGTCACACAAGCAATTTCCTTAGACGCTCCAGTCTCCCAGTATCACCACCAGTCCCACTCGTCCTGGGGATGAATGGTTATGAAAACCAACACCCCAGTAAAAGGAAAAGGTTCTCTCGATCCCAAAGGACCAAGCCCAGACCCAGGTCAATATACACATCAGATCTTACCCACAAATCACGCTGTTGCCAGTCCTTTAGAATCTAAAATCTAAAGGTTTATTCATAAAGGGAAAAAGGTAGAGATGAGAGCTAGAGTTGGTTAAATGGAATCAATTACATCCAGTGATGGCAAAGTTCTTAGTTCAGGCTGGTAGCAGTGATGGAGTAAACTGCAGGTTCAAATCAAGTCTCTGGAACATCCCCAGCTGGGATGGGTCATCAGTCCCTTGTGTAGAGCTTCAGCTTGTAGCAAAGTCCCTCCAGAGGTAAGAAGCAGGATTGAAGACAAGAAGGAGATGAGGCATCAGCCTTATATAGGCACTTCCAGGTGTAAGAACACTTCTTTGTCCTTACTGTGGAAAATTACAGCAACATGGAGTCTGCAGTCACATGGGCCAGTTTCTGCACACCCTGCTGAGTTACAAGGCGTATCTGCCTCCTCTCAATGGGTCAGTTGTGTAGCTGATGGTCCTTAATGGGCCATCAAGCAGGCTAGGCAGAGCTAACACCCATCCGTCTGGGATTTTTCCCAGAACTACAGCACCAATTTGGGATACAGACAGTATACAGCCAATACCCATAACTTCAACTGCAAAATGATACAGACATACAGACAGCATAATCATAATCAGCAACCCAGAACCTGGTCTTAGACACCTTATATGACCCCCTTTACATAAGATTTGGTGCCACTACAGGACCTTGGTTGCAACCCATGTTCTATATGGTCCCAGTTTATATCAATAACGTCACGGGGCGACCCTGCCCTGTCATGGCAGGCATCTGGATGGATCCTGGCGGGTCTGTCTGGGGAGCAGGGCACAGAGCGGGGCAGGGTCCTTGCTCCCGGGCTGGGGCCCCCACAGATGGTCTGCGCTGCGCGGGGGAGCAGAGAAGGGGCCACGTGGTGACGGGTGTAGCCAGGAACCGATCTCACGCTCTCCTCCCTCCTCGCAGCTCCCCCGTCCGCACCTTTGTGCAGAGGAACGTTGCTGTGTACTACTCCTCTTAGTAAGTATCACTCAGCCCTTGGGCAGAGCTGCCAGTGTCAACTCCCCTCCCTGCTCAGCCCGGCCCCCCTGCCCTTTGGCTGGGCCCCTGTGCTGCCATGTGAGACCTGGCAGAGTCCCCGCCGCTCCCTGCTGAGTGCCACGAGGCGCTGGTGTCCCATGCCAGAGGCAGAGGGTGCTGTGTGGGGTGGCACGGGGAGGGAGGGGGCAGTTAATCACAGCTCACTTTCTCTAAGGGAAAAACCAAGGAAACTACATGCAAAAAACTCGGTGACAGCCACGTTTCAGCTGAGATCTGGTCTCGGGTGGGAACTCTGGCTGCTCGAGCAATAATGACTGGTCATGCCACTGTATCAGTTGAAGCACGAAGGTTCGGATTTACAGAGGGAGCATTGTTTAATGGTTGGTGCATGAGCCTGTTGGAGCTGTCTGCTCATACTGGCTCTACCGCATCATCTGACCTCAGGGGAGGTGTTTCCTGGCTCTGTGCCTCAATTTCCCCTCCGTGCAAGGGGAGTAATTCTTCCCTACTGCCGAGCCGTGATGTGAAATGTAACGAATGAACCTCGGCCCTTTTGCTGCCTGCACGAGGCTCCAACTGGCCCCAGCTCCGGGTGGGCAGCAGGGCTGGGAAGGGTCCCAACCTCTGTCTCTCTCTCTCCCCAGCGCCGTGTTCCTCGTCACGTACCTGGTGCTGGCCTGCTGCCAGGGCCCCAGGTAAGTGTCTCAATCACTGGGGATCAGAGAGGGCGGCCCCTCCCTCCGAGCCTGCGCCCCGGCTCAGAGTCCCCCGGGCACTGGGAAGCGGGTTGGGGGGGAGTGACTGAGGCAGGGGGCCAATGACACGAGGCTGCCTCCCAGGGTCGATTCCCGTCCATCCGGGACTGACGCCTGCCCTGACTCGGAGGTTGGTTTTCACGGGGACCCCCCCGTGCCCTGAAGTGTCATTGGGCCAAATTGGTGCCCTTGCGCCAGGCGACATCATGCTGAGCTCACCCCAGAAACCCCGATCCCCCCGGGTTCCCCCCCAGCCTGCGGCGCAGCGCCCTGGGCTCTGACTACCTGCACCCTGACCTGTGTGTTCCCTGACTTCCCCCAGGAGACGCTTCCCCTGGAACCTCATCCTGCTGAGTGTCTTTGTAAGTGGGGTTGTGGGGCTGGGTTGTCCCGGGGGTGCAGTGATTCTGGGAGGGGGCGCCCCCAGGGTGGGAGGGGACCCTGTGCGGAGGAGAGGGATGGAACTGAGGGAAGGCTTTGATGGCTGAACACTGGTTAGGATGGGGCTGGGGTCACATGGGGGACAGAAATGGGGGGGTCTGTGTGTTTCATGGCCTGCCTCCTACCTCAGGGTCACACCCGTGACTAAAACACACCCCTCAGGCCATGTGCCCCTCAGTGCCTCCTGCTTTGAACCCCCATGTCTCCGTGGGGACCCAGGAAGGCGACACGATGCTTTGATCCCTCGCTGGGGCTGGCTCCACAGCTAATCGCCCCCTTTCCTTTCGTTTGCTGCAGACGCTGGCCATGGCCTTCATGACGGGAAGCATCGCCAGGTACCGCGGTGCTGGGGAAACCCCCTCTGAGCCCCTTCTGAGTTCCCCTGTCGCCCGTGGGGGGAGGGGATAAGAACATGTCCACTGGGCACCCCCCCCCCCCGTGTGGGGGTCGCTAGCCCTGCGGGGGAGGTGGGCTTGGACAGAGAGGAAAACCAGCCCCACCCTGGGGCTAACTTAAGGGATCCCCTGGCTTAGCTCAGCTTGCGGGAGTCACCCTGGAGCCTGGACTCAAGCAGGCGCCTCCTGAGGGTGAGTCGCAGAACCGCAGGCTGCCTGGGATGGCTTTTCTATAGGGCCCATGGGTGCCGTGTTGGATCGCCTGCCGAGCGCCGCCCCCGAGCCCACGGGATCGCACTGCCGGGGAGCGAGCCCCGGGTCTTGGCTCCCATTTGCACACGGAGGGTGAAGGGGGAAATCATTGAACGGCTTTTAAACTAACCTCTCCCCCCCCCCCCCAACCCTTTGTGTGCAGCATGTATAGCACCCGGGCTGTCCTGATCACCATGGTGATCACTGCCATAGTGGCCATAATTGTCACCGTCTTCTGCTTCCAGACCAAGGTAAGGCTCAATGGACTCCCTGCCTGTCCGGGGCAGCGGGGAGGGGAGGAGTCAGGGGATTTCCCCTCCTGAGGGCCCCCCAGCATAGGCTGGGACAGGGTACGAGGCGATGCTGCCTCATCCAGAGTAGGGTGCTGGAGCAGAGAGCCCCTTCCCCGGCCTAAGGGGTCCACGCTGCCTGCAGCCAGCTCTGGGACTGACAGAGCAGGAACCGAACCTGGATCTCTTGCCGCAGCCCAGAGAGAGCTGGGGCAATGACCCTCCGAGGCCAGTGCTTTGGGGTGTCCCCTCCGGCCGGGTGGCCATTTCCCAACGCGGCTCCCACTAGCTGCATCCCAGCTGGGCAGCGCATTGCCCTGCGTGCTGCTGATCCTTGCTACCCGGGATGCCGCCCAACATCCGTCCCGTGCCACCTGATGCAGCCGATCCGCGCTGACGTGGGGAGCAGACGTGCCCCAGGCTCTGGCGCCTCCTGCAGGGGAAGCCCGGTGCTGCAGGATGGCTGCGTTCCCACCATGCTCCGCGAGTCCCTTCCTAACTTGTCACCATCCTGCTGGCAGGTGGATTTCACGTCCTGTACCGGACTGTTCTGTGTGCTGGGGATTGTCGTCATGGTGACGGGAATAATCACCGCCATCGTCCTCTCCTTCAAATATGTGAGTAGTGGCTGGGGGAGGCCAGTTCGAGGACAGGCTGGGACATGACACCAGTGCTGCCCTCTGCTGGCCCCATCCATAGCTGCAGTTGCCAGCACGGCAAGTGTGACCTGCCGGAGTCTGCTGAGAGCCTGATGCAATAGCCCCCATGGGTGGGTGAACTGCCCCATTTACACAGTGGTGATGTTGACTCTGAAACCTAATTATGGCAAATCGGAATGTCAGCAGCAGGGAGATTTCATCCCTGATCACTTTAGCTGATGCAGCCGGCTGCCCCTGGGACGGTGGGCAGGAGGTGAATGGAGTTTCCATAACTTCATCTCCCAAACTGACCCCACTTCAGCATCTTGCATGAAAGAAAACCTCTGTTCCTGAGCCAGCTGCATCTGGCAACAGCTCACGCCTGGCCGGGGATGTCAGGGCGCGTTTTATTGACCGATGGAAAGTTGCCTGGGAGATCTGGTCTCCTGGGTTCACTTTAAAAGGAAGCTATGGTATTTGGAGGTTGGCTAAAACCAGACCATCTCCCTTCACTCCATCCTGCAGCCGTGCCACCTTGGGTGTGAATATACCTAGCAACGTGCCAAACTGCACTGACTGAGCAGGATCGGGCCTGGTTGCTTGGATGGGAGACCTCTAAGGGAATCCCAGCTACAGCTGGGTGAGGTGTGGGTGACACAGTAGGGGGTGCTCTCCTGTGAGTTGGGGGGGAGCTGTGCTACATGGAGCTGTGATGCTGGAGCTGCTCTTTCCGAAGAGCACCGACATCCTCCCAAAGTTAGGGTGTTAGCCAACAGCTGTCATGCTCCTCCCCAGAGGTGGCTGCATCTGAGAGTCGGGTAAAGCAATCCCTGATGCCTACGCTGCGGGATCCAAATCGTTTTTCTCCAGCCCTGGGCTGGTGGGTTGCATTACTGGTCTGTGTCCCGGGGCAGCCGCTGCAGCCTTCTGTCCTCTGACCGCCCCGGGCTGCCCCTGTCTTTGCAGGTTGCGTGGCTCCACATGCTGTATGCGGCCATTGGTGCAATCGTCTTTACCCTGGTGAGTAACGTGGCTTGCGCTCTGTCCCTGCTGAGCTGGCAGCCTCCCATGTTCCTGGGTGGGTGCGGGGAGGATGGAGGCAGCTCCTGGCTCCGACATGTGGGGCTGACAATCTCTAGCAGCATGCTGACCCATCGCCCTGTCTCTGGCTCCCCAGTTCCTCGCTTACAACACCCAGCTGGTGCTGGGGAATAGGAAGAACGCGATCAGCCCCGAGGAGTACGTCTACGGAGCCATGGAGATCTACATGAACATCGTCCAGATCTTCATCTTCCTACTGCTGATCGTGGGCCGGAGATAGAGCCTCCCCAGTGCTCCTGGCTGGAACTGCCCCAGGCCCAGGAGTGCTCCGGGAGCACCTTGCCGCCTTCCTTTTCCTCGTCCTTTACTGCTCCCCACCCTGGCGTGTCTCTCCCAGGCCAATGGCCTCTGGTTTCCCTTCTCACCTGGGGAGCCCAGCGTGGCTGCTCAGAGGGGTAGCAGGCGAGACTGGCCTGTCTGCCCTGCAGAATAACCAGGCTCTGCCCAGAAATGAAGCCAGTGTCAGCTGATTTCTGCGTTCCCTGTTAATTGCTCTGCTACCCTCTGTGCCCCCACGTGGCCTCCTGTCTTTCTTCTCTCCCCACGCTGTCCCCAGGGATGTGTCAATATGCTGAGTTCATCTCTTGCAGGGGTGTGTTCATAGCACTGCTTCCAGGCCCGGGTCCTCTAGGCAGTGCTCCCGGGGAAGTGAGAAATCCAAGGGCAGCCCCTGCCTGGCTGCGCGGATCCCCAGGCCCATGACTGCGTCCTTTGCCAGTGGGCTCCCTCAATTTCGGCTGCCTGGCAACAGGCTCCGTCCCCTTCTCTTGCCACGTGCCCACGGGGAGGAATGTTCCTTCACGTCATCAAATCCAAATCCACCCAAAGGAGAGCAGAAAGCCAGGGGCTTAGTCCTCGCTCCGCTCTGAACCAAGGTGTGCAGGTTCCCTCCGCCCTGCAGAGTGCCCTCCGATGGGGAGGAGCAGCAGGGGCTGCAATCAATGCACTCAGATGACTTTAAAGTGGAGGAGGGATTTGTGATCTGTCAGTGCTTTTGAGTTCCAGCAGGGTTTTCACCCTCCCTGTGAATATAGATCAGCACAGGCTTCAGGTCGAACACCAATGCCTTGGGGCAGTTACATGGCTTAAGCTAGCCTTATGTAAAGTTAAAAAACCAAAAAGATCTACTTAGCCACAGGCTGGGGAGGAGAAACGTACAGAGGCACGACCCATGCTAGTGCTCCGATTTTTGCTGTTTCTAATTCAATGTCTTTTATCCTTGGTAAGCAAAGGGGTTTGTATCGAGCTGCATTTGACTAGTCCGGACAGCCAAAGGGCCTTGAAATAACATTGTTTGACATGGGGGGAGGCGAATGGTGAATTGCAAAGCAGCGAGCTGTGTACATTGCTCATACTCTCTAGTAAGAGATTCGCTCATTGCAGGACGAAACAGAACTGGGGAATTCTAGAGGCTGGAAGAGGTGCTTTAAATGGGGGTGTCTCTCCCAGCTTCCACCTGGAGGATGGGGCGGAAACACTGCGTTGGAGCCCTCTGGCTCCGCTGGGACAGTGCTGGTGAAGGGGGTGGGGGGCAGCAGCTGAACCCAGAGCCGGTTCCCAGCTCCTCATGGGAAGAGCAGGCTCAGAGCAGGGCGGCTGGATCAGAATCCCCAGGCGAACGCCCGAAAGGGCAGGGTGTAGGGAGGGGAACTGGGGGTACAGCCAGCATTAACCCTTTATGCTCCTTCCACGACGCTAGCGGCTTGGGCCAGCCGTGTTCACTCAGTGCCTTAAATCCCAGTGTTCCCAGCAGATGATTTGGGGTCAGCCCAGCACCTGGCAGGGAGTCGTCCCTTACACGGGCAGCCCTCGGGAAGGGAGAACAGCCTGTCCTGGATGCCGGCCTTGGAGGCAGAGCTGCTGGTGAGCAGAGCCCAGCTCTGTCCTGGCTGAGGGTGGAAGCGTTAGCCAGCTGGGGTTAGCTTTGCTATACAAAGGGCTGTCAGGTGCGCTGCAGAGGTTAGTGGATCGGCTCAATGGCCCCCCTTGAGGACAGACCTAGAGACCCCTTCCTTGGGAGTGCTCTGCAGATCGCCAGCTGGGTTCGGAGTGGTCCCCTGTCCAAGCAGCAGGGGCGTGAGGAGATGGCTGTATAGTATACGCTGTATTATATTCTAACGCTGCAGCCAGTGGGAGCAGCGTGGTCGGCTCCTCGTATCAAAGAACATAGACAAGTTGCACTCAATAAAGTGAAACGCTGTGTACTTTTTCAAGCATCCAGCATCTTTTGATTTTTATTCACGCTTGTGAAAGTGACAATGGTGCAGGGGAGAGAGGTGGGTGTGAGCCCTGGGACTGGAATCCCCCAAGCCAGAGATGCTGGAGGTAGAGTAAGCATACCCCACCTCCCCAAACCACACCCCCACCCCGCAGAGACCATCTCTGGAAATGAGATAGGAGCTCAGTCCCTGTGGCACATGCAGTCCCCAGCCTCTCAGCTGAGGCTGTCAACAAGGATTGTGGGAGAGGGAAGGTAGCTACCTCCCAAAGTGCACCAGGCCTGAGCCTCACCGTCTCACTTCACACAGTCTCAGCAGTAACACTGAGGCAACCATCTCCCACCACTAGCCTGTCAGAAGTGGTACCTGGCTCCTCCCTGGACTTGGTGAGGAAATGCTCTGGGCCAGATCTCCATGCAGCGCTGCTGACAGCTAAGGACACTTGGTGCAACATCCCCTTCCTGTTGTGCCCCTCGGGGTTACAACTGCACAGGGGCAGGGTTCTCTGAGGGGCAGGGTTTATTTAGGATCTCACTTCTGTCCCACACCAGCTGTATGCAATGTATAGAGGCAACGTGAGAAATCGGAGGAGGGCAGAGTGATTTGGGCAGAAAGAGCATGACCCCGCAGAGGACTGACTCTCAAACAGATGGGCTGTTGGCACCTAAGACCAGTCCCTGGGATAGTGTTTCTCATTCTGCACCATCAAGCGGATTTGCCTCCAAGTCCCTTGGCTCTGCCTTCCAAGACTAGGCCTTGGTGTCGGCCACGCCCTCTGGTCCCAGCGAGGTCCTCCTGTACCGTGCTCTCTCGTACTCTCCCACGTTGGACGCCTTCATCTTCTGACGAGCCTTCAGCTGCTTCAGGCGGTTTTTGTCCACTTCACGCTTGGTCAGGAGGAAGAGGATGATGCCGGAGGGGAAGCCGATGGCCCTGTGGGAAACCAGAGCTATGGTTAAAATGCAGGACGTTCAGCATCCTTCAGGCAGGACGGGGCGAGTCACAGTGACAGGCCTGTACTGCCTCAGGGCAGGAACTGTCCAGGCTTCTCCCAGTTCCGCCGATGCCCCTCAGGCCCAACCCACAGTCCCCCTTGTTCTAGTCCTGGGCTCCTTTCACACAGCTCTGCCAATGCATCTGAGGGCTCCCCTTGCCACCTCCAGGCTGGGGCAGATCCCCTTTGAGACGTACCCACGCTGCTCCTTATGCTAACAGAGAGGACGCCAGAGCCTCCCTCGCTACGCCAGGGCCTGAACAAGCTGCCTCCATAGAGGGTCCCAGGCAGACAGCGCCCACACTGGACTGGGAATTCAATCCCAACCGATCGGGTCTGAGGCTATTTCTAAGCAGGGGCCACATGCTGATGACACTCCCGACCCGAGGGCGACAGGGCTGATCACAATTTGCAAGACTCACCAGGCCACACCAACCATCTTCATGGGGTTCTTGGCTTTCCGTGCAGGGATATACTCTGGGATTTCATGGGCGCGCCGGCCGGCTTCTGGCTTGGCTCCTAACTCCAAGGGGGCTCGGCAGCTGCCGTGGATGAGTCTGAGGTTGAGCCGGGCAAGGGGTCTGCGGGTCCCAGCTAAGCAAACTGCCCGGCTCACAGCAGCAGAGAAACCTCCTGCCCAAGACAAGCCGGTTACCCCGAATGCCCGGGGAGGGGCGAGGCGGGCTCCCCGGCGGGCTGGGGATCTCGGCGGCAGGCAGACCAGAGCCCGCTTTCCAGGACCTCGCATTGGTCTCACGAGCCCCCAGCTCAGGATCGGGGCCCTGGGGCCGGACAGGCGCTAAGGGGCCCGGCTGCTTCTCAGATCCTGACGCCTGGCCTGGGGCTGTAAGGAGCGAACAAGGGGCCGGGCCCGGCGGGGACCGCAGCGGGGACCGGGCTGGCTCTGGGGGCCCGGCGGCGCGGCCGCGGCAGCAGCTCCGGTGACAACAATGGTCCCTGCCGGCCTCAGGGTCTCCGACTGCAGCCCCCCCACCGGCTCGGCGCGGGCTGCCGGGAACCGGGGAACCGGGGCGGGGGGCGCGGGGAACCGGGGCGGGGCGAGGGGTGGGGGGGGGGCCGGGCCCTGGCACCGGGGGGGGGCGGGCCCTGGAACCGGGGGGGGGGCGGGGAACCGGGGCGGGGGGAGACGGGCCCTGGAACCGGGGCGGGGGGAGGGGTCGGGCCCTGGCACCGGGGGGGGAGGGGCGGGGCGCTCAGTTACCGAACAACCCGCCGGCCGCCGCCGCCATCTCAAGAGGTGATCGCGGAGCTCCCGGCAGGCAGCGCGCCCAGCCGCGGTGCACGCCGGGAGCGGCAGGGCCGTAAGTGGGAAAGAGGTGAGGACAGGAACTACAGCCCCCAGAATTCCCTGGGGCGGGACGACTACAACTCCCAGACTGCTCAGTGCGAGGCGGAGCCGGGACTCCCGTCGGCTCCCCCCACCCCGGTCCAGTACGACTACAACTCCCAGAATGCCCGGCGGGGCCGCGCTGCCCGGACAATGGGCGGGGCTTACAGCCCTGAGAGCGCCGATTGGCTCTGGAGCCCCAGGCGCGCTCGGTGATTGGCGGAGCCGGGCACGCCCCCTGCCCCCGCCTGTCAGGCTTGGTGGCGGCGCGGACTGACGGGGCGGCCCGAGGCCCAGCGCAGCCCGCAGCCAGCCCGGCATGGAGCCCGGGAGCGGGGAGGGCGGCGCCGCGGGCGCGTTGCACTTCCACGGGGACGAGGAGATCATCGAGGTGGTGGAGCTGGGCCCGCCCGGCCCCGGTGAGCGGGGGGAGGGGCCGGGCCGCTCCCTGCGGGGGGGGCCTGACCTAGGGGAGTGCGGAGCCGGGGGGGGGCCTGCCCCGGGGGAGTGGGGAGCCTGGGGGGTGGCGGCTCTGCAGGGGGCCCTGCCCCGGGGGAGTGGGGAGCCTGGGGGGTGGCGGCTCTGCAGGGAGAGCGGAGGGGGGGTACTTTCCCTAGGGGAATTGGGAGCCTGGGGAGGTGTGTGGGGCCCGGCCCTGCCCTAGGGGAGTTGGGAGCCTGGGGGGTGGCGGCTCTGCAGGGGGCCCTGCCCTAGGGGAGTTGGGAGCCTGGGGAGGGGTGTGGAGCTCAGCCCTGCCCCAGGGGAGTTGGGGGGTGGCGGCTCTGCAGGGAGAGCGGAGGCAGGAACCTGCCCTAAGAGAGTTGGGAGCCTGGGCGGGTGGCTGCTCTGCAGGGGGAGCGGAGGGGGGGACTTTCCCTAGGGGAATTGGGAGCCTGGGGAGGTGTGTGGGGCCCGGCCCTGCCCTAGGGGAGTTGGGAGCCTGGGGGGTGGCGGCTCTGCAGGGGGCCCTGCCCTAGGGGAATTGGGAGCCTGGGGAGGTGTGTGGGGCCCGGCCCTAGGGGAGTTGGGAGCCGGGGGGGTGGCTGCTCTGCAGGGAGAGCGGAGGGGGGGTACTTTCCCTAGGGGAATTGGGAGCCTGGGGAGGGGTGTGGGGCCCGGCCCTGCCCTAGGGGAGTTGGGAGCCTGGGGGGTGGCGGCTCTGCAGGGGGCCCTGCCCTAGGGGAGTTGGGAGCCTGGGGAGGGGTGTGGAGCTCAGCCCTGCCCCAGGGGAGTTGGGGGGTGGTGGCTCTGCAGGGAGAGCGGAGGCAGGAACCTGCCCTAAGAGAGTTGGGAGCCTGGGCGGGTGGCTGCTCTGCAGGGGGAGCAGAGGGGGGGACTTTCCCTAGGGGAATTGGGAGCCTGGGGTGGTGGTGGCTCTGCAGGGGGATTGGAGAAAGGGGTGGGTCCCTGCCTTGGGGGAGTTGGGGGCCTGAGGGGGATGGCAACTCTGCAGAGGTCCCTGGATGGCCCTGTCCCAGGTTGGGGGTTTGCTGTGGGTGCCCCTTTCGCCTGAGTCTCTTGGGCCAGGAGCTTCCTGCCACCCACGTCAGATCAGGGGAGCTGGGAGTGGGTGCAGTGGGGAGTCTTGGACCCACTGCTGGCCCTTCCCGTAGCTCTGCCGCCTGTTCTGATCCTGCCTGTCCGTCCCTGGAGCAGCTCCTTCTGCTGGAGGGTCCCACAGGAGCAGCTTGCACCCTCTGTCCCTCGCCTGCACTGCAGCAGGACACGACTGGAGCACCAGCAGGACACCCCCTGCAGAATGGCCCGTGGGGTGCCCTCTCCCTGGGGCCCAGAGGGGAGATCAGGCTCCGTGGCCTGTTCTGTTCTTGGCCTCTTTGCTGAAAGTGCCAGCCCGGGGCCCAGCTGCGACGATGCTGGGTTTTGTGGAGTGGATGTTTGTTCTGTATCAACGAGGCCCAGCCCCCTGACTCCTCCTGGGCGTCCGCTCGGTTCAGAGGGCTGCAGTGAATGAGTGCGGCCTGGTACTGAAAACCCTGCTGTCCAACAGGGTTTTCAGTGCATCAAGGGAGGCCTCTGCCCGGTGGAGCCGGACTTTGCCTACAGCAGCTCCTGCCTCCCAGGGAAATCGTCGCATCTGGCCCTTTCTGCAAGCAGTGTGTGTGAGCTGGGGGGGAGTGGGAAGGGGGAATGAGACCCCCCCCCACGCCTCTGGTGCTTACGTTCCCCGGCTTTGCCCCTGCAGACGACCTGGCCAATGAGATGGAAGATGTGGATTTTGACGAGGAGGCCGTCGAAGGGGCTGAGGAGCAGGCCTGGGAGACGGAGGAGGAAGACGAGGGGGTGGAAGATGGCATGGAGGCCCAGGATGACAGCGAGGTCACTTTCTCTGAGCACTCAGGTAAGCTGGGGTGGGCATCGCTGTATTGCCAACACACGTGTATTATTTCCTGTCCTGATGTTCGCTGCAGCTTTCTCCCAGCTCAGCTGCTCCAGTGACTCGTGGGTGGGTCGGCCCTGCCAGGGTGAGGGATGATCTCTGCACCCCTCAGGGAAAATGGGACAGCGCTTGGTCAGCTGAGTTCCCTCCAAGGACTGGCTTGGCCCCTGGCTTTCCTGAGTAGGGTTGTGCCGGCCCATGTGTTCAGACAAAATATTCCTGGGACTTTCTCCCTGGAGGGTCTGAGCCTTGAATTGCTCCCTAGTGACTAGCTCAGAGGTGGGCAAACTATGGCCTGCGGGACCGTCCTGCTTGGCCCTTGAGCTCCCGGCCGGGGATGCTAGCCCCCTGCCCCACCCCTGCTGTCCCCCCTCCCCTGCAGCCTCAGCACGACGCACCGCCAGCGTGGGAGGAGGCTGCGTTGCGAGGGCAGGGAAGAAGAGGGAGAGAGGCTCACCTGCAGCCTCGGGAGCAGGCAGGCGGGCGGGGCGGGTGGCGGGAGTGTGGGTGGAGGAATCAGGAGGACGCTGGGCGGCTGCACAGCTGGCCGGAGAGACGCGGCACTTTGAAGGGGAAACCGCTGCTTCTCTCCGGCTGCTCAGCTGCCTCTGCTCCTCCTGAGTCCTCTGCCCGCGTTCGCAGGGCCACATTCTGAAAGGGGCTTTAGAGGGGGTTGGATGAGGGGTGGAGTTCCAGGGGGCTGTCAGGGACAGGGGTGTAGATAGGGGGTGGGGCTCCAGGGAGCAGCAGGGGTTGGATGGGGGTGGGGTTCCAGGGGCCTGTCAGGGGGCAGGGGTGTGGATAGGGGGTGGGGCTCCAGGGAGCAGCAGGTGTTGGATGGGGGTGATGTTTCGGGGAGCTGTCAGGGGCAGGGGTGTGGATGGGGGCAGGGCAGTCAGGGAGCAGCGAGGGTTGGATAGGGGGTGGGGCTCCAGGGGGCTGTCAGGGGCAGGGGTGTGGATGCGGGTGGGGCTCCAGGGAGCAGCAGGGGTTGGATGACAGGTGGGGTTCCAGGGGGCTGTCGGGGGGCAGGGGTGTGGATAGGGGGTGGGGCTCCAGGGAGCAGCGAGGGTTGGCTAGGGGGTGGGGTTCCGGGGGGCTGTCAGGGACAGGGGTGTGGATAGGGGGTGGGGCTCCAGGGAGCAGCAGGGGTTGGATGATGGGTGGGGTTCCGGGGGGCTGTCGGGGCAGGGGTGTGGATAGGGGGTGGGGCACCAGGGAGCAGCAGGGGTTGGATGGTGGGGTGCCAGGGGGCTGTCAGGGGCAGGGATGTGGATTGGGGGTGGGGCTCCAGGGAGCAGCAGGGGTTGGAGGGGGGTGATGTTCTGGGGGGCTGTCGGGGGGCAGGGGTGTGGATAGGGGACAGGGCAGTCAGGGAGCAGTGAGGGTGGGGTCCCAAGGGGGCAGTTAGGGGCAGCGGGCCCCAGGAGGGGGTGGTCAGGGGACAAGGAGTAGGGGGGTTGGATGGGTCGGGGATCCCGAGGGCGGCACTCGGGGGCGGAAAGTGGGACGGGGCGGATAGGGTTCGGGGGGCTGTCGGGGGGCAGGGGTGTGGATAGGGGGCAGGGCAGTCAGGGAGCAGCAAGGGTTGGATAGGGGGTTTGGTCCCAAGGGGGCAGTTAGGGGCAGCGGGCCCCTGGAGGGGGTGGTCAGGGGACAAGGAGTAGGGGGGTTGGATGGGTCGGGGATCCCGGGGGCGGGAAGTGGGGCGGGGCGGATAGGGTTCGGGTTCGGGGGTGTGGATAGGGGGCAGGGCAGTCAGGGAGCAGCGAGGGTGGGGTCCCAAGGGGGCGGTTAGGGGACAAGGAATAGGGGGGTTGGATGGGTCGGGGATCCCGAGGGCGGCACTTGGGGTTGGGAAGTGGGACGGGGCGGATAGGGTTCGGGTTCGGGGGTGTGGATAGGGGGCAGGGCAGTCGGGGATCAGCGAGGGTGGGGTCCCAAGGGGGCAGTTAGGGGCAGCAGGCCCCAGGAGGGGGTGGTCAGGGGACAAGGAGTGGGGGGTTGGATGGGTCAGGGATCCCGAGGGCGGCACTGGGGGGCGGGAAGTTGGACGGGGCGGATAAGGTTAGGGTTCGGGTTCGGGGGAAAAGTTTGCCCACCCCTGGGCCAGCTGCTGTCTGATCACGGTAGCAGGAGCTTCTCCATCAAGGCTGGGGACTGACTGACTGACAGGTGGGAGCTCGAAGAAGGGCGGGACGATCCTGGACCAACTTGCTGCCGCTCTGCTCGCCAAAAGCCCAAGCAACCAATCAGCTCCTGAGACAGCCACCATCTAGCCTGGTATCCCTGTTCCTGGCCTGCTAGGTCAGCACCCCCCTTGCCTTGCGCCGTGGCCGATGCTGGTGTAGCTGCATTTGTCTAACACCGTCTGCACCCCACGCGACCAGCTCCTGTCCTGGATCTTGGGGGTTAATGGGCGTAGAATGCTCCCGGTCTGTAACCGAACCGTCTGGGCTTGAGCGCTACCGAAGCGGGAGTTGGGAAGTCGGCCGGCATTCCCTGTTCGTTCGGTAGCTGATAGTTATCGATGCTGTTCTGTCCCGTGAAGCCTCCGTTTTCTGCGTGAGCCTCGATCCCACGACCAACACCCTGGCAGTGACGGGCGGGGAGGATGACAAGGCCTTCGTATGGCGGCTGAGTGATGGTGAACGCCTGTTTGAGTGCTCAGGTGAGGTGCGCTGACTTGGACCGTTCTCTGACATATGGGGAGGTTCTGCTTCAGTTCCTGGGGGTTGTGGCTTGCTCTCTTTGGGGGTGTTACTGTATGGTGTTAAACAGCTGCTGTGTTCCACCCCAGAGAGAGCTGCACTGTCGTGGTGGATGGAAAAGAGAGAAAGCTGGGATCTTTAGGGCTGAGGAGCCATACAGATAAAATCTATTTGCCTGCAACTGCTGGAGCCTGGAGCCAACCTTCTGCTGTGGATAATCCTCGGTGCTTGGCTTGATGTTATCTGTCTTAACCACAGCAGCTAACCAAGGCTGGCTAAATCACTATCCCCTGCTTCCCCATGGCTGTCTCTTCAGGTCACAAGGACTCCGTCACCTGCGCAGGTTTCAGCCATGACTCCCTGTTTGTGGCCACAGGCGACATGAGCGGGCTGATCAAAGTGTGGCAGGTGGACACAAAGGAAGAGATCTGGTCGTTCGAAGTGGGTGACTTGGAGGTGAGAGGGAATTAAAGGGGCGTCGCTAATGGAATCTGGAGCGCAGACCCCTCTCTAGGGAAAAAGCGAGGGGGGCCAGGGGGGTTCCTTTTTTAAGAGACCCCATAGAACCTCAGCCTGGATTCTCAGGAGCCCACAGGCTGGTGCCTGGGAACTTTCTCCAGGAAGTGAACCTGACAAGTCTAGTTCCTGTTCAGCCTGGGAGATAGATCTCCTGATTTTTCCATTGGAAAGGACGATGCAGCATGCTATGGTGGCTTCTTGGCCGGGAGGGATGGAGGAGTGTATGGGGCAGGCCCTGGGAACACGGAATGGTCCGGGCAGTGCAGTGGCTGACGGGTTGGAAGCCTCAGGGAGTTTTGCTCCAGGAAGCTTTGTAGCATCTGTTGGCTGTCTCAGGAGCTGCATGATGGGTGGATTTCTCTATGTAGCTCCTGGTCCCTCTGCCTTTCCTCCTACGTGAGAACCTTGGATGAAAAGATCAGAGAACACGTCCTCCCTTGTGTGTTTCTTCTTCCTCTTCTTAATTTCACCAAGGGGAAGTCCTGGTGTTACCAACAGGACTCAGAACTTTGTGTGGACTTGTGAAGTTGTGCTGAAATTAGGCAGATTTTACCAGTCAGATTCTGTAGCGTAGACCAGGCCCAGTTTAGTGGGGAGAAGCGAACTGGATTTTGAAACCATTTCTAGTTAGTGTAACTGACGCTGGTGAGGATGATTGTATCCTGAATGCTGCGTCTGTCTTGATTGTGTCCCTTTAGGTAGGGAGTTGGGTGCTTGCAACTCGCTGTGTATTGTGTAGTTCATCCAAAGAGCTGAAAGTGCAGGTACAGCAGGGGGAAACTGAGTCACGGAGAGGCAGTGACGGGCGTAAGGTCACTCAGTCAGAGAGGGAGCTTGGAGAGAAATCCTGTGCTCTGTTCACTAGGCCGTGCTGCCCAAAGTTTGGCCTTGAACCTCTTGGTTCTCTGAATAGTGGGGCAGCGTGCCGGGGGTGAGTGCCCACGTCTCCCTGCTCGTGCGCCCGCTGGCAGGATAGGTGGTACAGAGCCAGCTCTAGAGGGAGCCCAAGTGACCAGCCTGGATTCCCTTCTGTGGGCCCCACTGGTGGATCCTCTTGTGGCTGAGCCAGGCCTGACTGTTCTCTGCTCTTCAGCATCCTCCCCTCGTCTCTCTCCCTCTTTCCCCAGTGGATGGAGTGGCACCCTCAGGCCCACGTCCTGCTGGCGGGCACAGCTGATGGGAACTCCTGGATGTGGAAGATTCCCAGCGGCGAGTGCAAGACCTTCCAGGGGCCGGGCTGCCCGGCCACCTGCGGCAGGGTCCTTCCTGACGGTGAGAGGAGAGGAGAGGGCGGGGAAGGGATCTGGGGAAGCTGGGCATGGAAACTGGGCTGTGGTGCAGCCCTGCCAGTCATTACGGCACAGCCACTGACTCTCTGGGCACGCCCCCGACTAATCCTACTGGGAGCCAGTCCCTCGGCCAGCAGGCAGGGGATGCCCAGTGGAACTGTTGGGGCAGGAGTCACCGAGCCCTGCGAGGATTTTGCCCCCGGGGAAGGGGTCTGAGTCCCTTGGCATGCAGGGGGCACCCTGAGAGTGGGAAGGATGGGATGGGGTTGGGGGAAAGGGTCTAACAAACGGCTCTTGTGCATCTCTCCGTCCAGGGAAGAGAGCGGTGGTTGGCTATGAGGACGGGACTGTGCGGATCTGGGACCTGAAGCAGGGAAGCTCGCTGCACGTTCTTAAAGGTCCGGAAGGGTTAATTCCTCCTGTCCGTTGGGAGCTAGGAAGGGCAGAGTGCTGGCGTGGCTTTGGGTTCCTATAAGCATCGCTGTTTTACAAGGGTCTGCACCAAAGGAACACGGGGCAGGATGGGGGTAGCTGGGTTCACCAGCCCCTGTCCTTGGGCTCGGGTAATGCCCGTCAGAGGGGCGTGGGGCGCTCTCCTCAGAGACCAGGGCAGTCCGTCCGGACAGGGAGAGCGGTCCCGATGCACCAGAGTCTAGTCTGCGGCTGGTCTCTGCAGAACTTGGCGTGTTGGCTACCTCAGCTGAGGGGCGTTGGCAGACCTGCGTGCTGCAGGAGGGGCCCTGGTCGGGTTTGAGGGGCATCAGCAGAGCTGGCATGAACTGGTGGGAGAGCTGCTCTGGGTTGGGCTCTGAGGTCTCCCTGGCAGCGTCTGACCTCCCGTTGGCTGTGAACTTTCCTCAGGTCAGGATGGGCATCAGGGCCCCTTGACATGCGTGACCAGCAATAAAGATGGCAGCCTGGTCATGACCGGGTCCGTGGATTGTCACGCCAAGCTGGTGAACTCGGCCACCGGCAAGGTGAGGCCCTCGCACTGCCCTGCGGCTGGGTGGCGGCACGCGTGGCCCTGAGCGGGCAGGCCTGGCAGATTGGCTGCTCGAAAGCCAAAACTGGGGAAGGGGCTGGGTTAGCAGCCTCCTCTGACTTCACTGCCCCGCAGCTCTGGGAGAGCGAGCTGCTCCGGCTGGTCTGGCCCAGCCTGGTCGCACTCAGCCTCCCTCGGCCCCCAGATCACTGAGCTCTGCGCCCACCTGCTCCGGGTAGTACCTGCAGTGGCATGGGTCTCCCAGGACAGTGCGCTCTAGGCCATGGCGGTCCGGAGTGGGGTTACTGAAGTTCCGGGTTGCCAGTGGCTGGAGGCGGCGGGTGGGGTCACTTGCCCTCCTGACCCAGTCGGGTTCTTGTCTCTGGGTGCTGATGGGGACCCCTCCGCGGTTGCCAGGGAAGGGGGGTGGCCTGGTCTGTATTTGCAGGGCCCCCACTCTGGGGCGGGGTGGTACCTGCAAAGTAACGGGCTTGGCTGAGGCTGTAGCAGGCTCAGCAATCTCCAGGTGACCTGGGTGTCTTAGCTCGGGCATCAGAGGCTCCTGCTTTGAGGTCCCAGGTTGGATCCCCACTGGCATTAGTTTTCCTAGGGACCTAGTGGGTCCCAGGTTCAGAGCTGCCCATCCCCCTAATCTTTCGGGGTGTGTTGGATCCCAACCCTCCCATGCTTGAGGGGGGGCACACTGGATTGGCTCCCAGGGCCCCCTCCCCACTGGCTCTGATGGGGAGTGTCTCCTCTCTGCCCAGGTGGTCTGTGTGTTTAAGATGGAAAGTGCAGCCTCAAAGCCTCCAGCGGGGGAGGCCGAATCGAACTCGGTCGAGTCCCTGGGCTTCTGCAATGTGTGAGTACGGGCCGGGTAGGCAAAAGCTGATTCTCCCAGCTCACCCTCCGGGGCAGGGCCTGGCTGCTGGGGAAGAGCCATGGGCAGAGGAGACCCCAGCATCTGCATCAAGAAAGGGAGAGACGGTGGGTGGAGAGGTGCTGATTTGGCATGGGGGGGCAGGGGTCCATGAGGGTCCCAGTGCTGCCATGCCGCTTGGCATTCACATCTTGGTGAGGCTGGGGTGCCGTTCTCCCTCCCCTCCCCACCCCCCCCCAAACCTGGATTCCCCCTCCCCAACCCCACCATCCCTGTTGGTAACCAATCCAAGGAGTCATGTTATCTGGTTTGCTGGGGACTGTGACTGAAGCCTGCGCTCCCTCACCCAGACTGCTCGGCCAGCAAAGCAGGGGGCCAGTTCCTTCGAAATCCACCCCCCTTTGCTTCTGAGAGGGGGTCTGGCAGGTAAACCAGCCTCTCCCACTATCCTTTCACTTCCCTCTGTCTCCCACTGGCTTAGAGGTGCTGCTCTGGGAGGTCGGGGGGCCACGGTGCCTTGCCTCTCACGCTCCCCCTCTCTCCCCGGGGCAGGATGCCGCTGGCGGCCGTGGGCTACCTGGACGGGACCTTGGCCATTTACGACATCTCCACGCAAAGCCTGAGGCAGAGGTGTCAGCACGAGGTAAGGGACTGGGCACGAGGTGGTGCTCTGGGGGTGACGCGCTGAGCTGTGGCCCCTGGATACCTCAGGCTGCCCCAGAGAGCTCTGGGATCACTCAGATCTGGGGGGGAAGGGGCGTGCTCTTCTCCCAATCAGCGGGCCTGGGGCTGCCCCTGTGGTCCAGGGCAGAGGCAGGCAACTTGTAGCATGGCTCCTGGCTGATCCCCATATAAATCCTCATTCCCTCATGGCCGTCGCTAACCTCTAGGCACTGCTGCCATCTCTGCCCAGGGACCATCACCGAGCCCCCTTGGCTTGGCCCAGCCCCCAGCCAGAAAAGCAGTGTTTGTGGGCTCCGACCAGTGATCCTAACATCCCTGTAGTGTGTCAAGACAGCTGCCCTTGCCCGCCCCTTACGCTCGCTGATTTCCATGCCTGCAGTCGGGGATCGTGCAGCTGCTGTGGGAGGACAGCGCGCCCGTGGTCTACACCTGCAGTCTGGACGGGGCCGTGCGCTTGTGGGACGCTCGCTCGGGGAAGATGATCAGCGAGTATCGGGGCCATTCGGCCGAAATCCTGGACTTCGCCGTCAACAAGTGAGTGGCCGGTGCGGGCTCTGCCTGCGGTACCGCTCCACCTGCCCGTTCGACACAGGGCTGACGTGTGGTAGTGGTGGGGAATTGGCTCCTACGTACGTCAAGCCTGCGAGCTTTGCGCTCAGAAAGCATGAGCTGTCCTGGCCCAGCCAGCTTGAGGACGGTGGCGCTGGGTGTGATCAGACTCGGGGTGTGTGTTGCATTAAGAAGGGGGCTTTGTTAGGCCAGGCTGAGAGCAGGTCTCTGCCTCTTGAGGCTTCGGAAGGGGCAACAAATGTTCTTGAGTGGTTGGGGGGCAGTTCGGGAACTGGAAAGAGTTGAGCCTTGCAGCTCGGATCTGGAGAAAAGGGAGCATGGGTCGAACTGGGAGGGTGGAGGCAGGGTTGGGTAGCTGGTGCGCTCTGGGTGGGACTGAGGGGCATTGGCAGAGCCGAGGGGAGCAAAGGCTAGACTGGAATAGCCTGTCCCTCTGTCCCCTTCACTTTCCAGACCCAAGGCCTGTGGGCGGCAGGGGGGGGGCTCTGCCCTTGTCCCCCGGTCCCCTGTAAGCCAATCTCCTGTCTCTTTCCCAGGGATGCGTCCATAGTGGTGACAACGTCCGGGGATCACCAAGCCAAAGTGTTCTGCGTGCAGCGCCCGGATCGTTAGCGTCGGCGCATGGAGTGGAGCGGAGCATTGTGGGAGCTGAGAGCAGTGCATTGTGGGATGGGGGGGAAATAAACCCAGCAGCAGAGTGAGGTGGAGCGATCCACGGCTGGAACTCAAGGGGGGTGGGAGGCTGCACGGGGGACCCCGATCCTTTTCGCATAGAGTGGTTCATAGCTATCGCTTGGCCATCTTCGCCCTGTTTAGTTTTAGGGCTAATCCCAGGGTTTTCTATGAAATGTTTTAATTATATAAATTATTTCATGTACCGGATCCAGTCTCTTCCAACGTCTCCCGCGTCAGCCAGAGCATCAGAGCGGCTCCCTCCGGTTGCACCAGATCCTTCCTTGGGATCTAGCCCCGGGGGGCGGGGGGGATGTGCTGGGTGCCTCTACTGGTGGATCCTGTGGGGCTGCAGAGAGGGGGCAGCTGGGTGAAATGAGAAATGGATCTGCCCCCCTCTTCCTTGCATGTGGCTGCTCCTGGGAAGTGCAGTTGAGAGGCTGGTGTGAGGGGCTCTGGGGGTGCCCCATGGGGAACTGATTCCCCTAAATTGTCTTCACTGTGGGACTCTTCTGTTTCTTGTCCCCTCCAAAGGCCCTGTGTCCCAGCAGTTCTCTGTGGGGCTCCATAGGGCTCCCTCTCTTCTGTGCCAGCCAGTGGCTCCCTGCTGTGTGAGTTGGTTCCTGCCTGCTGCCACGCTGGACCTGGTTTGGGCCTGTCAGCCAGCTTCTCTGGGCAGGCTGCAGTGCTAGGCTCTGCTCACCTGCCCTGGGATCTCGGCCTTGCTACTGTCCGTGTGCTGAAAGGCAGTTGCTTGGAGCTCTGCTCGCCTCCTGCAGGAAGAGGGTGCTGGAGTCTCAGTGCCCACTCTGAGTGATCCCGGCCCTAGTGTTCGAATCCCAGGCCTGCTGCAGGAAGCATCAGAATAAAGCCTCGAAGGTAGCAAAGAGAAACCTTTGTGGGCCTCCAGAGAGCAGCGCCAGCCCCCGAAGGGCTCCCTGAAACCCTCCTGCTGTATCTCGGTCCAAGGTACATCTCTGGGGCCCCGTGACCGCTGCACAAGTGCTAATGTATTTATCCCCCCGAGGCAGGGCGGGGCTGTCCCCACAGTACAGAGGGGAACTGAGGCACAGCGATCAAGCCGCATGACCACTGTCACCTGGGCAGAGCAGGGAATTGAACCCAGCTTTCCAGAGTGCCAGGCAGGCTCCCTGGCTGCTGGTCCATCCTTCCTCTTGTGTGGTCAGAGGGCTGGCAGGGCCAGGTCTAAGGGGGCAGACATGAGGCTGGTTGAGGGTCAGAGTCACACCCAGCATGGCTTTGATGGGGGAGGGTTCTTGGCCACTGCTTCTCTCTGGGGCAGCAGGGACTTACAGACCCAAACCAAACACTGGGGGAGGCAGGACCCCTTGTGGAGTCAGGCCAGCAAGTGGGTGGGGGGAGTTGTGCCTGGAGGGGGGCCAATCTGCTGGGAAGAGGGAGGGAATGCCAAGCCTGGGGGTGGTGAAGATGATGGAGAGGGGACCATGTGGCCCAGCCATTGTGGTGGCTTTTCCTCCCCACCCTGGAAGGGAGGTGATTTCCCTCCCCCCTGCATTGCCCCAGAAGGCAGGCAAGCATCGCCGGTGTCCCTGCTGGCCCACTCCATGCAGGAGCCAGAGAGGGCAGATGGTGCCCTCCCCTGGAGGCTGTGCAGGGAGGGGTGGATAGCAAGCTCCCTGGCCCAGCCCAAGAAGCTGGCTCTGGGGAGTTGGGAGGGTCTTGGCATCAGGACTTTACGCTCACAAGGGCTCTGTTCCCCCTCGCTGCCTGCTGCCCTGGGGCCTCTGATCTGGCCAGGCTCTTTGCAGTTTGCTTCTGTCCTGCGGCTGCTGCCTCCCCTTCAGAGTCCTGCCAGTCGGGGAGGCCTGGACACTCAGATTCCTGGGTTCTGTTCCCAGCTCTGCCAATGACTTTGGGTGAGTCATGCCCCCCCGTGCCTCAGTTTCCCCCTCTATAAAAGGGCAATGAGCCTTAAATAACTGCTGTCTAAATTGCTTTGGGATCACCTGAGGAGAGATGCTATCGAAATGCAAATTGGTGATTCCTTGGTGCCCCAGGCCCCTTGCATTTTCTTAATTTATCCTGCATATTTTTAACGTCCCCTCTCCTTTACGCAGCTCTGGTCTCTGGAGGCAGGCGTGGTGCCCGGGTCTGCTAATGCACTTGTGCACGTTCTGTTGCACACAAGCAAACTTATCTCAGCCCAAGCAGGAAGGAAGGAGTGTGGTGGGGAAAGGCAGGCTGTGGAGCCCCTGGCCTGGCCATGGACACCTGCAGAATGCACAGAAGCATAGAATATCAGGGTTGGGAGATGCGATGGATTGGATCACAGAAACCCCCTTGCGAGCTGCCACCCGATGTGCCAAGACTACTTCAACCCCTGCTTTCCCTGCGAGTGGGGCCACAGCACCCTGTCCTGCCAGAGACAGACACTCCCGTCTGCTCCAACACAGACCCAGGGTCTGAATTACTTGCCCCAAAGCTGCAGGTTTACCTGAAAGCAGCTCACAGAAGTGTTCCTGCCTTTAACACTCAGATGCCCAACTCCCAGTGGGGTCTAAACCTAAATAAATCCGTTATACCCTGTATAAAGCTTATCCAGGGTAAACTCATAAATTGTTCACCCTCTATAACACTGCTGCAGAGAGATACACGGCTGTTTGCTCCCCCAGGTATTAATACACACTCTGAGTTAATAAGTAAAACGTGATTTTATTAAATACAGAAAGTAGGATTTAAGTGGTTCCAAGTAGTAACAGACAGAAGAAAGTCCGTCACCAAGCAAAATAAAATAAAACACACATCTGTGTCTAATCAAACTGAATACAGATAATTGCACCCTCAGAGATGCTTCAGTAAGTTTTTTCCTCAGTCTGGACACCTTCCAGGCCTGGGCACAATTCTTTCCCCTGGTACATCTCTTGTTCCAGCTCAGGTGGTAGCTAGGGGATTCCTCATGATGGCTCCACTCCTCTCTTCTGTTCCACCCATTTATATATCTTTTGCATAAGGTGAGACTCCTTTGTCCCTCTGGGTTTCCACTCCCCACTGGAAAAGCACCAGGTTAAAGATGGATTCCAGTTCATGTGACATGATCACATGTCCCTGTACGACCCCAAGCCTTCATTCCTCCCAGCCTGGCTCACAGGAAGGCCTGCCTGCAAACAGAGCCATCCAGTCAATTGTCCTGGTTGCTGGGAGCCATTAAGATTCCAAACCACCATTAATGGCCCACACTTTGCATAATTACAATAGGCCCTCAGAGTTATATTTCATATTTCTAGTTTCAGATACAAGAGTGATACGTTTATACAAATAGGATGATCACACTCAGAAGACAATAAGCTTTGTAATGATACCTTGCAAAAGACCTTTTGCATGAAACATATTCCAGTTACATTATATTCACTCATCAAATCTTTATAAAATCATATAGACTGCAAGGTCACACGGGAACTCAGGAGATATCTAGTCCAACCCCCTGCTCAAAGCAGGACCAACCCCAACTAAATCATCCCAGCCAGGGCTTCGTCAAGCCTGACCTGTCAAGCTATCAAATTCCCCCCTCACTCTTCTCTTCTGCAAACTAAATAACCCCAGTTCCCTCAGCATCTCCTCATAAGTCATGTGCCCCAGCCCCCTAATCATTTTTGTTGTCCTCCACTGGACTTTCCAATTTTTCCACATATTTCTTGTAGTGTGGGGCCCAAAACTGGACACAGGACTCCAGATGAGGCCTCACCAATGTCAAATGGAGGGGAACGATCACGTCCCTTGATCTGCTTGCAATGCTCCTACTTATACAGGCTAAAATGCTGTTAGCTTTCTGGGCAAGAAGGGCACACTGTCGACTCATATCCAGCTTCTCGTCCACTGTAACCCCTAGGTCCTTTTCTCCAGAACTGCTGCTTAGCCACTCAGTCCCTAGCCTGTAGCACTGCATGGGATTCTTCCGTCCTAAGTGCAGGACTCTGCACGTGTCCTTGTTGAACCTCATCAAGTTTCTTTTGGCTCAATCTTCTAATTTGTCTAGGTCTCTCTGTATCCTGTCCCTACCCTCCAGCGTATCTGTCACCTGGGGTTCATTCAGCCCAAAGCTCCTACATTAACCCAGATATCCCATTGCTTGTGGAGCTGCAGGGAGGCTCGGGGGCCAGTGAAGGCACCAGGCCTCCAGGGTCCATTAGCCCCAGACGCTTTTACAAAATCTGTCAAGCTGTTTCCCAGCGTCATATTCAACTGTTCATTCTTTCCAGTTGTTTCCCTGTCTCTGGACATAATTTCTCCACTCAAGCAGGCAATCAGCCTGAGTTCTGAGTCCCAGTAATGGAATGTATCCATAGATTAACTCGTGAACTGTGACACGGGAACTTGTAGGGAGCGATCCCACCCCGCTGTCTTTTACCTCCTATTGCAATGGACAAACTGGTTGTACCATCCATCTCCTTCCTCTCCACCACTCCTCGCTGGGGCCTCCAAATTATCTACCACTCCTCCCAGTTTAGTGTCATCTGCAAACTTGCTGAGGGTGCAGTCCACTCCATCCTCCAGATCATTGATGAAGATATTGAATGAAACCGGCCTCAGGACCGATCCTTGGGGCACTCCATTTGATACCGGCTGCCAACTAGACATGGAGCTGTTGATCGCTACCTGCTGAGCCCGATGATCTCGCCAGCTTTCTGTCCACCTTATAGTCCAGCGGGATGCCCTCCTGGCTGGTCTCATCTGTTAAGACACCAGACTCCCCAAGGAAGGAGAGTCCTGGGGAAAGCCAGAGCTCAGCAGAGGACTTCGCAGTGCTTCCCTGCGTGTGCATTTATGAGTGGACTCGCCCCACCTCTTTCTCCCAGGCCTGTTGCCAGCGATTTGGGGGGGTGGAGGGGCTGCTCAGCCTGGGAGAAGATGAACCAGCCCAGCTAAAGATGGGGAAAACCCATTGGTTCCCCTGGCCCTTCCCCAGTAGGGGAGTGGCTGAAGACCGTCTGTTCCCATCACACCCCAGTGCCTTCTCTGCACTCGTGCTGTGGCCAGCCGGGCTGCCCTTTCCCCAGAGCCAGGGCTGCAGGACAGAAAGGGCACAACCTGCCGAATGCCAAAGGAGGTGATTCAAGGGGCAGAGGAGCAGTTACTCCCCTCACGAGTCCGGGATCCGATCGTCAGTCTGCAGAGAGCGCTGCCGTGTGTAAGTTTGCTTATTTTTCTGCTAGCTACAGTGATGTGGGAGGAATGGAGCAGCGTTAGCCCGTAAGGAAAGGCACTTGCCCTGGGTCTTTATTTGGGGCAATTGTTCCGTGGGGTTGGCTGTTTATGGCAAGAAGCGATGATTTGCATCTGAGATCAGGGCCCCATTGTGTCCAGCGCTGCCCAGACGCAGCAAGAGACAGCTCTGTAATTCACTAGATAATTCATTTTCAGTTTCAAGTCTCAGCCGTGAAGGTTTCTCATTAGAAGGATCCATGGTCGTATTTCTTGGGTGGGAGACTGGGACTCAGAAGCCCAAGGTCAGTTTCCTGCTCCACTCCAGCCTTCCTGGGTTGTCTTGGGCCAGTCTCTTAGTGTTTCTACACCCCAGCTGCAGAATGGGGAAAATGGCCCTTCCGTTTCCTATGGCTGTTGGGAGGGTGAGTTCATGAAAGCAGTGGTTCTAAACCAGGGGTATGTGGTACCCATGGGGGTACACGGAGGTCTTCCGGGGGTACATCCACTCATCTAGTTTGCCGAGTTTTACAACAGGCAACATAAAAAGCCCGACCAAAGTCAGGACAAACTAAAATTTCATACAGACACTGACTTGTTTATACTGCTGTATATACCATATGCTGACATGCAAGTACCATATTTATAGTCCGATTGATTTATTTTCTAATTATATGGTAAAAATGAGCAAGTCAGCAATCTCTCAGTAAGAGCGTGCCATGACACTTCTGTATTTTTAGGCCTGGTCTTGCAAGCAAGTAGTTTTTAAGTGAGGTGAAACTTGGGGTACACAAGACAAATCAGCCTCCTGAAAGAGGGACAGTCGTCTAGCAAGGTTGAGAGCCACTGCAGGAAAGTGTGTGAGCGGCTCAGATACTTCAGGAGCGGGACTAGCTAATGACCTTTCTAGTGGAATGAACTAGATTTAAAACCGATAACGTTAAAACTTTTACTCCTCTGGAGAGCATCAATTTCAGCCTGTCTAAAATGGTTTCAGCTAATCCCAGGGCTGCTGATTTGAACAGCAAGGTGAAAAACCCACTCTCTTAAGCAGCTGTGCTTATTAAAGATTGGCTGGCACTTTTCAGAAGAGTTCTCCCACTGTTCTGGCCACTTTCCCACCGGGGGGGGGGGGGGGGGGGAATTCACTTGCTGCCTCTCCCCCTTTTCCTGTTGAATTTAGATACAGAATGCTTTATCACTTCCTGCCCTGAACTGTTTCACAGGGTTCCTGTGTGCTGTGAAATAGCTGCTGCGTTCCACCCCAGAGGTGCCTGGATTTTGCGGCTAGGTGAAGGAACAAGCATACCAATAAAAGCTGTGAAGGATGGTGGATGACTGATGGTATATAGGAACATAAAAATAGCCCTACTGGGTTAGACCAAAGGTCCATCTAGCCCAGTATCCTGTCTTCCGACAGTTGCCAATGCCAGGTGCCCCAGAGGGAATGAACAGAACAGGGAATCATCAATGATCCATCCCCTATCGCTCATTCCCTGGAAAACACAGGCTAGGGGCACCATCCCAGCCACCTGGAAGGTCTCAATCCTGTGCCTAGCTTTCTGTGAGCCAAGCTCATAGGGGCTGGGAAGGGGATATGCAAACATTTCACCTCGAGAGGTTGGACGTAGGCCCTGAGTTAGGAGTTGCATGCTACAAGAAGAGAGGCACTCTGACCCTTGCATCATCACTGGTTTAAATGGGAACCCTGGTGTGCTAGCAGAACTGGTTACTCCCTGCTGCCTGCATCATACAAAATGAATTAGCAGATCTCGGCCTCGTTTGTAGTGACCAGTTTGCCCATGTAATAAAACCCATTGGCGCCTTTTCACACGCCGCCGTTATCTAGCACCCGTTTGATTTTAAAGCACTTTCCACCCAAGTGGGTTGCTGGCTTTAACCCCATTTTGCAGGTGGGGAAACTGAGGCACAATGACTTGGGCAGGGTCACTGGCAGAACTTGGAATAAAACTCAGCTCTCTCATCCAGTGCTCTCTCCGCTGGCTCCTGGATGGGATCAGCCAAGAGGCTGGGGATGGAGTGGGCCACTGTAGCTGAACGTTACTCTCACTCCATGGGATGTGGGGTGCGCTCCCTGCTGCTATCTCTTGAAGTACCTAGAGCCCTAAATGAGAAGGGCCCTATTGTTCTAGGTGCTGTCACGTTCTAACGGGACAAGACAGCTCAAGGGAGGAGTAGAACTCCCTCTGCTTCACAAGTGGGGAAACTGAGGCACAGAGCCATCAAGTCAGTAGGCTAAGGTCCCCTGGGGAATCTGTGGCAGAGCCAAGCAGGGCAGCAAGATCTCATGCGTCTCGGTTCGATGTCTTAGCCCGGCTGAGCTGGGGGTTAGCAGAAGCCGTTGCCCTGCTGGCCATGCGTTTCCCCTGAGCTGAATCCACTTCAAAACAGAAAACAACATCTGAATGAAATAAAAGCCAAGCAGCTTGTTCCGCTGCGGCCCGCCCTAAGCTGGGGGGTCTGGCTGATCAAAGGCTCCTGCCAGTCATTATCTAGCTGTAACGATGTAATTGGCTTCCGGCGTGGGCAATCTGCTGACTCCCTAACAAGCCCGTTCCTTCCCAGGGGCTCTTTATGGGTCCATTAAAGGTGCATCCCCGTGGCTGTTATTGCCCTGCCTCGGCGCACCAAAGGCAAAGCGTGTTTCCCTGGTGCAAAGCGTTTTATGATTCTCTGGCTCTTCGTAAATGAGCTGGGTGGCAGGTGCCCAGCTGCCGGCGGGTTAACTCAATGGGCCTTGATGCCTCGTTGCTGGGGGCTCGAAGCGTGTCTCTCCTCCAGCTGGGGCGTCCGGTCACTTCAACTGGGCTGGTCCCTAGGCAGTCCCCCTACCGTTCCCAGCAGGGCAGGCGCCGGAAGGGGCATTGCCTTGGGCATGGCATGGCTCCCATTCTGGCTGTCTCGGCAAGGAGTCCCTGCACACCGGTGGATTTCCTGGGGAAGGAGGAGGACAGGGCCGGATTTCCACTGGGGCACAGTAGGCATGTGCCATGGGGCACCTAAAAGTAAAAAGTGGGTTAAAAGTTAATACAGCTCCCCAGCGGGTGGCCGGCTCCTGGCACGGGTTGGTGCCGGCCAGCATGTGGGGCTGGAGTAGGGTGAGCGAGTAAGCCCGCCTAGGGGCGCTGGGAGCCGCGGCCGGGCAGGGCAGCTGCTGAATGTTCTGAGTGTCCCAGCCCCTTCCTAATCTCAGCCGCCCCCACCTCATGCCGGGCAGGGAGGGGTTGGGGTGTGGCTGGTGCCCCCTTCATTTGCACTGATAGAGCCAGAGCACGGCTGCCACACACTGGGCTGTGGGAGGGACGGAAGACACTTGGGACCACTCACCGTGAGGAGAGGTACAGGCCCCTCCTCGGGCCTCGCCGGGGATGGGTGGGCTGCGCCCTGGCTCGAGCTGGGAGCGCTGGGCACGGCGGAGGGTCTCGTGCCTTCCCGGGGAGGCTGTGTTTATATTTTGTTTCATTCTATTTTTTACGGCAAACAGGAAGTTCAGCGGGAGGCGGGGAGGGGGCGCTGAAGATGCTGTGCCTAGGGGTGCGTTAGGTGTAAATCCAGCCCTGTGTGAGGGTCATTGCTCGCCCTGCCCTTGCTTGCGCTGTCCCTGCTCTGCAGATAACCGGGGACCCCTTCCGGCAGCCCTGCATTCGCTTTCAAACATTTGGAAACTCTCAGGCTGCTTCAGAGGCCTGGCCTCCAGCCCCCAAGGGGTATAAGCACCCGTTGGTGCCCACGCTGGGCTTCGCCAAGTTCCCATGGGCCGGGAGTTCCTTGCCACCCAGCCCGAAGCCAAGAGCAGGAGGAATTTCTGATGGGCCGAGGGCTATGAGTCTGCTAAGAGCTGCAGGTGAAATGTCCTTGCAATTGTCCTAGGCCCTGGGAGACTGGAGGCAGGTGGGTCCATTGCACTGCCTGGGACTTGCACTGCAGCTGCAGGTGGCAGAGAAAAATGTTGGGTTCACGGAGGTGGAGAATCCTGTTGGGCTGTTAACCCCTGCCCTGCTGCATGCAGGTCCCCGCCGCGGGCCCTTCAGCCGGCGTGATAGTGACATCTCCATAGTTCCTTCCTAAGCTGAGCTGTATCAGTGTGACGCCCCCCAGAGTGGCCGGGGGCTCTGCCTGGCTGGCGTGATTGCAAAGGGGTCTCACAGAAAGGTAGAGGTGGTGACAGGCCGAGCACAGTGTGGCCGTAATGAGTGTAGATAGCACCTGTCACCCCTGCATCTCAAAGCCTCTTGCCCAGATTATTACAGATGGGGAAACTGAGGCATGGCAAGCCAGACTCCAGTCCAAGGTGACCTACGTCAACACACTAATCGTCTCATCGCTTCGCCCAACCTGAAGTTTAACTCCAGCGAGGCCCAAGGAGCAATAGGTCTGAAGAGGACTGAATTGTAATAAAGCATTCGGCAAAGGTGCGGGGGGTGCTGCAGCGGCCTAGTGCCCCACTTCCCAGCCTCTGGCTCTGTGCATAAAACCTGGGAGTGCTTCCTGCCCAGCCCCCTGCTCGGTGAGGGCCCTATTCCCAGGGCTACACCTCCCAGGGCCCCGCATCCCGCCCCACAGACAGGGCTCTGCTGTTGGCCCCACATGTGGGGTGCCGGCTCCTGCCTAGGGCTCCGCTCCTGGCCCCACCCCCAGCTGTGGCCTCGACCCCCTTACCCCTGTCCCCCACTCCCAGAGACACAGCCCTGCTCCCAGCCTCGGGAGTTTGGGGGGGCAGGGGAAGGGGGCTGGGAGCAGGTGTTCCAGCACCTCTGGCACTAGCAGACAACGCATACAGAAGGGAAGGGCCGGCTTCAGAAAGTGCAGAGCCCAATTCAAACAGTTTGGACGGGTCCCTGGCAGGGACAACTTAAAAAAAAATACACGTAAAAAAACACGTGGGGCTTGTATTCACCGGGCGCTGCCCTGAGTCTTTGGCGGCACTTCCGCGGTGGGTCCTTCACTCGCTCCAGATCTTCAGCGGCACTGAAGGACCCGCTGCCCAAGTGTCGCCGAAGACCCAGAATAAGCGAAGGACCCGCCGCTGAAGTGCCGTCGAAAACCTGGAGAGAGTGAAGGACCCGCCACTGAATTGTCGCTGAAGACCCAAAGTGCCACCAGATGAGTGAAAATTAAAAAGGCGCCTGTAGCCAGGGAAGGGATTTTCGCTGGGTGCGGGGCCTTCTAAGGCGCGGGGCCTGATTCGGGGGAATTGGTGGAATAGGCCTAAAGCCGGCTGTGCAGAAGAGGAGGTGCTAGAGCGTAGCACTGTGTTTTGAAACGATCGTTCACAAGAACAGGAGCTCTGGTGCTGTATTAGCCAGCCAATCTTTCAGTAAAGAACCTGATCCCTAATCTCAAGCAATTTTTAATGTGCTGATTTTGGTAACATAGCAGAGAGACTTTCACAATCTAACCATGCTGGTGGGTCGGTGGAGATGGATATTTCTCAGCGCTCCTGCCTAGAGGGAACTATCTGCGGCTGAGCCATTCGATTCAAATCGAGGTTTAGAACGAAGCGTCCTTCCTCCTGCCTGTTTGACTTTGTGGTTCTGAAGAATTGGACGTTCACAATGATCAATTTATTTATGTACCGGTCGCTGAATATGGGCAGGAATTAAATCAAATCTCTCTCGGCCCACGGTCGTGGAACTGTGATTGAAGTGGGGCCAATCTCTTGCGCTGATATTACGAGTTAGTAGTTTTTGTTTGCCGTGTCAGAACTGCCCGGCTTGTGGACAGGTGATTTTTTGTAGACGTTGCTCTTTAACTAAGCGAAAGCAATGTCAAGAATTCCATCTCTAGCTGTTTATAGCTATGGACAGCTACTTACTCATTTTCTCATGTACGTGGCTATTTAGATCAACAATTAATTTAAATCTGGGGGGGTTGAAAGGCCTTTTTTGTATGTTTTGCTCCTTTGTCTTCTGTCTGAAGGGGGCACCGGGTGCAGTAGCTTCGACTCTTGCTCAGAGTGTCATGGGATCTTCCACAGCCATGAGTGGGCATTTGAGTAACTTGATTTTATGCCTGAGTTTAAAAAAAGGTTGGTGCTCCCTCCAGCACAGCGCCCCCTGTTGGGTCAGCCACGCTGCCCCTCTCCAGCACTGCGCCCGCCCATTGGGTCGGCCACACCACTCCCTCTAGCATAGCACCCCCTGTTGGGTTGGCCATGCCTCCTCCCTCCAGCACGGCGCCCCCTGTTGGGTCAGCCACACCACTCCCTCCAGCACGGCGCCTCCTGTTGGGTCGGCCACACCACTCCCTCCAGCACGGCGCCCCCTGTTGGGTCAGCCATGCCACTCCCTCCAGCACAGCGCCCCCTGTTGGGTCAGCCACGCTGCCCCTCTCCAGCACTGCGCCCGCCCATTGGGTCAGCCACACCACTCCTTCTAGCATAGCACCCCCTGTTGGGTTGGCCATGCCTCCTCCCTCCAGCACAGCGCCCCCTGTTGGGTCAGCCACGCTGCCCCTCTCCAGCACTGCGCCCGCCCATTGGGTCAGCCACACCACTCCTTCTAGCATAGCACCCCCTGTTGGGTTGGCCATGCCTCCTCCCTCCAGCACGGCGCCCCCTGTTGGGTCAGCCACACCACTCCCTCCAGCACGGCGCCTCCTGTTGGGTCGGCCACACCACTCCCTCCAGCACGGCGCCCCCTGTTGGGTCAGCCATGCCACTCCCTCCAGCACAGCGCCCCCTGTTGGGTCAGCCACGCTGCCCCTCTCCAGCACTGCGCCCGCCCATTGGGTCAGCCACACCACTCCCTCTAGCATAGCACCCCCTGTTGGGTTGGCCATGCCTCCTCCCTCCAGCACAGCGCCCCCTGTTGGGTCGGCCACACCACTCCCTCCAGCACGGCGCCCCCTGTTGGGTCAGCCATGCCACTCCCTCTAGCACAGCACCCCCTGTTGGGTCGGCCAGGTCAGCTCCCTCCAGCACAGCACCCCCTCTTGGGTCGGCCACATCAGTGCCCCCTGTTGAGTCAGCCATGCTGCCCCCTCCAGCACAGAGCCTCCTGTTAGGTCAGACACCCCCCCCACCAGCACAGCGCCCCCTCTTGGGTTGGCCACGTCGCCCCCTCCAGCACAGTGCCCCTGTTGGGACGGCCATGCTGCCCCCTCCAGCACAGAGCCCCCTGTTGGGTCGGCCACACCGCCCCCACCAGCACAGTGCCCCCTGTTGGGTCAGCCACATCACTCCCTCCAGCACAGCGCCCCCTTTTGGGACGGCCATGCCGCCTCTGTGACGAACTGGGAAAGTTCTTAATGTTTTCTCTGAATACTGTGTTGGTGCCTCAGTGTCCCCATGGCAGTTCTTAAGTATCTGGCAGAGCAAAGGGCCAGTGCACCTAAATGCCTGGCACTCTGTCTCCTAGCAACTGATGGCCTGGGCCCCTCCTCTGCAAAGGTGCCAGCTGAAGGTGTTGGAGACAAAGGGATCAGGTGACCTCCTGGCCCGGGAAAGGGGCTCAGCAGAGAGGAGGGGCTGAGGGAGGGGTTGTGAGTCTGGAGCTGGCTGGGGTCGAGGGTGGAGGGCAGACCTGGGGGTCTGGCTCACTGCCCCCCAGAATAGACCCGGCCGAGGGGTCCGGTTCGCTGTATCTGCAAGCTCTGTTTTAGACCCTGTTCCTGTCATCGAATAAACCTCTGTTTTACTGGCTGGCTGAGAGTCACATCTGACTGCGAAGTGGGGGTGCAGGACCCGGTGGCTTCCCCAGGACCCCGCTGGGGTGGACTCGCTGTGGGAAGCGCACGGAGGGGCAGAGGATGCTGAATGCTCCAAGGAGAGACCCAGGAGGTGAAGCCGTGTGAGCTTCTTGCCCTGAACAAGTCTGCTCCAAGGGAGAGGAGGCTCCCCAAAGTCCTGCCTGGCTTGGTGGGGAGCAGTTCCAGAGCATCGCCCGGTGACTCCGTGACAGCCTCCTCCAACACAGAGCCCTCTCTTGGGTCGGCCACGCCGCTCCCTCCAGCACAGAGCCCTCGGCCCTGTTCTGTGATGTTGGGCTTACCACTGACTCTGAAGAGCCCCCTGCTGAGTCTCCTCCAGCTCCCCTGCCCCCTGCCCAGCTTCCTGGGTTGTCCTTGGGAGCTCTGGCCAAATACTGCTCAGACCCGACCTTTGTAAGTTCCTTGGAGGCAGGGAGGTGGTGGTCTCTTGTTTGTACATCCCCGGGGTGGGGGGAGGATCCAAGCAACCGGAAGGCTGGGAAGATCTTACGCCATCTGTGCCCGATGTCGTCGCTGCAGGCTGGTGTTGCGTACACAGGAAATGTTGTTGCTTACTCGTGAGCCGGTTAGATTCTCTGGGGCAGGTCACCATCCCAGTGGTCTGGGCAGAGAATAACGCTGCAAATGGTGTCTTTCCCAGCAGGAGGCTTCGGCCTTTCATGGGGGAGAGCGGAGGATGAGCCCAGTGCCCCCGTCTGCAGCGTCGCCCGGCTGTTGTCACGCGGTGCAGGCTGACCCCGTTCCAACCTGCCGCCGGCACTGAGAGGAAGGATGAACGTCTCTGGGGACGCAGGGGGCTCCTCGAGGCTCCTCATCTTCTGGCTCTCGGGCCCACTCTCTGTTTTCATCATCCTGGCCAACCTCTTCATCATCCTCGGGATCCTCTGGAGCCGCAAGCTGCCCGGGGCCGCCAGCTCTTTCTTTCTCAGCCTGCTGTTTGCTGATCTCCTGGCCGGGGTGGCCCTGCCCTTCATCCCCTGGATGCAGTTTGAGAATAGTCGGGGCTACCACAGCTGTTTCTTCACCCACGTGGCCCCCAACTACTTCTTCCTCGCCTTCCTGGCCAACTTGCTGGCGGTGCACTACGAGAAGTACCTGTGCATCAGCTACCCTCTGCACTACCGCCGCTTCTGGGTGCACCGCTGGGTGCCCCTCTGCCTGCTGCTGACCTGGACGCTGCCTTTGCTCTTTGCCTGCCTGCCGGTGCTGGGGTGGAACCAGTGGGGACCCAGCTCCAACTGCTCCTACAAACAGATCTTCCCCACTGCCTACCTCTACCTGGAGATCTACGGCTTCCTCATCCCCTCCATCCTGGCCATGGCCTTCATGTCCACCCAGGTGCTGCGGGTGGCCAGGCGCCAGCTGCAGGAGATCAAGAAGGTGCTGCGCTCCGTGCACCAAGGCCAGGGCCCCTCGGAGCTGGAGCAGCAGCTGGAGCTGAGGCATGCCAAGTGCATCGCCAGCCTCTCCCTGATCTTCCTGGCATGCTGGGTGCCCTACGTGGCTGGCCTGCATGTCTCGGTGCTGGCCATCCAGAACCACAACTCCATCGACAGCTACACTGTCCTCATCCTCACCTGCGTGGGCAGCGGCAGCGCCGCCGTGGTGCCCATCATCCTGGGGCTCAGCAACCGCCAGTACACCCAGTTCTGGAGGGACGTGGCGGCCAAGGTCTGCGCTGGCTGCAGGGTGCGGTGCTGCGAGCGAGGGGAGGCCAGACGCCACCAGGGTGGGACGTCACAGGGCAGGGCCCCTTGTCCTCAGGCAGAAGGTGTGGCTCCAGCTCCCAGCTGATGCCCTTGCCCCTGCAACGGAGACACCAAACCTGCAACCATGGCCTCTTGCCACAAGACAAGGCTGGGATTTGCAGCAGCTGAGGGATCAACATGAACTTTCCGGAGGGATCCAGTGATTTACTGGGCCGTTATATTTTAATGACCGAGGCGGGGAGTAACCTCATCCTCCCTCACCCAGACACGGCTGCTGGGCTGGTCACTGCTGGGTTCTGCACTTTGGTTGATCTAAAGAACAAGTGTGGGTCAGATGCTCTGGCCGATCAGATTTCAACACGTTCGTTTTTCAAAGCAGGACGTCGATTCCATGAATGATCTCGGCTTCTGAGTGGCCGATTCCTCACTACACGATCCACCCTCCTGCAGCCTGATTGGCTGGGGTGGCTTCCATCCCACGACGATGCTCATCAATTCTATTTGTCCCCCGAGGGTAAGACCTAAGTTTCTGGGCTGGTGTGGGACCTTATCCTGCCAGGGTGTAGAGGGTGCCCTGACCTCTCAGGGTCGGGGCCGCCTGAATTCTCAGAGCCTTTGTGGAGGTTTACCCCATGGTGAATGTGTGTTGTCGCTGCACCCCGTGAGTGCAGACTACAGGGCAAGGTCTGAGTCCCTCTATTCTTGCTGGGAGTTCCTGGCGCCCCAGTACCCTCCCTGATGCAGCTTTAAGAGACTCCCTGCCCCCAAATGCAATCAGACTTAGATGATAGCACCCCCTAAACAGTGGGGTTACTGCTGCTTGGGTCCCAAATCAGACTAGGGCCCGGCACCCCCGTGGGCAGGGCCGGTGCTTCCATTTAGGCAACCTAGGCGGTCACCTAGGGCACCAGGATTTGGGAGGGGGAGCATTTTGCTGCCCTTGGCGGCAATTTGGCGGCAGGGGGTCCTTCCGCGCTCCGGGTCTTCGGCAGCAATTCTGCAGCGGATCCTTCACTTACTCCGGGACGCGCCGCTGAAGTGCCCCGAAGACCGGGAGCGCGGAAGGACCCCCGCCTAGGGAGCCAAAAACCCTGGCGCCACTCCTGCCCGTGGGGCCAGAGACAGGAATTTCCAGGACTTATATCGCTGCAAGGCAGAGCTCTGTCAGCAGCCACTTTTCCTTCCTGTTCCTGCTAAGCCGAGTGGCTGCTGTGTCTGCCCACAAAGCAGGAAACCAGAAACTCTCCATGTGGATAAAAACCATGGCCCCCGGTGAGCAGCGCTGGCAGAGACCAAAAGTGACTGGCTGGAGACCTTCCTTGGTGGGGAGAGGAGCCTATGGGATTCAGGCACCTTCGCCCCCTGTACGGTGGTGCCCAGGGCCGTCTCGAGCCTGGGTGTCCTTCAGCCTGGCTTCATGCACGGTCCACACCCCTCTCCTCAGACCACCTCTCCCGCTGAGCTGCACAAGCGTCAGGCCATGGAGCGGGGACGGGGGATCCCATGCGGCGGGGTCCTTGCACCTGGGGTGTTCAGTTCTGGGCACACTAACCCCCTGCAACCAGGGTCCAGGACTCAGCCCAATGCCTCCCGCCACGGCTAATGCGTTTGCTGCTGGGCCCTGTTCATCCAGGGCCTGCGCCCGGTTCCTCGTACTGCTTGTGCGTCACTGGTTGGCAGCCGGGGGAGCCCTGCTGAATGGGGGAGGAAGTCGGCTGAGCCCGGGATCCCGGCTCCCCTGGAATGGATAGTCCGGCTACCGCCTCCTTGGCCGCTGGGTCCCTCTCTGCAGCATGCTCCCTCCCACCCACTGTTTATCCCTCCGCTCGGCTCTTCTGCTTTGCAACTGTTTATTTTTTTCCATGACGCTTTTTCCAGGCCTTGTGGGGAATTTCCATCCCGGCTGGGCCTGTCCCACCAGCCGGCTCCAGGGCCCTGTCCCTGGGCTCCTTCCTTGTTTAGTGGGCGATTTCTGGGGACGGCAATGCTGGGATCGAGCCGGAAGGACCTGCCCTGTCCTGCTGTGTCCCGTCACTCTCCGGGCCCGGATCCAGCCCTGCCCAGGTGCTAGGGGTGGGGGAAGGACCCGGAGGGGGCTGGGACACACCAAGGGGAGACCAGCCCGTCCCCTTTTATGTCCAGCGGCTGTGTGTGAGGTTAGTGCTGAGGGAAGGGAACCAGAGCAAGGGCCGGGGCAGGGGCATCCAGGGCCAGGTCTCTCCAAACGGCTCCACCAGCACCCCCCAGTCCTGATCCTCAGCCTCCCCTCTCCCCCGACATTCCACTCCACGCCTCCACCCCACTCTGCTGATGTCCCTCCCAGCTGAGCTGCAGCCGCCCCAGGGTGCCCCCACTGCCCAGGCCAGGCTGGTGTGGGATGGAAAACAGCCAGATGCTGGAGCAGAGCGAGACTGGCCCCCGATGGCCCCGTCCCAGTCAGGTCTCTGGGGACCTGCAGCCGCTGGTTCGATCTCCGAGTCTCAGTGTGTCATTATAAACCAGCGCAGTGCACAAGAGGCAGCGGGGGGAGGGGGAAGGGAAGGGTTCCCTTGTGGAACCCCAGGAGCCCCCCGAAGCCGGCCAGGGCGAGGACTGTCTAAGGCAGGCTGCCCCCTTCTGTGTGTGTGCGAGGGATGGAAAGGGGGTGCTCCTTTGTCTATACATTTCCTGGGGGTTCTGTTGCCTGCATGCCTCCCCCTTGAGTCCAGGTGCCAGCCTGCAGCACCCCTATTCTCCCCCCCATTAGCTCTGGGTGCCCATTTGGATGTATCCTGTTCCCCCCTGGAGTCCTGCTGCCCTGATTGGAGGGTCCCCTTCCCCCCCGGGGCCCTGATGCCCATAGTTCTCCTCACTTACTTCCAGCTCCTGGTGCCCTGAATCGTCCCTGGATCCCAGTCCCTGCAATCCCCCCATTCCGTCCTGGGGCTCACATCTCACATCCCCGGCCCTAGTGCCTGTGGTGTCCCTTCCCCTATCTCTGCCATCTCAGAGCCGGGTCCTGTTTTCCATATCCCCTACCTCTTTGCTAAGCAAATCGGCCCGCCCAGGGATTTGCATAGGGAGCTGGCGGCATTGGAGAGACACGCAGGGCCTGCTGGCCCTTCACACCAGCAACGGGACTGGGGGTGCTGCCGGGCCCTGTGGCTTGAAGTCGTACTAATGAACACCATCCTCCTCACCACCCCAGCCAGGTTGGGTCTGTCCCTCCACCTGTTTGCATGCCCCCCCTCAGGATTTGCATAGCCCTGGGTGCGCCTTTCCTGGCTCGCCCACAGCCCTGGAACGCCCCTGCTGATCTCCTGGCTTCACTTCCTTCTCTGTTAGCAGGGAGATGAACCAGAGCAGGAGAACCAGTATTTCCACTTGAACCCAGAACTGAACCAGACCCAGAATTTTGTCCTGCCTGCTGAACCCCTCGCAAAGCTGGGCTACCGGCTAACAGAAAGGGCCAGCATTTTTTCATATTCCCTTTTAAAAGAGCTGCTGGGATCGTACATTCGTTAGTGAACAAGCCAAGGAAAGAGGCATGTGATTGTGACCAGAAGAGCCTGGCTGGGACTAGAAGGAGGCCAGCCCCCAAGAGCAGGGAGGGAGAGGGAGGCAGCAGGGGGCCCAGAGCTAGTGAACCACTTTCTGAGACTCCACCCCGGGGAGAGACGAGGTGGGGGGTGTCCCTTAGCAATAACTCTTCAAACCAAGGGGAAAAGGTAATGGTTCTCTAATCCTTCTCCTCCTCTGACAGGTCTCCCTCTACCCATCCCCAACCCCAGGGCAGCTCCTCACGCCAACTGCCCCTCTTGAGGCAGGGTCCTGGCCCCACATCACCGAGTATGGAGGAGTCAGGGCCCTACACCCCCCACTTCCTGCAATTCCCCATCACTCTCAGCCAGCCAGTAACACAGAAGGTTTATTAGCCAACAGGAGCACAGTCCCAAGCAGGGCTTGTAGGTACAACCAGGACCTCTCAGCCAGGTCCTTTTGAGGGGCAAGGATCTTAGACCCCAGACTTGGGGTTCCGTGCTTCTTTCCAGCCAGCCCAGAACTGAAATCAAAAACCCCTCCAGCAGGCTCTGCCCCCTCCTTCTCTTCCCCTCTCCCCTTGTCCAGTTTCCTGGGTAAAGGTGTCGACTCTCCCCACCCCCCTTCCTGGCTGAGGTTACAAGCTCAGGTACCGTCCCTCACCTAAAGTCACCCCCTGCTTTCCCATCCCCCAGACAGACAGTGCCAATAAAACTAGACGACATTCCCAGGTCAATCCACCCCCCTTCCTCCTGCGTCACACCCCAAATTCCAATGTCTCTTTTCACCGCTGGAGTCCAATATGCCAGCGCAGGTATCAGAAGCTGGTACTTGAGTTCGTGCAAAGTGTTCATAAAAAACCCGACTGTCTGTTCGACAACCCAAAAAACACTAGGAAAAGTCATGTGAACTTAAAGTTAACAAATAAATTACTGGTCAAACAATCAGAAGAGTTTCCGTTTTACGTTTCAATTCTCTTTTTGGAGTTTGCGTCCACTAAGATTGAGATTTGAGCTGAGCCGGTAACGGAACCGTTATTGTTTCTTGGTGGCTTGAACTGGAACCAGACCCGAACACCCTGAATGCAACTGAACCTGGACCTTAACCGAACCAAAATAAATACCGGGCCGAAGCCCTGCCCTTAGCACTGCCCAGGAGTGCGGCTGTAGCGGATGAGATCGTTGGTCTCCTCCATCCCCTTACGAATCTGACCAGCCACAGCATCTCTCACTGTCCGGCAGAACTAGGCATCCTCCCAGCATGTACCAGCTGGCTGGTGGGACAATGTGCTGCTAGCGAGGGCACCTGTGTGGGGGTGAAGGAGACTGCCCCCAGAGGGGAGCTACCAGTGTTGCTGGAGATGGGCAAGACACTAGACCCCTCTCCCCCACAACCTGGTGACTGTCCCAGACCTATAAAGACTAGGAGCAACTGTCACCGGGCATCTTTGGCTCAGGGAGGAGGAGCTATGGGGAAGGTGGACTGCGGTTTCAATGGCATTACAATGGATCTTCTGGATTGACAATGAGAGCAGAATTCGGCCAAACACCTTCACTGTTTGCCCTTGGTTACATCTGTACACCAGCTGTTCCCTCTGGCCTGGCCTGCCCTGTGCCAGGAGCCCACAGTACAGAACCAGGGCAAATCAAACGGGATCCAAACCCAGCCAAACCTTGGAACCAAAGTCCAGTAGCCAAACAACTGCTCAGCCATTTTGTATTTGTGTTGCTCCCTAGATACTGCCCACCAGCAATGTGTGCATGGGGCAGCAGAGAACTTGTCTTCTCATTTGGCTGCCGCAGAGTTAATATAGGCAGGACATCTTCCTCTTCTCTCAGGCTTAGACCCAGTCCCCATGCTGTAGCCCAAACGATCTGCTCTCTGGGTGACTGTGTTGGGCAGGTGAAGGTGTTAATGTGGTTTGAAGGATGCCCATGGTCATATACCTGCAGCGAGGCCCCCTATCTGTGAGCTCCCAAGCTAAGGCATCTCAGGTGGCTGGCACTTGGATGGGAGATGCTCCAGGTAAGAATTCATAGAGTTGAAGGCCGGAAGGCACCTTTCCGATAATCTAATATGACCAGGCCAGTGATGCCTTCATCATCCCCATCACTTCTGTTTGGTCTAGAGCATCCAGTCATGAACGCCAGAGATGAAGGCTCCAGGTGAGCTGTTCCAATGGGTAATTACCCCTGGTACCAATTGCAGTGATAACGCAATCCCTGCATGTCTAGCTAGGGAAGTGCTGGGAGATCTCTCAGGTTGAAAGGCAGCAGAGGGAGAGACACAGGGCAGGGTTCTTGCTCTCATTCACAGGGGAAGTGAAAAGAGGCCCCCAATTTCATTTCTCAAGCTGATGGCTTCAGTTGACCTGGGAAGCTCAGGCTGTCCCTCGAGTCCCATCTTGCAACCAGAAAGAGGATCTGCAGCCGCACCTCACTTCTGCTTCCCTGCTGGGGGCGCTCCGGGAGAATCTCAGCAGCATGGGAATCAGTAAGGGTGTGAGGAGGAGAGGGCAGAGCCTGGAGACATCTGGTCTGGCCTCTGCTGAACTCCTGGGGTAGGGAGCGGAATCTCCCTGAAGAATCACTGTCATGGGGCCGGTTGCCCTCCACAAGGAATCAAGCCCTCACTGGCCCCATGATGGCCCTATGAACTCCGACTGGGAGCCTGGGGTACTGTGGGCGGGGGCTTATTGCCATTTGGTAGTGGACCATCTGAACCCTGTAAGAAGGCTGCAGAAGCAGTCCAGATGGGGCTCCCCGGTTAGGCAGGGGGAGGGGAAAGGGCCAGAGAAGGGCTGTGAGAGAGGAGAGGTAATGAGCAGGTAGGTCTCGGGGAGGGAGCAGGTAGTTTGAAAGCACTCGAGAAAGAGAGAACTAAAAGACTAGGGAAGGCACAAGGGAATGGAGAGACCGCTCTGGAGGAGGGATTGGTAACCTCAGTTTGGATGGGGAGGAATGGGTGGGCCCAGAAGGCCGGGGGCTCATGACTGCTTTTGGGAAGAGAAGACCAAACTGGAGACTAAGACTGCTTCCAGAAGCCGGGCCGACCTGTGTTAGTTTTCAGTCCCAAGGCGTTGCTGACGAGGCCAAGCGCTTGTGTTGGACTAGTGTCCGCTGGGCAGAAGGGAACTGGAGCAGCTCACGGCTATGAGTGCCAACTTCCGGCCAGACCAGCAATAAGCAGGGCAGTGACCCCCAACCTGGTGATATGTTCTAGCATTAGATTTCACCAAGCCAGTCACAAGTGTGAACTGCTAAAGCACTATACCCATCTCACCATGGAGTCACAGACAGCCACGCTGGGCACTCCAGTCTATCTCGCCACCCAGGCAAGCTGGATTTTGATAGCTGGTTGCTATACACCAAAGATCACAAAAATATCCAGGTTACGCCCAGTTCAAGAGACCAGTCACTTACCCCAGGTCAATTTGCACCTTAGATCTCACACCAAAGGCAGCACTTTGTCGCTAGTGCTATAGCAAGCTAACAAAGATACACAAATGAGTTACAGTCCATGGTTTTAAAAGGTGACAGAGTTGTTGTAATCTGTCAGCTCTGAATGCCTTCTAGGGCTAACCCCGGTAGACCCTGGTGATCTCTGGTTCTCTTTCGTAGCTCCAGTTCCGTGAGAGACCAAACAGATGAAACCTATTTTTAGTTCCTTCTTCCAGAATTCAAGCTGATGGGACAAGCGCTTTTCCATGTAGCCTCTTCATGGGTGTGAAGGAGCAGTAGACACAGTCATTGTATTGTGATGTTCCAGAATTGCCCATTGAGTTCTGAGAGCCCTTCTTGATGGGCAGGAGATGGTTCCTCCTGACAGATTCACAGCAAACTTTTTTTACAGTTAGAAAGCAAAAATGTAAATGTTACTTTATAGCACATGATAAAGCTATTACAAGTACAATTAATGCAGGCAGCAGCTCACAAGCATTTCATAATGTCTAAGCACTAAACACACATTTATAAATCCAATACCTGTCTTAGCCAGACTAACACCCAGGTGAAACAGACGCTTTTCCTGCAATGAATTAGCCAGAATCACACAGGGCCAAACCCAGGGTGCGATCTTAGACAATCACAGGCCACTTTTCCAACTTTGGTGATTTTAGCAGGAATCGTACGGTGCTGGATGTTTTACTTAAAGCCCCAGCATCTGGAGTCATGTGAATAGGGGAGAATCTCCGCTGTCTGTAAAAAAATGTGTATCTAGCTCTTATGGCTGCGGAGAAAAACCTGAGTGTGTGAGTTAAGAGCTCTAAAGCCAGAAGGCAAAGAAAGGAAAGCAAAGTGTAGCTCTTCAAATCTCATGATTTTTAAGACAAACCGGAGATTTTTGGCCCTATCTCGTGATTTTCTAATATTTCTGGCTGGCGGCACCATGCACCTCATGACAAGAGCCTCTTCCATCTCCTAAGGGTGCAGGATTTCTAGCCTTCCCCGGAGAGGCACAGACACAGATGGAGATGACTTACCAGGTCCTAGCTGTGCGGGAGCTGGGACAGGAGTGATCCTGCAATGAGTTCTCCAGTCTGGTTTTAAGTGACTCAAGCAATGTAGCTTCCATCATGTCTCTAAGTGCACGGATCTCTCTCTCACTTGCAGCCGAACCGGCTTTTCTGATGCACTCGTCCCTTTGAGATTGGCTGGAAATGATCCCCCAGGAGCAACCGGAAAAACCCTAGCTGGCGGGTGCTCGTAGCATGATGCCACCTCCCCAGTGTAGCAGTGAGGGGCATCGCAATGAACGCCTGGAAGGGCCCACCTCCGCAGCAAGTGCCCAGTGACCTTGCAAGCGGATTAGCTCTGCCCTTCAGCCTCCTTGTGCATGTGTCCCACAGAAGGGCAGGGAGCTGTACTCAGTGGTGAGCTGGAACCGGTTGTTAAATTTAGAAGCCGGTTTCGAACCGGTTGTTAAAGGGGTGGGCAAACTCCAGCCTGCAGGACCATCCTGTCTGGCCTGCCTGAGCTCCTGGCTGGGGAGGCTCCCCTGGCCCCTCCCCCAACTGCCCCCCTCTCGCAGAGCTTCAGCGTGATGCCCCCCCCCCCCCGGCGCCAGCGCTCTGGACCGCTCCTGGGCAGCCCTGCAGCTCCTGCTGCTTTGAGCAGCATGGTAAGGGATGGGGCTGCGAGCTGACCATACACGCTGCCCTGAGCAGCATGGTAAGGGAGCCAGGCCGGGGCTGGGAGGAGGGGTTGGATAAGGGGCAGGGAGTGGTTGGAAGGGGCGGAGGTTCGGGGGGGACGATCAGGGGATGGGGAACAGGGGGAGTTGGGTAGGGGTGGGAGTTCCGGGAGTCTGTTGGGGTGGTGGTGGATGGGATCAGGGCAGTCAGGTGTCAGGGAGTGTGGCAAGGTGGGTAGGGGGTGGGGTCCTGGTGGGCAGTTAGGGTGGGGGTTTTCGGGAGGGGTTTCAGGGGACAAGGAGTGGGGGGGGTTGATGGGTTACCGGTTATGAGGGGGGCAGTCGGGGCAGGATGTGGGTGGCAGTCGGGCAGGAGGGACACAGGCTGTTTTGGGAGGCACAGCCTTCCCTTCCTAGCCCCCAATACAATTTTGCAACCCCGATGTGCAGGGCCAGCTTCAGGGAGTGTGGGATCCGATTCGAACAGTTTTGACGGGGCCCCGGTAGGGATGACTTAAAAAAAAAACACGTTAAAGAAAAACACGTGGGGCTTGTACTCACCGGGTGGCGCTCTGAGTCTTCGGCGGCGGGTCCTTCACTCACTCCGGGTCTTCAGCAGCACTGAAGGACCCGCCACTGAAGTGCCGCCGAAGACCCGGTAGGGAACCGGTTGTTCAGATTTTGGCAGCTCCGCACTGGCTGTACTCCCAACCGCCAGGCTGAATCCACCCTGGCGTAATGCCACTCGCTTCAGCAGAGCACAGCACCACCTGGAGGGGACTGGGCAACTTTCGTATTCCCTGCACGACGGGGAGAGACCTCGCCCGGATGGGCACGGTACGGTTGCACATTCAAAGCCAAACTGAAGCAGTTAAAACCTGTTTTCATAAAATGCCATTTCTGAGTTGATCTCTCTTATGGTGATGTCCATCACTGTAGCATTGAGCCATTAGGCTGGGGTCACATTCCCTGCTATAAACCCCCGTTTGAGCTCTTGAGAGCAAGCCCCTTAGCAAAGGCCTTAGCCTTTTACATGGCATGGGGAAGAGCCATCTGGAGCGAAACGGGACGCTCAGCCTGGGTTCAATGCAGCCAAGTGTGTTTGGATAACTCTCGGTGTAGCAGGGGGAAGGGTGTGCATGGCAAATTAACCTCAACTGTGTCTCTTTAACCTGACCATTTTATATGAAATGTGGACCAGATGCTGCTCTCAGCCACTGGTGTAAATCTGAAGTGGAGTGACTCCGGATTCAAAGCCTGTCACACTATTTAATAGTGTCTCTGGCAGCCTGGATCACAAAATGCTTAGCAGCTACTAACCCCACCACACAGTGGACTCTGTAATGATGACAGGAACCAGGTGACTTTGGCAGATCTAAACTGGGGTGCAAGGAACAGTCGGGCCCATGCCATTGTCTGTTTCGATTGTCAGCTCTGTGGGGAAGGGCCTGTCTCTCACCGTGGGTGTGTGCAGCTCCCGGCACAGGCGGCTGGGATCTCAGGCACTACCCTATCGCAATGCCGCCAGCACGTGTGTCAAAGCAAAGGACAATTAAAACGTGCTGCAGGTAACCAGTGTTTCTATTGGCCTGCCCTGCGGCTAGATGTCTCCTCACAAGCCACTCTTGTGGCCCATGCTGGGAGAACAGACCCGCCATCATCCAGCCTGACTCGCTCCAGAAATGAGCTGTTGAAATAGTTTTGCTGGACGCCAAGTATTTTTGGACGCTCTGTATAAATATCAATGGTAAAGTGCTCTTTCCCCGACTTGGCTTCAAGTCCCAGCTGTGACCTCCTGCGTTCCCAGCTTCGATAAGCACCCGGGCTGCCGAATGTTCCCGGGTCTGTCGGCGCCTGCAGCTTGTACAACACGGTGTTGTCCTCTCTGGTGTGAGACGTGCCTTGCTTGTCTGTCCGGGCGGGGGGACCCCCCAGGTGGTCTCTGGTGCTGTGTCTGTGCAAGGGGAGTGGACCACTGCTAATTGCACTGGTGTGACTGCATTGGTGAAAACTCCCACCGTGCAGCATGTCCATGCAAGCCAGGCTGCGTCAGTCGCATCTTTGCCCTGTGGCCACACGACCTGCAGCTGGGCTCACTTCTGGGATCCTGCCCCACAGTTCCTCCCACAGCCCAGTGGGACTGGGGGAGTAGAGCTCAAACTCCCATAATCCCCTGGAAAACCCCCATAATTCCGGTAGGAACTCCCATAACCCCCCCAGAGGCTGCTTCCGATTCCTTGGCCTTTTCTCCCCGTGCCTGCTGAGCGCCAGGCTTCCCACGGAGCAGAGGGGGTTGCTGCTGGAGCTTTGGGAAAGCAGCTGCTGGGTGATGGTGGAGGCATCCCAGCAGCAGCCTGGATGGGGTTTTCTTTTGCTACTGTGGTTATCCCGCCTCCCGGCCTCCTCCAGAGATGCTGGTTCTGCACGGCCCTGGAAGGTGATGAGCAGAGTTAGTAGAGATCATAGACATGTCAGGCAGGAAGGTACCTCGAGAGGGTGTCCAGTCCCACCTCCCCCACCCCCCAGCATGGAGGCAGGACCAAGTAAGCCTAGCCCAGCTCTGACAGGGGTTTGTCCATCCTGGTCTTAAAAATCTCCAGCGTTGGGAGCTGCACTGCCCTGAGTGTTAGAACGTTTTTCTAATCTCTCACCTAAATCGTTCTGGGTGCAGATTAAGCCCGTTGCTTCTTCTCCTGCCTTCAGTGGGCATGGAGAGCAACAGATCCCTGGCCTCTTCAGCGCAGCCCGTATTTAAAGATTAACCAGTTCCCCTTTGGGCTTCTGTTCTCAAGACCCAGTTTGCGTAACTTTTCCAGTGGAGGCCGCCCCGGTGCCGAGCCGAGCGGGACCACACCCTCCCCTGTCTTACATGCGACACTCCTGTTAACACCCCTGGAATGGGGTTCGCCAGTGGCATAGCCAGGTTTTAAGTGTAGGGAGAGCAAATATAAAAAAGGTGCCCCCCTTGGCTCCTCCTCTGGCCACGCCCCCCTTGGCTCCTCCCGTTTTCCCCCTAGATTAACCCTGGGGCCGGCTCAGGATACCTCCCATCCCGCCGCAGTCCCGGGAGAGTCTCTCCTGCCCAGCACGCTCTGCAGGTGTCCCCTGCCGGGCTGTGCTGCCCTTCCCCACCCGCGGGGTCACTTCCCCCCCACGCCGGGCTCCAGGCTTCTGCGCCGTGCCAGGGCCCCCGGTCCAGACAGCACGTCCTGCACCCCTGCCCTGCGGGCCTGGCCGGGGGGAGCCCCTCGCCCGGACCCCCCAGTGCAAGGCACCGGATGCCCCTGCTTGTCCCCGGCCTGCTCCCCACACTCGGTGAGCTCCATGCAGGGCTTGTCAGCCAGGCGGCCTTAAAGGCGCAGGGGCCTTTCGCCTCCCCCCGCCGCATTAGCAAGGGGCGGGAAGCGCTTGGCCACCGAGCCCTGAGCCACTGCCGCAGATGTTGGGGCTGTGCTGAGCGTGGGGCGGGCTGGCCGAGGAGCTGGCCCCCTCACTCCTCCGGCAGTGCCTGCCTCCCCCCATGGCTCCTCTGTCCATGTTGCTGCCAACGCCGGCCTGACACCGCTATTTGAAAACATGCTGAGAGGAAGCGGCTGCTTCCCCTGAACCCCGCTAGCTACGCTCCGCCTTTTCGCAGCTGCCTCACATTGCTGACTCTGCTCCGTCTCTGACCCACGCGACCCCCCCGATCCATAAACGTGGCGGTTGTAACACCAGACGCCCGTCTCTGCCCCGCCCCCCAGTGCCAGCACAGCCAGACTGGACTCTCCGCTCGCACTCCAGCGCTGTGTGTCCAGCCCAGCATGCTGGCGTGGGGGGGTCAGCTCAGCAAGTCTGGCTCTCCCGCCATTAAACATGCATGGTCAGACGCCGACGAGCCATGGGCCAGATGTGGCCTATGAATAGGGTGACCGTATTTTCCCAAAGGTAAATGGGACATCGTGTGGGGCTAGCCCTCCCCCTCCCCCACAGGGGCTGGCCTGAGCCCTGACCCCATCCACATGCAGGGCTGGCGTCGCTGCTTCTACCCCCCCCCCCACCACACACACACCATGTTCCTCTCCATTTTTGACAAAACTGGGCATTTGTCCCGGTCGCTCTTGCCAGCTGATCCTGACAGCAGAAGCAAAGCAGATGAGGCGAAAGTGACCTTTTGCAGGAGGCATTCCCATGGAAAATGTCTGTGTTGTGGGGGCCGAGGGAGATCAGCCGCAAAAGGCCCCCGCGGAGAAAGGACACAGCAGTCGAGACGGATGTTAATTTTTCAGCCGATGTGAGTCACTCGCTGTCTGTGATGGGCACCTCGAACCCACCACGCTGGAGTCTGCATCCTCCTCTGGGCACGGTGGTGGCTCCTTTCTTAGCCTGTCCATGAAAGGGTCTCCTGTGCCCCTGCCCCCCCCGCCGTGCAGCGTCCTCAGGATCTCCCTGTGGGACCCTCTGGAGGTATTCCTTGCCCAGCCCAGAGGGGGGCGCTGTGGCACATTAGAAGCCAGAAGCCCATTGCCTGATGTGAGGCATGGGTTTGTGTGTCCATTGTGTGTAAGTTGCGTGTACATAGTCCCTATACTGTGAGCGTTGTGAACAGTGGTGGATTTAGAGTTGGGGGGCCCTGTGTGCGGCTTCATTTTCAGGGTCCGTCTCTCAGGATCCAGCCAAGAAAAAACAGTCTTGCTTATCTCCCCCCCACACCCCATTTTTCATTTTTAATAGTGGGGGTGTTGAAAGCCAGACCCGTCCACCCCAGGCACGGATCCAGACCTGGGTGTGGGCTGCGGGGCAGCAGCCGGGACCATAAACATGTGTGATGGAGTAGAGACTGTCTGTGTGGTGGATAGCAGAGCAGAGGGTGACTTTAGGTGAGGGACAGGTGCTCAGCCTTTAACCTGAGCTAGGCAGGGGGAAGGTGTGCCAGCACCTTTGCCCGGGAAGCTGGCCGAAGAAAGAGGCCAGCTGGAGGGAGTTGAGTTTAGTTTCGGTTATGGACTGGGTGGTTGGAATTCAGGGGACTAAGCTTCCTGAACCCCAGCAGGACTTGATTGAGGGGTCCTGACTGGGCCTACAAGCTCTGCTGTAACCTGCATTCCTGTTGTCCAATAAACCTTCTGTTTTACTGGCCGGCTGAGAGTCACTGTGAGTCCCAGGAAGAGGGGTGCAGGATCAGACCCCCCTCACACTCCGTGACAACATGGGACAGCAGCACAGCCCGGAGAGCCCCAGAGCGGCAGCCAGGACCCCAAGCACCCTGGAGGGAGCACACAGGTGGAGCCATGGGGCTGTAGAAGGAGATTGGAGACTCCAAGAGCTTCTGGGCGGGGACAGCTTTAGGTGCCCCGGCGGCCCCATGCTGACCAGCCCGGAGAAGATGCAGAGACCTGCATGGGCAGAACACCCACCTGAAGGTGAGGGGGGTGCACGGCTCCATTGGTGGCCATCTGAGCGCCTCACTGCCTCCGTGCACTGATCTCTGCTCTCCTCCTCTGGCTGATTCCCCTTAGCCACCGCAGCCACGCTGCAGCCCCCGCAGCCGGGCTCAGGCACCTCCCTGCCTGCCCAGAAGCCTGGGCGGTTCTGTGCTCCTAACAATATGTTTTAACATAAGTGGCTGTAAGGATGCTGCCTTTGGTGGGACACTTCGGAGAGTATCAGTTCAGGACAAATTGCTTAGAGCAGGGCAGTTATTGACCAAGGCTGGTGGTTTTCCACTTCTAAGGCACCCAACCAGCCAGACAGAGAGGACTTCGGTCTCACCCCACTGGCTAAGCACAGGTCACATAAGCAATTCCCTTAGACCCTCCAGTTTCCCAGTATCACCACCAGTGCCACTCGTCCTGGGGACAAATGGTTATGAAAACCAACACCCCAGTAAAAGAAAAAAGGGTCTCTTGTTCCCAAAGGACCAAGCCGCAGACCCAGACCAATATACAAGTCAGATCTTACCCACAAATCACACTGTTGCCAGTCCTCTAGAATCTAATATCTAAAGGTTTATTCATAAAAAGAAAGAAATATAGATGAGAGCTAGAATTGGTTCAATGGAATCAATTACATACAGTGATGGCAAAGTCTTGGTTCAGGCTTGTAGCAGTGATGGAATAAACTGCAGGTTCAAATCAAGTCTCTGGATAGCTGGGATGGGTCAGAGCTTCAGTTTGTAGCAAAGTCCCTCCAGAGGTCAGAAGCAGGATTGAAGACAAAATAGAGGGGTTTCCTGGGCCTTTTATATTCTCTGCCCTGTGGAGGATCACAGCAGCAAGGTGGAGTTTGGAGTCACACGGGAAAGTCACATGTCCGTGCATGACTCAGTTCTTTACAGGCCGACGTCACATACTAGTTTGAATGTACCCAGAAAAGCTCAGATGTGGATTGGCATCTCCCAAAGTTCATTGGCAGTTACATGTTTCTTGACTGGGCACTTACTGAGAATAGTCCTGTCTCAAGAAGCTACCCAAATGCGTCAGTGAGGCCACTTAGAATCAAAGCACATTTCGCTCCAAGTAGATAGCCGATGTTCATAACTTCAACTACAAAAAGGATACACACCGACAGACAGCATAATCATAGCCTTTCTATAGACACCTCACACAACAACCTTTGTACAATATTTGCTGTAAAAATATAACAGTGGTTGCAACAATGATCGATACGGTCCCAGGTTATGTCAGTAATGTCACAGTGGCGCAAAGCGGCAGCTGGGACTCTGGGCATGGGGCCGCAGCCAGGACCCTGAGCGCGGGGCGGCAGCGGAGCCCCTCATAAAACGGGGGGTGCTGCAACACCCCCGCACCCATAGTTCCCATGCCTACGTTTTGGGGCCCTGGGCCGCAGCACGGTACGTTTCGGAGTAAATCCGCTCCTGTTTGTAAAGTACCTGGCTAAGTGTGCATGCGGTGACATGGCCATCCTGTGGTGAGGCCCCTGGCTATAAAAGCTGTACTACTTCGGCAAGCCAGGGGATGTATGCTTTCAGCTCTGGAGATAGAGGTATGGGTTACGGAAGCCCCAGGGTTCTGGGTTCTGGTCCTGCTGCTGAGAAAGCGGTGTCTATGTGCACACAGGTTTGGGGCCGCTCGTGTGTGCTGCTTTCAGGGCTGCTGCAGGCTGAGCTGAGGAGATGGACAAATACAGGTTGAATGAGCCTAATAATTGGGAGCAAGACATGACACTGAGGGTGATGAGGCACTGAGGCTGGTGGGGAAGGGTCAGAGAAGGGAGGGGCTAGGGGCTGAGACCCAGATTCAGGGGCCTGCTGCAAACCAGGATCTGCTGTCTTGCTCGTCTCTGCCACCTCATCACCCACATACTGAGCACGGGGTTGGGGTGGCTGGTGGCAGGGGAGGTGGAATCTCTGACCAGCAAGAGTCTCTATGGCCCTACCCTCAGAGGCGGGGAGGGTTGATCTCCAGGACCAGTTTCCTCTTGGCCAACATAGGACTGGGGGGGGGGAAGGGTGGGGTGGTGTTAGGAAGGATTGGATTGTCTGGCATTAGTGGAGGGGATGTGGTCAGGACACCTGGGATCTATTCCTGGCCCAGTCTCCTAGCATGTGCCATGGCTGAGGATACGCACCGGGCCCGCGGCTTGGCTTCCTACAGCCCGTCAGCACATGAAGGATACTCTCCTTTTCCTGCATTTTGGCCTTAGCCCTGATGACGTTCCACCCACCCACCCACCCCAAAGGGGACGAATCGCCCTTATCCCTCCACAAGCAACAAACTGCCTTTAAAGGGCAAGGAATGGTCAATTTTGTTTCTGAAAAGCGCTAGTTCCGCAGGCACACCGCACACCCGGGGGATGGGTCAGAAGCTTGGGGAGCTGCCATCAGACACCGCCAGGGGCTGGCAGACGAAGCCTTTCCTATAATAAATGAGGCTGATTGCAGCAGAGTAAATCCTGTCTCTTTGACATCGTCCAGGGCCCAGCCACAGCCTCCTCCTGATCTGTCCCCCCCACCTCATCCCCAGACACAGGGGCCCGGCTCATCTAGCCCACGCCGCCATTGATCCTTTCCTTCAGCTACATTTGTCTCTCTTAATATTTAAATTCTTAATTCAGTGTTTCCAGTTCATTGTCCAGGGCTCAGGCTCCATTCTTGCATGGTTAAAGGAGCCATTTCCTCCTGCAGAGCAGCCGCACTACAAGCCCTGACGCATGGGGGGAATCAGAGAACATCCAGAGTGCAGCCCCTGCTCTAGCATCCATCAGCTGGGGGCCAGCCCCAGCCATAATGGACCTTGCTGTCCTGCTAAGGACACTGGAGAACCTCACGTGTGGAGGGTGAAGAAGAGAACAGCATTTTGTCCTTCCAACAGAGGAGATTTGGGGAGGGATGGGGCTAGGACGCCATTTCCAAGCCCCCACCTCAAACTTCCCTCTCCCTGTTATTCCAACACCCAACAAGTTCCAGCATCCGGATCTATCCCAATTTGGTACCCAGCCCCCATCTTAGAATGGCCAGACTGGGTCAGACCAATGGTCCATCTAGCCCTGTCTTCCCACAGTGGCCTGTGGCAGATGCTTCAGAGGGAATGAACAGAACAGGGCAATTATTGAGTGATCCATCCCATCATCCACTCTTCATTTCTGTGTCAGATAATTCTGTTCTTTACTATAGTTTCAACCATTTTTCCTGGCACTGAAGTTAGGTTTAATGGCCTGTAATTGCCAGGATCACCTCTGGAGTCTTTTTTTAAAATTGGTGTCATTTTAGTTATCCTCTTGTCATCATTGATTTACCCCAGCATCTGGCTTCCCACAACTCCAATTCAGTATTGCCAAGCCTACGTGTTCAAAAATCATGAGGCAGGTGGGAAAATTGTGAGATTTTAAAGAAAAATAAATCTGTAGGCTTTTTTTATTTGGCTTTGGGTGTTAGATAATGCAGGGGCCACATTTGCAAGCTTTTCTCTGGAAGGCTAAATTTGTATTATTATTTCTAAATGAGAGCTGAGCTGCTCAGGGTAATAACATGATTCCAGTATTTGGGGTCTTTAAGAAAACCTGCAAAATCACAAGATTTGCACTAAAAAAATCACAGTGGTTGGCCACACCGCTTTCCATTATATCCGTCAGCTCCATGGTCCCTACATGTCCTCCATCTCTGCAGTCCCCACAGGTGTTGCAGATCCTGCCAGGGTAATATTGTACCTAACACCGTGTGTGTGTGTTCGTGTTCTTCTCTTCCTCTAGTGGCTGGTCTCAACAATCATAACTGCCTGCTGCTTGAGGAGGATGCCCCAAGCCAGCAAGGATCCTGCATTTCAGACGCACACTGACACCTCACAGCTGCTGGCTGGCTGCATGGTTGTAGGGATGCTGTTCAGCAGGGGTGCACCGGACTGACGGGAAGCAGGTGAACTGCTGGGTAAGGAAGAGGGAAAAGGCAGGAATTTCCACCTGCTGCCCTCTCTGTACCTACATTCCTGAGCAGAAACAGGGCAAAGAGCATTTTTATTCTGGTCTCTTTTCAGCCGTTTCGTTCTCCCTTTATTTGGGCTCGCGCAAGAGGACAGGCTGGCTAGCACAAGGAATCCTGAGTAACGCCCCAGTCGGCAGCTGGAATTGACAGAGAGACGCTACAGAACACAAATGGTTACAATTGCCTCTTTAACAGCCCTCTTCTTTCCAGGGAGCTCAGACCACCAGGAGCAACCGGGATCACAATTACACATATACAGGGGCAGGAAGATGGTTGAGAGACATGGAGCATATTCAGCTGTGCAAAATACCAGGTGTGCCTGACGAAGAGTGTAAACTCCATGGGGCAGTGACATTATCTGACACCCCCCCTCACCTGGGTGGTGGAGCTCCTCCCCTCCCCACACCCCTGCGGGACGTGGGGAATTGACACACAGAGAGAAGCAGTGATTTGTCTAAGGTCACATAGAGCAACGAACTGAGCAATAAAAGCCATGCAAGAGGCCTCTCATCTTAAGCATCCTTCTAGCCCCAGAATTGCTCTAGCCCAGGGGTTCTCAACGTTTGTCTTTCTGAGCCCCCTCAACATGCTATTAAAACTCCACGGCCTCCCAGTGCCACAGCAACTGGGTTTCTGCCTACAAAAGCCAGGACTGGTGTTAGGGGATAGCAAGAAGGGCAACCACCCGGTGTCCCACACCACAGTTACTCAGGCTTCAGCTTCAGCCCTTGGTGACAGGACTCAGGGCCTCGGGCTTCAGCCTTCTCCTCCGGGCCCCAGAGAGTCTAACGCCGGCCCTGCCTGGCAACCCCTCTGAAACCTGCTTGCGGCCCCCAGGGGATCCCAGACCCCTGCTTGAGACCCACTGCTCCAGCAGCTGCCCTCCTGGACTGAGGGCGATGTGCATCATAGTTACTGGGCCACCTGTTACTCTGCTCAGCTCAGCTTCTCTTCACACGCTCAGCCCCGCCACGTCTGGCCCCTGCAAGCAAGTTTTGCCCATCCCTTGAGCCAGGCTTCAGTGTATTAATAATCTGGAAGGGGGAGGCCCCAATGGTGCCAGAGGAGCCAGCCCCTCCCAGAGTTATTTCTTAGTTGAAGGGTGAAAGTGGCTGCTGCTTGCCCAGCCCTGGCAGCTGCAGAATTTGCCCTCCTGGCCCCAGCACGATAAAATCTCGAAAGGAAGCAGCCAACCCGTCCTAGGTTCTGCAGTATTAGCTCAGAGCTAGTCCCCTTCCTGAGTCGGATTCATTAGGACAGAGTCTTGCTAAGATTCCTGCCTGTCCCAATTCCCGCCCAGCCGCCTGGCTTTTCCCACCACCCTAACATTAAGTGGGTTAACGACCAGCTGCTCAGCAAACCAGCACCCATTTAACCCTTGTTTTGCCAGCTCACCGCCTGCTAACGAGGTCGGGGGGTTAGTCAGAGACCCCCCTGTGCCGACCGGCAAATGCCAACAGCTTTGTGGGTTCCCTGGCACCATGCATTGGCAAAGTGTTCTGCACATCTGTCATCGGAACAGGTCCCTGCCCCGTGGGGCTTACAATCTCCTGGCCCAATTCTGCTCTCAGTGACTTCATTGTAACCCAGGGCAGAATTGGGCCGCAGGCCCTGCCAGTCATGACGTTACACAGGTTTGAATCCAGCTCCTATGCCTCGTGCCTGGGCTAGTTTTCTGAGAAGTGGCTGGACTCCGAGAGGACCTTCCCGTCCTTGGTCTCGACGGTCTTGATCAGGATCGGCCTCTTGGGCGAGGAGGCTGGCTCAGGCCCGGGCGGTGTGGCAGCCCTGCCCAGGGAGGGGAGTGCCGCTTGGGAAGGCAGGAGTCCAGCTGCGTAAGCAATTCAGGAAGGGTTGGGGGTGGGTTTAGAAATCTAACCGAGAAATCAGAGAGGGTTCGGTTTTACGAAGAGGCTCTTGATTGGTTCCCAAAGCGATTAAGCAAATGAGAGGTGGGCAAGGATTTACACATTCAAAATCAATGGGCAGAGCACATTCCTGCCTGCCCTTGCTCGGACTGACAGCAGCTAATTTGCATTAGGTCTGTGATTTACATATATTTACACACAGCAATACCCGGGTGTGCTTGACGGCTTGGAACAGCAGCTCAGGGGCAGACCCAGAGCCCGGGCAATGGAAGGAGCCTCACTGGACTGGGCTGTTCGTGTGTCATCACCTCTGCCGAGTGGTTGGTCTCGGGGCCAGCCCTCTCCTGAGGCTCAGCTAGGGAGATCAGGCACCTCAGCACCTATGACGAACTTCCCCCGCCCGCCAGCTCCTAACTCGGCTGGTGCTTTCCAGCCCCATTCTCAGCTGGGGGGCACTTGGGCGCTGGCCTGTTAAAAGCCATCAGGCCCTGCCCACATGGATCTAACCTGCAGCGACCCGAGGGCCCCACTCGTCACTTTCTGGAGATGCCAACCCTTCAGCCGAGCTGGGACCCCTGCGATCCCACTGGGGGTCACAGCCACATCCCCCCCATTGCACAAGGACACTGGGCCCCGTTCACCCCAGTTCACCTGCGGTCCCTGGAGCTCCGTCACTGGCTCCCCCAGTTCTGAGACGGTGCCAGTACAGATGCTCCTGATTGCTGAGCCCGGGACCTGGGGCACCCTTCCATCGCCCGGGACCCCACTGCCCTGTGGGTAGGGCACAGGTGGGCAGCTGGGAGGCGGAGAGCCCTGGCCCATGCACCAGAAGTGGGGCTGACTGCTCCGGCCCGTGGGGAAGCCCCAGCATGCTGCCTCGGGCTGCAGAGGCAGCGTGGCACCCGCAGGACTGGGCTGCCCTCGCCCTCTAGGCACTGAGGCCAGACGCACCAAGTGCCGGGGGAAGAGACTCACCCCATTTGTCCATGGCGCTGCTATGCAGGTTTGGGCCTTGGCCGATCATCCTGGGAGAGAGAAATAAGACCCAGGAGTGCCGTCAAGAGGAGCATGTTACGGGGGTGGCAGGAGGGACGGGGCAGGTTCTTGCCTATTGGAGACCTGGCAGAGACCTGCCCCTGCCTTTGCTGGCTCCGTGGGCCCTTGCCGCACAGAGGGGCGAGAAGCGCCCGTAGGCACCTGTGTGGCTCGCTCGTGGGACGAACGATGGGGGCAGGAAGGCCAGTGACTTTCCCAGAGTCCCAGCCAGTGGGGAGCTCATCCCATTAGGTCATGCTGCCTCTAGCTTAGTAAGCCAAGACCTAAGGAGGAACATGCCCTCCCCACCCCAGCACAGGGCCCCCCCTTGCTGCAGCCTCCCGCTGGCCTCTTCCAGCGGAGGAGTTTGCCAGCGTCCCAGGTGGCTTCTACCAGTGCACCCCGTGATTCCAGCCCTGGGTCTGCCCCCCCTATACCTGTGAGGGTGCCCCTCAATCCCGACCCACAGCCCCCCTTACTATACTAGCCCTGGGCCAGCCATGCCCAGGTGTGGGCAAACAGGGGTTTGCCAAGCTCCCCAGGTAACCCAAGTCGGGTCCCCCTGCCCCGCCCCTGGGGAGCACTCACCGGTTCTCTTCGCCCTCCAGCAGCTTGCGGTAGGTGGCGATCTCCATGTCCAGGGCCAGCTTGATGTTCATCAGCTCCTGGTACTCGCGCACCTTCCGCGCCATGTCCTGCTTGGCCCCCTTCAGCGCCTCCTCCAGCTCCTGCACCGTGTCCTTGGCACGGCGCACGGCCTGCTCACCCTGCTCCTCTGCCAGCGCGATGGCGCTCTCCAGGTTGGCTCGCTAGCGCCGGGGCAGAAACAAGGTCACCGGGGGGGAGGGGGTGTTCTGGGCTGCCCGTTGAAGGGAAGGGGTGATTGCACTGGCCACTGCTCCCCCAGAATCCTTTGCACCTGGCCCCATAGCCCTCCCTAGAAGCAGCCTTGGAAACCAAGACAGGGGGTTACTGGGACTTTCCCCCAGCAGTAGTGGTGGTGGGGGGGGAAAAAGAGAACCCGGCTCCCCCCATGGCAGTCTCTGGCCTCAGCAGAGAAGCCGGCTGGCCTGGGCCGAGTTGCAAGAGGGGGTCCCTGGGAAGGGAGCATGTCCCTGCCCCACACCGAGCCCCCCTGTCCAGGAGGCAGGCTGCACAAGGTGGGGCTCACCTGGTTCTTCAGGGCCTCGATGTCAGCATTGATCCTCTGGGCGTAGCGGTTCAGCTCTGTGATCTCGCTCTTGACGCTTTTCATCTCGTCGTTGTGCTTCCGGGCCTGGGTCGCCATGTCGTCGAACTGGGGGGCAAGGGGAGAGAGAGGGGTTGCCAAGGCCTTGCCTCAGTCGTCTCGGTCCCAGAGCCCCTCGCCTGCCCTAGAGAGCCCGAGGGCACAGCTGGGACAGACCCATTCAATCCCATCCACCAGGCCCAGCACAGAGCTGTTCCCTATCGCCCGTTCTCCAGGGCTCCCACACCTTCCCCTGGGAGATCGTCCATCCCATGGGGCTGGGATGTTTATCCCCGGCTCTTTGTGACCAGAGACCAGCCAGGGTCCTGCTCCACCAGGGAAATGATGGGAGTAGCCCCACCCCTGGTTGGGGGATGTGAACCCACAACCTGACGCTCCTGCTGGAAGCTCTTGCTGCCTGAAGGACACACGAGCCTTCACCAACTCGTTGGGGGCTTGCTGGGGGCCACTGGCTGGACCAGTCCTGGCTGACGAGTCGTCACTTGGGTCCCATCTCTCTCCATGTGGCTGCTGCTTCCCACGCCCAGCTGGGCTTGCACACCCAGGGTGGCAGCGGATTAGTCACTGAGCCAACAGGGCCCCTGCCCAGGGGCCCCAGCCAATTGGGGGGCCCTGAAAAAATGGGCACCCCCACACCCCAATCCACTCTACCCACCCACCCAGTGCTCCTGTGGAGGAACCCCCATGCCCTAACCCCACTCCCCAGCAGGAGCACAGGAGGGGAGGGCCCCCCCCAATTCCTCGGGCCCAGGGCCCCACAAAACTGTAATCTGTCTCTGACCTGGGGGATCGGGGGGTTCACTGACCCCTGGAGGGGGAGGGGTGTCTCAGTGCTCCTTCGTCCATGTACAGTGTGGAAGCCATGTCTGAAGAATACCACAGACCTGTCTGCAAGCCCAGAGGAGCGTGCACAGAGTTTGCTTGTGCACTCACGAGGTCCATGTTCACTATCGCCATCAGCAAGCTCACCGTGAGTGTGGACTTGTGCAAGTCTCACCGGGGGGAGTAGGCGGGGAGGGACTGGCTGGATCAGCTGGGAGGATGCAAGCTCCGAGACATGCAGGCGAGCCTCCGAATGCGCAGGGAACAGGCAGATGCCGGCCGGCATGGGGATGCGCCTATGAGCACACGGGTGTGCAAACAGCGTGCGAGAACGAGGAAGTGTGATCAGGCATGGGGCATGCGCGGCAGGGGAGGAGTGCCGCTCACCTTGTGCTTGTACCACTGTTCGGCCTCCTCTCGGCTCTTGGCTGCCATGGCCTGGTACTGAGCCTTCACTTGGTCTATGATCTGCTTCATCTCCAGCTCCCGGCTGTTATCCATCTCCACCTTCACCTGCGTGTTCTGGATCTGGGACTGCAGCTCCAGAATCTCCTGGGGGAGTGGAAGAAATCCAGGAGACGGGGGATTGAGACAGAGCAGAATCCAGATTCCTCTTTTGCTGCATTTTGCATGGACTCCCCCAGCCAACAGCACCCCAATGCTCCCCAGGAGGGACCACCTGCAAACAGAGCCTCTGGAGCTCCCCCATCCGTCTCTGCTACAGACTCAGCAGAGGCCCATGTGCCGGCACCCACCTCGTCATACAGCTGCTTGAGGTAGTTGATTTCGTCCGTGATACTCTCCAGCTTCGATTCGATATCCACCTTCTGCAGATACAAGTCGTCGAGATCCTGCAGGCACAGGGGAGACACCGTTAGGGCACCTCTGTGTGGGGCAGAGGAGCTCCTGTCGGGCCTCAGTGCACCCTGGGGTCAGATCCCAGCAGTGTGGGGCTTCGGCAGCCAGCCACTGCAGCCATTCTCCTTTGTGGAGCAAGGAGGTGAGGGGGATGTTGGCCAGGACACCTGGGTTCTCCCCTGACCCTCCCAAATGCCCTGTGGGTCTTCAGCCCAAATGCCTTCCATCCATCTCTGGTGCCTCTTCCCAGTGGAAGATGAAGGTCTTCTCCAGCCACACAGCACCCTCGCATCTGATCCTGCTTTGGCGTGTGCCCATGTCCGGGGAGGGAGCTGGACCCCAGGGGGCAGGGCGTGACCTGCTAGGCTGTACGGGTAAAGCAGGGACTAGCTGGGCACAGATGTCCCCAGGAGGAAGGGTGGAGGTTTCTCACCTTCTTCGTCAGGACAAATTCGTTCTCCAGCTGGTTCCGCCGGTTGATCTCATCCTCGTACCTGGGGAGAGAGGGGACGTGCAAGGAGCCTGGCAGTGCAGCAGCATCCATGGGGCCTTAACTTAATGAGCCGGGACCCCCTCCCACAGGCATATGGGGACAGATGCTTGGACCCCAAGCCAGAGAGCAGCAAGGCTCAGCTGAGGAGGAACGGGCTCTGGGTTTGAATCCTGGGCGTGTCTCATGTCTCCTGGCAGTGGGGCTCAGACACCGGGGGGCGGGTAGGGGGCAGGTGAGGCACTGGGAGAGGAGCCCTGAGTCGGCTGCCTACCACCCCCTACTGGAGATGGCTCAGCAGCCATGCTGGCCAGCGTGGAGAGCCCCAGCCAGTCTGCACAGCAGTCTTGGGGAGGTGGAGATGTGGGGTGTCTCAAGAATGGGGACCTAGAAGGAGAAATTGCTGGGATCCTCCACAATTTATCTGGGGTTGTGGGGGGAGGGTGTCTCTGCCCTGCAGCAGGGAGGCTGTTTCCTGACCAGCACCAGTGTCCTGGGTGATGGGTCCAATGGATCTCACTGACGGGGCCTTTCGTTGCCTCAGTTCCCTCCCCACCTTTCATGGTTTCCTCCCTCCCGGAATTCACTCCGCTTCACTGACGTATGGAGACTCCTGCCCCGGACCTGTGTACCTGCCCTTCAGCTCCTCCAGCAACGTCTGCATGTGCTTCAGCTCCGCCCCCAGCTTGCTTTTGTCCTGGCTCAGCGTCTCGATCTGCTGCTTCAGGTTCTGGCTGGAGCGCGCCATGATCTGCCCCAGATTGGACTTGTACTGGTCCTTGTCCCTCAGCAGCTTCAGCTGCATCTCCAGCACTTTGTTCTGCTGCTCGAGGTGACGCACCTGGAGATGAGAACAGGCAGTGTTGGGCACTGCGCTTCGCTCTGCCCATCAGGGTTGCCCAGGCAGGTAGCTGTGGATTGAGACGATCCCGCTCCGGGGGCTCGGGGCAGGTCCCTCAGAAATGTCTAGCGAGGATCAGTGCATCCAGGGGGATGCACAGGAGGGGATGGCTGCAGAGGGCAAAGCAGCAGGTGGAAAATCCCCATGCTCCCTGGAACCCAAGAGGTGTGAATCCTGGCCCAGGTTAGTTCTGCCCTCCCCGCCCAGGTAGATCCACAAACGCCAGTGCTTCCCCTTGGCCCTAGATTCCAAGGCCAGCAGGGACCATCGTGATCACCTGGTCTGACCCAGGCCAGAGAACAGCCACAAAATCATCCCGGCGACAGAACATTTGGAAAACCAGCAGTCCTGAGCTGTGCGGCATGACCGCATGCAGGCTGCATGCACCGCATTGGCAGGATGAAAGGCGGTCAGTCTAGAACCACAGGACAGTTGGCACTTGGTAGGGCTGGCTGAAGGTTTGCAACCAAAAAAATTCTCCCATCAGAAAGTGAGGCTGTCACGGAGTGTGGGGGAGACCAGGCCCTGCACCCCGGCTTCCAGCAATGCACCATGACTCTCAGCCAGCCAATAAAGCAGAAGGTTTATTTAGATGACAGGAACACAGTCCAGGACAGGTCTTGCCAATACAGACAACAGAACCCCCTTTAGTTACGTCCATCTGGGGGCCCCAGGGAGGGCACAGCCCTGTTGGTCGGGTCACTCCTCTTTCCCCACCAGCTCCAAACTGAAATTCCCTCCAACCTCCCCCTCAGCCTCCCCCCGGCTCCTCCTCCAGCCTTTGTGTCCTTTGTCCAGTGTCTGGACAGAGGTGTCACCTGGCCCTCAACCGCCCTCCTGGGTTCTCATGTTACGTGCTCAGGTATCCTCCCTTCCCCAAGGCCATCCCAAACTCCCCTGCAACCTTCCTAGGTCAACACTCCCCACTCAGCATTCACATAACACAGCACGAACATTCCCACTTCATCACAGAGGTTTAATCAAAAAATCAGCTTTTCCTGCAGGGAAATGTCGGCTTTTGACAAGGTGTTTTATTTCGGCTCGAGCAAAGGGATCGAAACAAGCACATGTTCCAAAGAGAGCCCGCTCCCTTTCCACGCTTCCAAACGTGTCGGGTTTGGATCCAAAACACGGCGACGGTTTCGGTTTCCACACTGCCCATCGGAAACTGGGCCACATTTTGGGCCTTTCCAACATTTTTCACCTTCTGAATTTTCCTTCTGATTCTGAACAAAAAGTAACATCAAAAAGTCAAAACTTTTGGACAGCTCTGTCGAGTAGCCAGCCAGCTTTGGCTACTCAGGGATCGGACCCCAGAGATCCCAGCTCCACCACAAGGGGGCGGTGCAGGTTTCCTTTTCTGAGAGAGCACCTGGAAGGCTTGCAAGCCGGTGCACACATCCTACCAGCGGGCGAGAGGGGTGAATGCCAGGGAAGACATGATTTGCATTGCTGCAGCATGTAGCAGCCCAGTCGTGGGGCATCGTGCTGTACCAATATAGAACAAACCTGTGATCCATCTGTGGATAAGGAGAAACAACCTAAAAAGGCAACTCTCTCTAGCAACCAGGTGCCTGGCTGTTAATGAAAGACAGTCCCAAGGAAGGGAGTGATACAGGGGTCCACAGGAAATCTCCACCTTGCAGCCTGAAGGTTTATCCATCTTCTAGGTCACAGGCAAGAATGAACTTAATCAGCATCTGGGTCCCTCCCGGGCACAACGCCGCTGGGAGGGCATTTGGCCTGTGAGCCGGCTAGTAGGCTCCAGGGGATCCGTGCCTCACCACAGACACCCCCAGCTCCTCCCACTGGATCCGGCGCTGACAGCGGAATGATGGAGTGTGAAACCCAGAAGCCTTCAGTGTTTGGAAAAAGAACGGCCGCTGGGATGTCATTGCCAGTCCAGCAGACAGAGGCTAGGGTACAAGTGACAGACAAGCACAAGTGTTGGCCAGAGTGGGCCAACCACAGAACCAGAGGGTCAGAAGGGACCGTAAGGGTCGTCTAGTCTAGCCCCCTGCCAAGATGCAGGATTTGGAGAGGGAAACCATAAAGCCACTGGCAAAAACAAGTGTGTGGACATGGATGGGGCTCCTACCTTCCCCACGCTCTGGGAGGAAACAGTTTCGGAGGGTTCCCAGCTCCTGCAGGGATTTGCAGATCTATTTATTCTATGGATAAGTGTCTGGGATGTGGATATTCGTCTGATGAGACCCAGACTGAGCCCCACCAATGGATTTCATATGTGCCACCACACAGCTACCAGATGGGAATGACCTGCAGGAGTGGGCTGGATTTGAGGGGTGATTTAAACTCTGTACCCCACTATCAGGGCCCTCTCATCCCCAGCAGGGTGTGTTTCAGATGATCAGGGCTTGCTCACAGCGAAGCAGCCGTGTTGCTCCTTGCAGAAATCCTTATTTGCATTTAACTTGCAGAATAAGAGAGAAATTAAGAGAGCCTTTTGTTCTCTGCCATCAAGAACAAGGGATCAAGTAGCTGCATTAGCTTCTGCTCCACAGAACTTATGTGGCTTTGTCACAGCCAGCCAGCCAGAAGTTTGTATCATGGGGGAGCTGAGAACCATTGAACCAAACTGTAAACCCTGCATATGATGGAAACCACTTCAAGCCAGGGGGTGCAGCAGCACCCCTAGTTCCAGCACCTAGGGGCTCACCCCTTCCATGCCTAGTTCAGGCCAGGTGCCCTGCCAGCTTGGTCATTGTTAGCAAGCCCTTTGGAGTGGCAGACATGAACCAGAGTCAGTGGGTGTTTTATTATTGATGCTGTGTGGGAACAGGAGATGCAGAGACCCAACGCTGAGAATGTCTCAAAACCACCTGTTTTGCATTCAGTAGCAACTTCCTTGTTATTTCTGAAGCTACACTAAGGCATATGGTAGCTCACAGGTGGTCTTAAAAACCAGGCTTGGTGCCTCTTTCATTTCTTTATGCTGGATTAAGAAAGCCTGACCAAACAATTGTTTTATTTGGAGAAGATTTTCCCCCTCCCCCTGCTTGTTTTTGATCTTTGGAAGATCGGGAAGGTCAAATCTGCTCTTCCCTGGTTTTGCAGGAGGATGTGTGGGATGGCGTCACTCTTTAACTACGACTTTCTCTAACATGTTTGCTAGCCACTGGAGTGAAATAAGCATCAAACAGAAAAGTCCCAGAGTTTTCAAATGGTCTGATGGTCAGACTAAAAAAAGCCCCTCCCAGTGGCTTGGCTTTCACGTGCCACTTGTGTCGCTATTTCACGAGCTGCTGCAGCATGTGGTACCTTAGACAGGAGCTGAATTGCTAAGGTGGAAAGGTTTTTAAAAGAATCTGTTCTGGTTTTTCATGTGCTTCATCCACCAGGAAGCAGCAATTAAAAAAACAAAAAGCATCAAATCTGTCAGAGCTGCAGAGACACCAGGTGGCCAGACAAAGTTCATGCTATTATTAAGAAACACAAACTTCCCCCTGGGTGGATTATCTTGGTTCAGCTTCATTTCATGAATACTTATGAAAACAAAGGCGTCACCTCAGAGGCTGCGGATCCAACGTGTGCGTGTGCATATGCGTGTGCGTGCGCATGAAATCCAAGTACAACAAACTGAAGGTCTTGGAATTAATATTTGGACCACAGTGCTGCGTAGCTGATGCTCAGCTGTGCTAGGGAAAGATCAAGGTCAAGGAAGGGTCAGTAACTCGCAATCTGCCCATTCATGTTTTGTTTTGCCGGCTGAAGTCGGTTACGTCCCCAGTTAACACAGCTCTGAATACAGAGCCCCGGGACAGCGAGTGGAATTCGAGATCGGATTCTAGTTCGGCATCACATTTGCTGATTTGCATATACAACAACAACAGTGGCCGTGATCCTGCAGATGGGCCCTTGTGGGGGACAGCTGTGCCCCCGCAGAATCCCATAGGGCCGTGCACAGGTACAGACGTCCGTCTGTGTGGTTCCAACTACAGGCTGGGCTGCCATTTGCACCTCTCTAGCTCCATCTGCCTGAGGGTCGCTGGGTATTGTTGTGAGCTCTGCGTCACCCCACTCCCCCCCCCGCCAAGCGGCAGGTAAATCACCTTGACAGCATTCTGCAGAGAGGTGGAGCCGATCGCCCAAGGTCACACAGCGCGTCTGGCAAAGGCAGGCGCTCGAATGAAGGAATTTATCTGTGGGCACTCGGCTGAACTGGCAGTTTCCAGTTGTGCTTTGAGCCTAATCACAGCCTCAAACCACATGTGGAAAGCCAAGGAGAAGACTCGGGCTGTGCCTACCTGGGAAGGTGTTTTCATTTTTAGGTGCAACTCAGATAAGGGATTCTGCCATTAGAAATATTAGAGAGACCAGATGGGGGAGGCGAGATCTTTCCTTGGACCAACCTCTGCTAGTGAGTGAGACCAGCTTTCAGGAGCTCTTCTTCTGGCCTGGGTAAGCTCTAAAGCTTGTCTCTCACCAACAGACATTGGTCCAATAAAAGATATGACCTCCCCGGCCTCGTCGCTCTAATATCCAGGGACTGGCACGGCTACGCCACCGCAGGCGACATCAGAAATGTTTCCCACCAGGGAGCCAGAGCTCCCTTCCCCGCTGTTTTGCTTGGAGTTTTGAGGTGTGGCAGGCAGCTGGCTAACAATGCAGCCAGCTCCTAATCTGCTGTTCATTTTTCAAAGATATTTTTCTAGAACCTGGCCCAGAGCCCCCTGGAGTTAACGGGAACTGTCGGATGGTGCCGATCATTCCTAGAACGACATCAGAACAAGCTCACGTCCAGTAAACACAGACAGGTTTAAATGACAGCAATCGGCTCCAGCTAGGGGATGAAGGAGAAGGATTTATGAGGAGTCCAATTACCCCAGAATCTCTTTCCCCCTCCTGATTTCGCCTCCACCAGGTGCTTCGCGTTGAACACTAACTTTTGTCCATCATAAAACTTCAGCAAATCAGCAGGGAAGCAACAGATGAAAAATTGGACACTTGGCTGGATACTGGAATTCAGAAGTTAACACTCCGTCTACACAGCATTGCTAGCAGGGATCTAGGAGACCTGGGCTCAGCGTTCCCAAGTCTGTGCTTTAGCGTCCACACTGGATTTACAATTGCTGGCTCCGGGTCTCACAACTCCTCTGCTAACTGTTCATACTGCAGACCAGGGCTGGGCCCCACCCCACCCAGGTCCTGAGTCCTTGCTGAAAGCTGTGTGTGCGGACAGAGCTCAAACCTGAGTTTACAATGCAGTGGAGACATGACAGATCCTACATGACTGGCTGCACCCCACCGTATTTTCAGGTCATGGTTGTTTCACTGGCAATCAGCCGGGAAAGCCCAACTTCTTTGCAGGATGCTGCCACAAAGGTACCAGGGAGGGGGCAGCGCATGCCAGGGTGTGCCCGAGGGGCACCAGGCAGTGAGGAGGTTACACTTCCACTAGGATTTTTTTTAAATCCGCCCCAGCAGAGCAGATCCTCCGGCAGCAATGGAGCCCGAGGAGCCTGTAGGGGCACGGGGGAGCGATGCACGAACACCCAGTCCCTCACCCCGGCCCGCCCGCCCGCTCACCTTGTCGATGAAGGAGACGAACTGGTCGTTGAGCCCCTTGATCTGCTCCTTCTCATCGCTGCGGATCTGGTGCAGCGCCGGGTCGATCTCCAGGCTGGGCAGCGAGGAGAGCAGGAAGGAGCCGGACAGGCCGCTGGGGCCGAGGCGGCCCAGGCTGGGGGAGCTGCGGAGCCCCGGCTGGAAGCCCGAGCCGGCCCGGTACAGGGAGCCCCAGCTGGGCTGCGAGCCCTGGGAGCGGCTGCTGAAGCTCAGCGGCCTGGAGCGCGGGTAGCTGCTCATCGTCCCGGGAGCCGAGGGCGCGCGCGGAGCAAGGCAGGAACCGAGTTCGAGCCCCGCCGCCGCCAGCACCTAAAAATAGGGGCACATTAGCCTAGCCCCGCCCAGCTGGACTCACCTGCTGCCCCACCCTCTTTAGCATATCTCCACCCCCCTTGCCGGGGCTCCTGAATATTTACCCCCACCCCCGTGCGGGGGCGGGGTCTGCAGCGGCGCCTTCCATTGGCCGGCCTCTACCTGCGCATGCAAATGAGGCTCCTGAATAATGCAGCGGCCCCGCTAGAAATAGCGGCGGGCGCCCGGCGCAGCAGCGCGCAGCATGTCCCGCTCCCGCAGCGGCTCCCTGGCCGGCGCGCCCCGCCCGCGGCCCGGCTCCTCGGCCGGCAGCCTGTACGGGGGCGCGGGCGGCTCGGAGCCGCGGGTCTCGGCGTCCCGCCTGCAGGCGCTGCTGCCCGGCCTGCGCGCCAACCTGGACGCGCTGTGGGCCGGCAGCCAGCAGGAGGCGCTGCAGGGGCTGAACGAGCGCCTGGCCGGCTACCTGCGCAGGGTGCGGGGGCTGGAGGCGGCCAACCGGGCGCTGGAGGAGGAGATCGCCCAGGTGCGGGCCCGCCGGGGGGACCCCGGCCAGCGGGACTGGGAGGCCTGCGAGCGGCCCCTGGTGGAGCTGCGCAAGCAGGTAGGGCCGGGCCGAGCCGAGGGGCACCCGGGGTGGGGGGTCCCTGAGCTGCCAGACCCCGGGGGCTGCTGCTACCCCATCCCCTGGACAGGGCGGGGGTCCTGCTGCTGTCAGTCCCCAGTGACATGGGCAGGGCAGAGGGAATCAGTCTTCTTGTCCCTGGCTGCCTCACCCCCTCCCGGGGTGCCGGAGCCGGGGTAGACCCTCTGGCCTGCCCTTGGCGAGACAGGAGCTGGGGAAGAGAGATCTGAGGGTGCAAGGGGACAGACAGACACACCCACTTCGTGCAGGAAGCTCATCCGACCGGGGTGTCAATTTCTGGAGAAGTGTCAGGCCCTGTAGCCCCACCTCGCTGGTGCCACGTCCGTTTGCCCTAATCCACGAGAAACACCAGGGAGGCTGCTGGAACCTGGCCCTTTAGGTCTCATGTAATGGGGGGCAGGAACCCCAATTCCAAAAGCTTCTTATTCCCCACTACCAAGTTCTGTGGAAACACACACAGAACCAAGAGGGTTCCTGCCCCTGCAAGCAGGGGCGGCTCTAGGTATTTTGCCCCCCAAGCAGGGCAGGCAGGCTGCCTTCAGCGGCTTGCCTGCGGGAGGTCCCCGGTCATGCGAATTCAGCAGCAGCCTGCGGTAGGTCCACTGAAGCCATGGGACCAGTGGACCCTCCGCAGGCATGCTGCCGAAGGCAACGTGCCTGCCGCCCTCGCGGCAACCAGCAGAGCGCCCCCCGTGGCTTGCCGCCCCAGGCACGTGTTTGGCATGCTGGTAGCTGGACCCACCCCTGCCTTCAAGCTCACAATTTCTTCTGTTAGTAAGACGGCTGCAGGCCTGGCCTATCCTCTTTCCTTTCTCTGCTCTAACCCTCCGGCCCTGCTGCCCTTCACCAACAGCCAATGGGAGACAGTGCTGTGAAAGGTCAGGGGGTTATTAAGGCTTAAATTTTCAGTGGTGAGGTTAGAGTTCTTCATTTTTGGATGCCTTGAAAGAGGCCTGATGCTTTCAGACTGTGCGGAACACCCACCTTCTGAAAACCAGGCCTCTTCTGGGGTCTCATGTGATGCCCCCAAACCAGTCTGTTTTGAAAATGGGGAGCTCAGAGGCTGATCTATCAGGAGCCCTTTGCGCCGGTGAACTGCCGCCGCTACTTTATCTGTCGCTCAGCGAATTTCTTCAGGGTTGAAAGTCGTCAGCGGATCCCCTGGTGGCTAATCCCGCCTGTTTCCAACCCAACCAGCCAGGCAGGGGAGAGGAGAATGAAGTGCCTGCAGAGAGTAGCTGGGCTTCTGGAGTTGCTGAAACGAAATCCCTTCTCCTCTAGAGTCTGAACGTACCTGTTCAGTGTCCCTACAGCGCTGCAGAGCTGGCCTGGAGACGGCTCCCTTCCCCCTCCCCCTGCTTTTGGCAGTCTCTTGGGGCTGCGGGTTAAACAGTTGCTTCTGCTGAAGCTGCCAAACATACGTGTGTTTTTCTCTCTCTCCATTATTAGCCCTCTGAGAGTAAACAAAGGCGCCTAGATCCGGATTCTCTGTCTCTGTACAGATCTCGTCATCTGCCCAAACAGTGTGAACAAGGATCTGGACACGCCCTGTGGGTTTCAGCAGAGCTGGATTAAGCTGAATTTGGGGTCATTGTGACTCTTGCTTCCCTGAACGTAGACATAAATTCAAAGGCCAGAAGGGACCATTATGGTGCTGCTGCACAGCCCAGGCCAGAGAACTGCCCCCTGGTCATTCATGAACAGATCTTCTGGAAGAGCAGCCAGTCTAGAATCCCATCATGATCTTGGGCAAGTTGTTCCATTTGTTAATTACCCTCATGGTTACAAGTTTACACCTGTCTAGCTTCGGCTTCGAGCCATTAGTTCGTCTCCTTTCTCTTCTAGCTCCAAGAACCCACTATTAAATATTGGTTCTCCCTGTAGGGGTTTATCGACTGTAACCATGTCATCCCTTAACCTTCTCTTTGGTAAGGTAAATAGGTGGAGCTCTGTAGGTCTGTCGCTATAAGGCGTGTTGTCCCATCCTTTAATCCTTCTCGGGTCTTGGCCCTGAGCCCTCTCCAATTTATCAACATCCTTCCTGAGAGCAGAAGCCTTCCCCCAAGGGAGTTCTGGTCTAGACATCCAGCAATGGTGGGGACTCCAGAGGATTCCCTGTTCCCAGCGTGGCTCTGGGGGGCGGGGGGGGTGCTGCTTGCATGAGCAAGAAGTCTGGAGTTCTCACCACTTACAGTCATTAAAGATCTAAGAACACAAGAATGGCCACCGTGTCAGACCAATGGTCCATCTACCACAGGATCCTCTCTCTGAAAGGGCCTGGGGCCAGATGCTTCAAAAGGAATGCATAGAACAGGGCAATTTTTCAGTGATCCATCCCCTATCTTCCAGGCCCAGCTTCTGGCAGTCGGAGGCTTAGGGACACCCAGAGCATGGAGTTGTGTCCCTGCCCATCCTGGCTAATAGACATTGATGGACTTGTCCTCCAGGAACTTCTCTAGTTCTTTTTTGAACCCAGTTATACTGTTGGTCTTCACAACATCCCCTGGCAAGGAGTTCCACAGGTTGACTGTGCATTTGGCCTTGTTTGTTTTAAACCTGCTGCCTATTAATTTCATCAGGTGACCCCAATTTGTGTGTTAAGCGAAGGAGAAAATAACACTTCTTGACTCACTTTCTCCACATCATTCATGGTTTTGTAGACCTCTATCAGCTCCCCTGCGTCGTCTCTTTCCTAAACTGAACAGTCCCATGTCTTTTTAATCTCAGATCACACAGAAGCTGTTCCACTCCCCTTGTCATTTCTGTTGCCCTTTTCTGTACTCTGCCCAATTCTAATTTTTTTTTGAGGTGGGGCGACTCGAACTGCATGTGGTATGACAGGGGTGGGCGTACCATGGATTTATACAGGGGCACTAAGATACTTTCTATCTTATCTGTCCCTTTCCTAATGACATTGAATTCTCTTGATTGCTGCTGCACACTGAACAGATGTTTTCAGAGAACTGTTCACAATGGCGCCAAGATCTTTCTTGAGTGGGAACTAATTTAGACCCCATCATTTTGTATGTGTAGTTGGGATTGTTTTCCAAAGTGCATTACTTTGCATTTATCAACCTTGAATTACATCTGCCATTTTGCTGCCCAGTTTTGTGAGAGCCCTTTGTAACTCTGTGTGGTCACCTTCATCTGGATTAATGTTGTATCATCTGTGAACTTTGCCACCTCACCGTTTTACCCCATTTCCAGATCATTTATGAATATGTTGAACAGCTCTGGTCCCAGTACAGACCCCTAGGGGGGCACCACTATTTACCTCTCTCCATGGTGAAAACCAACCATTTATTCCTGCACTTGGTTTCCTATCTTGTAATCAGTTACTGATCCATAAAAGCACCTTGCCTCTTATCCACGTCTGCATATATTGCCTAAGAGCCTTTGAGGGACCTTGTCAAAGTCCCAGTGCACTAGATGCACTGGATCACCCTTATCCACATGTTTGTTGACTCCCTCAAAGAATTCCAACAGCTTGATGAAGTGTGATTTCCCTCTACAAAGCTGTGCTGACTCTTCCCCGCCATACCGCGTTCATCTCTGTGTCTGATCGTTCGGTTGCTTACTACAGTTTCAACCAATTTGTCTGGTACTGCGGTTAGACTAACCAGCCTGGAATTGCCAGGATCGCCTCTGGAGGCTTTTTTAAAAGTTGGTGTTACATTTGCTATCTGCCTGTCATCTGGTCCGTAGGCTGACTAAAGTGATAGGTCACACACCGCCGTTAGTAATTCTGCAATTTCACAGGAGTTCCTTCAGGAGTCTTGGCATCTCATGGCACTTCTTACAAGGCTAAGGTTGTTAACCTGGCTGTCCAGCACCAGCTGCAATGCTGGCCAGTACACTCAGCTTCTCCAGATTTCTGCACCCCCCCGCCCCCAGTTTCCATTGCACACAATGTTCTCCTCCTTTTCCTGTCCCAAACTGTGCCACCCTAGAAGTGGCTGCATTTTGGTGATGGGTGAAGGATCCCTGTATATTGCGGTCTGTAAAGTCCACCCCTCACTGAGACTTCTAGCTGGAAAACAAGAGCATCCAATTTGGGCTGGATGAGTTTAAATATTTGCGTCCTGATCCAGTAGAGAAGGGACCTTCCCCTCCTCTCAGCCCCTTTCCTGCAGTATCTTTCTGACGGGAATATGAGAGGGAATGCACTGGGGCCATCTGAAATGTCTTTAGAAAACCAAACTCAGTGAACTATTAGCAAAAGACGAATCCTTTCCACCTGCAGGGGGCAGGGCTGACTCGCTTTCACTGTCTCACGACTGGTCCAGAAAGGCCACGGCGTTCACACTTGTGTTAAAAGTAAAGCGCCCAGGGAGGATTTTCAGCAGCACCGGAGAGACTAAAGCACGTGGCTCCCACTGGCTTGCGTGGCAAAGTCCCTTGGGTGCCTTTGAAAATCTCCCCTTGGAACAGACGTGGCCCTGAGCCTCGTTCCTGGGGACCTGAGCACCTGCTGCCTTCAGCGAGAGGTGGGTGCTCAGCACCCCTGAAAGTCAGTCCCCACCTAGAGCTGCTGAGTTTGAGGCCCTCCGAGTCTGTCTCTCTCTCTGCCTGGAAGGGAGGGGCCTTTGTTACCGTCTCCCATCAGACTCCTCAATCATTGCTGTATGGAAGCCGGGGGTACCTCCGACAGACCTAATCTTGCACGGACTGCGCTGCCTTCTACCTCAATGGGGCTCTGATTCTGCCTTGGAGACAGACAGACAGCCCCTCCCACACAGTGGGGCTCCCTGGGGCGTAAACAAGACACGGGGATCACTTCCCCCCCCACCCCTGAAATGCAGCTGCTTCTGGGTGAAACGCTGCAGCTGCATCTCGCTGATTATGTAAACTCAAGAGGGGGAACCTGGCCAGGTGTCTGAATGGGGGGGCTGGAAAGGGGGTGCTGAAACGCAGCGGCTTGCTGGGGAAGTTGAGAACTCGTCATAGCTCAATGGCCTCCATAGATTCTAACGAGCTCCGGATCCAGCCCAGACGGCAGAAAGCAGCTTCTTTTCAGGCGCTTCCGTGGAGGTGCCACTGCCAGCAGCTGGATCTTCCGTCCCAGTTAAAATTCTCCTCTCTGGAACGTGCCTCGGCGATCTGACTAAACGCTACTGGGCTCCCGGGAAGAGAGACCCTCTGCCCTGCTTCCCCACGGGCTGCAAGGTTCAGTTTCTCCCCCAAGTCTGCCCTTGGCTTGACTTTGCTGTAACCCAATCTGGTGGCTCAAAGAGCCCCGTGGGGCACACACACGCCTTGTTTTGCTTTGCTCACGTGCCAGTTTCTGAAACGTGAAACCCACTGGCAGGTCCCTTCTGCACTTGAGCTGCCGGGTCTGAACTTGTTTCAGGAGGAGCTACGCTGAAGAGGGGATCAAGGCTGAGGTAAGGGCACTGCAGAGGGCCAAAGAGGCCGGGGCCACTTCCAGCTTTTGAAGCCCCCCAGCCATAATAAAAATAAGACGACACGGTCTAATCTTGTGCCATCAGAACCGATATATTTTTATTAATATTTATGAACGTTTTTAACTCTTTAATATGACATTCTACATCAGTTAACAAAAAAAAAATCTTTTACCAAATCACCTCTTATTTGCTTAAATTTGCAGCGCTAAGTTGAGTGTGTGTGTCACACTTTGGTCTGGTAGGGATGTGCATAAAAACAAGTTGTGAAACTTATCAAATGCCAAAAAATTTAACAAGTGTCTAAATTTGAGGCCCAGGCCAAGTGGCCCTCCTGCCCCCTTCCCCCACCCCCACACAGGTCTGTGTGTATCATGTAATACAGGGGTCGGCAACCTTTCAGAATTGCTGTGCCAAGTCTTCATTTATTCACTCTGATTTAGGTTTTCGCATGCCAGTCATACGTTTTAACGTTTTTAGAAGCTCTCTTTCTATAAGTCTATAATATAGAACTGAACTATTGTTGTATGTAAAGTAAATAAGGTTTTTAAAATGTTTAAGAAACTTCATTTAAAATTAAATTAAAATGCAGAACTCCCCGGACCGTTGGCCGGGACCCGGGCAGTGTGAGTGCCACTGAAAATCAGCTCGCATGCTGCCTTCGGCACACATGCCATAGGTTGCCTACCCCTGATGTAATATCATATCACTTAGAGACCACGATGGCAGGAGTTGGAAGGATGGCCCAGTGGGTCAGGCCTGAGGTTTTGGGCTCATTTCCCTGCTCCACCACAGACTCCCTGGGACTTGGGATCTCTGTGCCCCCATTCTCCCTCTTTGGATGGGGGACACTGGCCCTGCCCTGCCTTCGAGGGGTGGTGAAAGTCAAGGCCTGGGAGGTGCTTAGCAGACAGTGACAAGGGATTATACGAGCACCAGGTGACTGTACCTGGGGGATGACCAGGCGGCTCAGACTTGGGGTGGGGGGGGAAATGTGAGGGATGGACAGGGTGCCTGGGAGTGGGACCGGGGTTTGCCAGGCAGGGGGGGCGGGGGCAGGGGCAGCCTGAAGGGAAAAAGAGAGGCCAGGGTTTGAAATGGATATTCTCAACGAGCACCAGTGCACTCTGCAACTGTGGGCGGCCCCTGTAGGAATCTGGATCAGTGTGTGCATGGGACCAAGGAAGTCTGGGAGTGGGCAGGCTTATGGCGATGGGGAATAATAAAGATGTAGCATTGATCAGACTGGATCTAATCATCTCTTCTGGCCTTAACGTATGGTAGGGGCCTGTTCCCCTTCAAAGAGCTTCATGTTCTATTGATCGCTGCATACCTCGGTGAGCAGAAAGCCAGGCCCAGAGATCAGAGCTTGACTTGAGAGATACAGAGTCCCTACAGCTTTCGCTGATATCAGCAGGGTGCTCAGCACCACGGTAAAACTGGCCTTAAGTGACGCAAGACCCAGAGGGAATCTGCAGAGCTGAGGCTAGGACGGCAGGTCGAGTCCCAGGATCCTACCTTTGGCCTGTCCCTCTAAGGGAGAGACAGGCGGTGATGGACTTTAACTTCTCTGCAGCTGGGTTCCTCAGCTGTAAGCCCTCTCTGCGGAGAGGTGGGGGGAAGTGTCCGTATCGCTTTAGCATCCCCACTTGAAGGTCCCTCGCCTCTCTTGCAGGTGGAGGATCTCAACATGGACAATGCCAAGCTGCTGCTGCAAATCGATAATGCCAGGCTGGCGGCCGACGACTTCAAAGTCAAGTAGGTCACCTCACTCCCTCCCACTACTAGCGTCGCAGCCAGCCTGGCCGCTGGAGCTGGACATAGAGCAGAGGATGCTTCCCCTGGCTGGGGGGGACAGAGCCGCTCAACGTCTGTGAACCTGGAGCAATCCACTACTGCAGCCAAACTTGGCAGAGCTAACGGAGCCCTGAGCGCTGGCCCTGGGGTTTTGTAACAAGTGCATGGGCCAAGCATTCAAACTCATGCACAGGACAACTTCCCATGTTACCGGGTGAAATTCTCTGCCCTGGGCGGCATGGGAGGTCTGACTAGATAGTCAACAATCCCGTCTGGCCTAGAAATCTGACTCTTAAATCTGATCCCCACATTTCTTCCCAGAGCAACTCCATGTGGTTGAATGCTAAGTACACATCCTCCCCCTTTCTTCCAGTCACCTCTCCTAGGGTCAAGCTAGAACCCAGGGCACCTTGCTCCACTTGGCAGGTGCACAGTGTCTAGGGTGACCAGATGTCCCAACTTTATAGGGAAAGTCTCGATATTTGGGGCTTTTTCTTATATAGGCTCCTATTATCCCCCACCTCTTGTCCTCATTTTTCGTACTTGCTGTCTGGTCTCCCTAACAGTGTCAGTCTAGAAAGGTGGGAGTGGGTTCCCGCTACACTGCAGGGCTGAGAGAACCTGGTTTCCCTTGCTGGTCTCCCAAACACATAACAATGGCCATATTGGGTCAGATAAAAGGTCGATCTAGCCCAGTATCCTGTCTGCCTACAGTGGCCAATGGCAGGTGCCCCAGAGGGAGTGAACAGAACAGGGAATCATCAATGATCCATCCCCGTCACCCATTCCCAGCTTCTGGCAAACAGAGGCTAGAGACACTTTGGGGCATGGTTTCCCTTGACAAGCAGCTCAACGCAGGGAGGAAACAGAAGCAAGCCCCTGAATTAGCATTGCCCTCTGAAATTAGAGGGCATTTCCAAAGGGCCAGTGCTCCAGAGAGGAGCTACTTCTCCTGTTACACAGAGGACAGGTGCTCAGCGTCTGCCCTGGATGCTGATTCCGGGAGAAGTTGCTCATGCCAACCTCCACTAGCTTCAGTCTCTCTCGGTGCCAGCCCCTCTGTCCCTTTGCTACACTCCTCCCTGCCTTCCCCCCACACGACTGAACGTGGTTAATGCTGAAGCCCTTCTCTGTAAGATCTGCTAGTCCTGGGGCTGGCTTCCCTCGCCATCCCTCTTGGAGGACGGGACAAATCCACTTCCTTCTGCCTTTAACCATCGGGCCCAGAACTTTCACAAAGCAACTTGTCATGCCGAGTTTGAAGGTTCCTGCCCTGGTGGCAGCTCCCTCCCCTACGTGTCACTAAGAAGGCTGGTGTTTTCCAGACTACTGGTCACATCAGTGCTTTGAAAGTGTCTGTTCACATTTCTGTTGTGCCCCTCACCCTGGAACTGGGACATGACTGAATCTGCAGGCTCCAGCGTTACTCGCACCTTGCTAGGTTAACTCCTCCTTGTCGTGATCCAAGAAAACGTCCTGCAGTAAGAAAAGCCGGTGCTTGCAATGCAATGTGCCTGAAACCCGCCCCTCCACCCTCTGACAGGGTCTGATCTCTCCCCTTCCTCTTCCCAGGCTGGAGGCAGAGCAGGCCACGTGTGACAGTGTGCAGAAGGACACCCAGGGGCTGCGCAAGATCATGGAGGACACCAACTTCCTGCGCACGAAGCAGGAGGCGGAGCTGGAGGGGCTCAAGGAGGAGCTCGCCCACCTACGGAAGAGCCACAAGGAGGTAACGGCTGGGCAGGGGCAGCTCGGGCTGCCAGAGGTGGGAGCGTGGCTGGCTTGGCCATGCTTTGACTGGGGTGACGGCGCTTGGGGGCGACCAGCGCAGGACTGCGAGCAGCTAACACCCCGTTGCCCTCTCTGCAGGAAGCGGGGGCCCTCAGAGCACTGATTGCTAACTCTGACGTGACCGTGGAGGTGGATAACCCAAAGAAGCAGGAGCTGAGTGAGACCATCGCCCAGATCCGGAAGCAGTACGAGAAAGTGGCCGAGCAGAACCGGGAAGATGCCGAGAGCTGGTACAAGGACAAGGTGAGGGGAGAACCGAGGAGAGCGGCTGCGGCCCCGTGTCATGACGGTCCCTGGCATAACCATGGTGTCTCTCTCCTTTCCCATAGTTCGACATGCTGTCCCAGGAAGCGAACGTGAACACCCAAGCACTGGAAGAAGCCAAGAGTGAGCTGAGTGAGCTGCGCCGACAGCTTCAGGGCCTGGAGATCGAACGCCAGACCCTCCAGAAAATGGTGACGAGACCCTGCTTTCTCCCAGTTCTGTTCCTGGCAGGGCAATGTTCTCCTCCTGCAGACTGAGGAAGCAGGGGTTTGAGATGGGGGAAAAACCATCCAAGACCCGCTCCTGGGTGGGGCTGGGTGCTTCCCTCTCTGTGAGCCTCTTTCCTTAGGAAGGACATGAGGTTTTCACTCTTATTGCCCATTTCCTGCAGCTGTGCCGTGAGCCAGGTAGAGGAGGGACTAACTTACATGCCCCAGGCGGAAGCATCTGCCATGTCTTCTCCCCCGAGTCCTTGCAGGGCCGACCTGAAACCGATGGCTGCGTCAGTCTGTCTGGTTACAGGCCCACTAAACCTTGGTGAGAGCCGTGCCCTAGGCCGGAAAGGGGACCCTGCTGTAACCCGTAGGCGCCAAGTGAGCCAGTCCTAATGCCAGCTACGCTGTCACAGGACGGGCAGCCCACCACATACCAGCTCCAGCGCGGATGGAGGCTTTTTTTAAAAAGCGGCTTCTAATTCTCAGGCTCTACTGGCCAGACTTCCCCCTTACTGCCGCGATCCTGGTCTCGTCCCTTGCCCAGGTGCAACAGTCCGGAGAGCACTGACTACACACGTGCGTGTGGAGAGACCAGTAAACTAAGTGCCTAAATGATGGGGTGAGCCTAGGTCCGATCTGAGCATTCATGGCAAGGGAAGGAAAAGGCACCTTCTGAAGGACACCGGGCACCTGCACAGACTGGTGGGAGCTGCACGTCAGGCCACTCAAGTCCTAGGATGTGTTGGGTGCATTGGTCCCTCCCCATATTGCCCTGTGATAGAGTCCCACACCCAGGCTCCCTGGGCTGGTGCAGGCCCCCATGGCCTAGCAATTGCATTGAGAGCCATGAGTAAGTTGCACACAGGCTGCCAGGTAATTGCTTTGGGCCCTGCTCCTGTCCAGGTGGATACCCAGGAGAACAGTTTGGAGAACACCGAAGCCCGCTACAACGACCAGCTGGCAAACCTCACTCATGTCATCGCCAAGCTGCAGGAGGAGCTGGCAGCCTGCCGGGCGGATCTGGAGCGGCAGGCCCGAGACTACGAAGCCCTGCTGGATGTGAAGGTCAAGCTGGAGAATGAGATCAGTCAGTACAGCCAGCTGATTGAGGGAGTGATTGACAGGTAACCGCCCGGGGCCATGAACACTCCAGCTATTGCTCTCCCTCTATCCAGCTGGCTCTGGGACCCCGAATGCTCCCAACCCTTGGAAGACTCTCTAGTTTCTCTGCTCCCGTTCTGTCACCAGGTATGGGGTCTTCCTCCTCCTGTTCAGGGCTGATTGACCGAATTCCAGGCCGCTTTGTCCTGCCAGCTCCTGCGCTGTGCTTTATCGGTCTCTTGCCGGATGCAGGATGAAATCAGCACTGGCTGGGGTGTGGTCTCTGATCCGCCAGCATTGCACTGACGGGGCTTCTGTACCTGCACTTTTGGATAGGAAAAAGCCCAGGGCCCTTGACTGGGCTTTTTCCATCAGCAGACCAGGATTCTAACCTCATGCACCTGGTGGAAAGGCGTTGACCAGAGCAGGAGGGAGTGGAACATGGTTTTTTAGCCCATGTAATGGATCCACGTTGTTCCTTTGCAAGCCTTAGTTACCAGGCAGAGACTATTCATAGCAGCTGCTATGAAGAGAGGAAGCAACAAAAGACATGCAAATCCCATGGTGACTACAGCTACAGTTGCCCAGGGCTGTTCAGGGAAAGGTGCCCCCTGTAAGCAAATCTCACACACACACACACACATACCACACACACACACAGCCATGTTTTGTGTTTGCAGAGAGGAGCTGCTGAATCCAGCCAGCGTGGGTAAGTGGCCCCGGGTGGTGCCCTTAGCGTAGGGGCGCTAGCTAGCTGGAGAGCAGCCTGCTTCACTGTCCGAGTCTGCCCTGGCACCAATCTGCTTGCCAGCTTTCTGTGTGCTCACACTCAATGTGCTAGAACCATGTCCTGTCTTATCTTGCTACTGGTCCTTTTCTACCAATGCGGCCGTGTCCTTCAGCCTTGGCCTCCTGTCCTGTTCGAGAGCAGAGTTCCAGGCCTGGCGTGTTGGGAGTAAAACCACTGCACATCCACTCCAGAAAACCTGGTAGGGGAAAGGGCACCCAAAGGAGGCACTCTGCAGTGGGAACTGGAGCAGAGGCTGGCTCAGTTCTGCCCTCTGAGAAGCAGCACACTGATGCATTGGCCCGTTGGGCTAGCAGCTAATGCTACAAGGGCCTCCCAGCCCTCTGTGCGTCCAGCAGTAGCACCTTCACTGGGCTAATCCCCTCGGCTCGGCTCCAGGACTTGTGCTCGCTGCAGCCTCTGAAGCGCCGTGCTTCCAGGATGCAGTTGCTGGGTGACTTCAGCTGTCCCTACATCACCCCCTGGCGCGAGTCCCTGCCTCTGCAGCACAGAACTGGGCAGAGAGGAGCTGCACGAGCCTGGTACCAGTCTAAGAACCCTTTTCCCTTCTCCCTCAGGCCCCCGAAGGCAGACCATTAAGAAGGTGGTGGCACCACGCAGGAGATTGTGGATGGGAAAGTGATTGCGCAGCAATCGGAAGGAGTAATTCAGTAAAGAGGCAAATCTCGATCTACCGTTGCTGCCTTTGGAGCTCCTTTTCGGCTGCTCTAACAAGCCCCCGGCGTGGGTTGCATTGTCTTCTGCAGAGGTCTGTGCTCTGCGGTGATTGGAATCCTGCTGAATAAAGATCTTGCAAGCCCTTTGAAATGACTCCTAGCACCTCCGGTTTGTCTGGATGCCGGGGTGGGATGCGTCGTTTAGCTCCCAGACGGAAAAGGCACAAAGGAAGCCAGCAGCTGGAAGCCACTAGAGAGGCAGCTCACAGATGGTACCTGCCGGTAGTTACGTGAAATAGAGAAGATCTGGCTGGGCATTAGGTTCTGCCACTATCAGGGCTAAGAGGGGCTGCCTGCCTGTGTGCGGGACGTGCTCTTTGGGGAAGACCTGAACATCTAAGTGTCTCCTCCTCGAAGAGATGCTGGAGCACTATGGGCAACAGAGGCTGTGCAGATGGGAACTGGGGTGCAGTTGGGGGTTAGCAAGGAAGAGCAGCACAACCTTTAGCGGTGAAGGGATCTCACTCCCCACCATCTCAGGTCATACACCAAGACAACCTCTGGGTCTTCAGTGGCTCCCCCAGTGTAATCCCAGGTGCATTATCCTACTCCTGGGCTGGACCCCAACCCTTCCCCTGCCCAGGGAGTCTTCAATAACTCACCTTGTATTTGTCCAGTGACAGGAACAGGCCCCCAGAGGACTGAGAGGAGAAGGCATCCCTCGAGGCAGGGGGCTGCTGGCTTTCCCTGGCCTGCCCAGTACAAGCAGCGGCCAGTACGAGAAACCAGGCCCAGAACGTTTCAGGCTCTGCCCTTCCACGTAGCTGACGCACGCGCTCAGCTTTGATGCCCTGTTCCCACAGGCTGCTCCCACGGTCCCCCATGCATGGCCCGCTGTTCCTTCCCGTGCAACGCTGCTTTCCTCTTCTGTTAGCCCAGCAGCCCGGAGCTCTAGCCAGGAACCGAAAGCCACACGGGGCTGCGGGCTCTAACACACCAGTGACCCAGTGACGCTCGCAGGCGGCTTACAAGGACAACCTGTAATGGGAGAGGCTTGTACTCCCAGCTGCTGTTAAAATGAGAACAGTCGCTTCACACAAAGGGCCAGCGCTGCTACACGAGCTCTCCTCCCGAGGGCTTAGGCTGCAGGGAGTGTTCTTGGTGTCTCTCTTTGGTGCTCTCCTGATATTTCCCTCCCCCTGAATGCAGCAGAAGGGTGGAAGTGGAGGGCTAGCCAGGGGCTCAGGGCAATCCAAGGTGCTGTGGAGAGGGGTGGTGTGAAGTACCACAGAGCACCTGACGGCAGCCAATGGACTGCCCCAGGAACCTTACCTAGCATGGCCGGCCTTCCCCCTTCACTGTGCTGTTTAAATGGAATTGCCTAGGTTTTTAAAAAGAAATGAAGGTAGAGATGTTCCTGCATCTGCAACTGGCTGCTGGGCAACAGTGAAACACCCACACAGCAGGGATCACCAAGGTGGCAGGAGTCCTGGCCGCGATTCTGCACTTTTCTACATTGTGTGGGAGCCAGGGCCCTGCACCTCCCACTTCCTGCGATTCCCCATCACTCTCAGCCAGCCAGTAACACAGAAGGTTTATTAGCCGGCAGGAACAGTCCCAAGCAGGGCTTATAGGTACAACCACGACCCCTCAGCCATGTCCTTTTGGGGGGCAAGGAGCTTAGACCCCAGACTTGGGGTTCCTGCCTCTTCCCAGCCAGCCCAGAACTGAAACCCAAAAACCCCTCCAGCAGGCTCTGCCCCCTCCTTCTCTCCCCCTCTCCCCTTGTCCAGTTTCCTGGGTAAAGGTGTCGACTCGCCCCAGCCCCCGTCCTGGCTCTGGTCCTGTCCTTCACCTAGAGTCATCCCCTGCTCTCCCATCCCCCATGCAGACAGCCCCGGTAAAACTAGACGACATTCCCAGGTCAGTCTAACCCACTCCCTACTGCGTCACGGGCTTCCTTTACATCGTCCTAAGCTACACTCAAGTGTGCAAAGCCCAGGGGGCAGCAGCACAGAGCACGAAGGGTCCACACTATATTAGTGCGCGTGTGCAGAGGTTTTACACTGTTCACTTTTCACACATCAGGCAGTTCTCTCAAGAGCAGAGGGCACTATAGGGCTATCACCCGGCAGCAGTTCACGTTTCAGCGCCGTTAGCTGTGGCAGCACAGCTGATCAAGGATCACATTTCACATTACAGTGGAGAAAATACTTTCGCCTCCATTTTTCAAAATCAAAACCATCTTTGGTTCAGCTCTGGAAAACACTCACCCCTGGGCTGAGCCTGACCTTGCCAAATTTCAGCCCAAAAGACTGAAGAGGTGGCAAGCAAATGAAAGTGCTTAGACCAGAAATGCTTGTTCAACCTACATTCTGTCCAGGACACAGAGAACACTCCTATGTTACCACTGGGCCATGCTAAGTGGGACATCATGGGGCTTTTCCAGGTCTAATTTCTATAACAATCCAAACTCCCACAAGCTGTTAAGATAGAAAGATCTCCTTTATTAATGAACCCCAACAGTATTTCTTCAGATACAGGAGTTTTGAACTCAAATACTCAGAAGAAATCAAGTTAATATTGCATTATTCTCATAAGAAATACTGCAACTCATTACCAGTAACATATTGCAAAGCAAAACAGCTTGAAAAGAAAAAAGAAAAAGAAAAGAAATTAAACTGATCAAATGGAATTAAGGTTGGTTTGTGGTTTGTTTGTTTTTTGAACTAGTAAGTCCTTGCAAGCACAGCTCGTTTCCGCAGATTACTTCCCAAACTTGTACAAAACAGAACCAGATTGGTTGATTCCTTAAGAGCCCAGAGAGGTGCAACATTAAAAGCTACGATTATCAAGTAGCAAGTGCTCCAGCCTTCTGTCTTCAGCGGCGGCCTCCGCCACACCCCATGCGTTAACGGGATGAGAACGTCTTCCCCCTGTAAGGAGCAGAAGGGCAATATTAGGGATATTCTCTTACCAAGTATTCCACACGTTACTCAGTCCCAGTAGAGTCCTGCGTTGACATCTACTGTGCTCCCTTTCAACACAGGCAAGACAATGCCCTTTGGGGAGGCTGTGAAGAGGATTTGAGGGAATGTTTTCAAGAGGGTGCTTGGCAGGCAGAAGGGGAGGCTGTTCCAGCCAAGAGGGGAAAGAGGAGAGGGAGGGAACTGCAAGGAGGGCGGAAGGAAATGAGAGCAGAGATACGAGGTCACGGTTATGGAAGAAGAGGACAAGGAGCAGATGACAATGAAGGGACTGAAGTGTGAGAGAGTGGCAGGAGAGGAAGATGCCTAGACTACGGGCATATGCTCCACGGTATAGGGTGACCAGCTGCAGAGGACCAGTCACAGTCTGGTTTGCTTTCCTGGGGCAGTTTGTTGTGAGAGTTCAGTGGAGGAAGCCTCCATTCACCAGAGCCAGACGGATACACACATGCGTGACAGCAAGGCACCATCTTTTTCTTTCAGCACCAGTAATAATATGACCAAGAGGGGTTGTAAGCCTACGGTTAGTGAGACTCGAGTCGGCTGACCCACGCCAGGGAACCCCGGGCTTGAATGCCTACACTGTATTTTAACCCTGGGTTAAAGATTTTCCGACCCAGGCTCGAATCTAGGGCTCTGGTCTCCACACTGCAGTGCGCAGACCTGAGTCAAAAGGTACGTCTACACTACCCGCCGGAACGGTGGATAGTGATCAATCTATCGGGGATCAATTTATCGCATCTAGTGTGATCCCTGATCGCTCTGCTGTCGACTCCTGTACTCCAGCTCGGTGAGAGGCGGAAGTGCAGTCGACGGGGGAGTGGCAGCAGTCAACTCCGTGCTGTGAGGCCACGAAGTAAGTCGACCTAAGATACATCGACTTCAGCAATGCCATTCTCGTAGCTGAAGTTGCGTATCTTAGGTTGATCCCCTCCTCCCCAGTGTAGACCAGGCCAAAGTAACCTTACCCCAGAGTGTGTAGCACCCCCCAGCCTCTGTGTCGACACTCCAGCCCAGTGGCTCTCAAACTTTTTTACAGGTGACCCCTTTTCACATAGCAAGTTTCAGAGTGCAACCCCCCTTATCAATTAAGAACACTTTTAAATATATTTAACACCATTATAAGTGCTGGGGGCAAAGGGGAGTTTGGGGTGGAGGTTGACAACTTGCAATCCCCCCTTGTAATAACCTTGTGACTCCCTGAGGGGTCCTGACCCCCAGTTTGAGAACCCCTGTGCTAGCCCTAGTGTTCCACTGTGGGAAAACTCTACTGCCCACCGCCTGTTTCCTCGCTGTGACAGTGCTACTGACGGGCCTCAGGTGCTGTAAGGAGCACGGGTTCACAAAAAGCGTAATTAGCGCCTTCGGTGGCTGTCCCTGTAGAATGACTGCGGTCTGGGGAGGCTTTATAGTGAACCGATTGGAGAACTGGGCTTGCCAGCTCTAGGCTGAGTCACACTGGCGGGAAAATGCCCAGAGATACCTGTTCTGCGGCTAATTAGGACATCAGTCTCCAGGGCCACCAGCCGATTAAACTGAAACTTTGCAATTCTGAATGTTTAAAATGGGTTGTTCAATGAAGGCGTTTTGGGTTGGTTGGTTGGTTGGTTTTTTATTTATTTTTGTCTGTTTGTTTTGAAGTTTGACATAAAATGTAGGTTTCAGAGAAAAAACACCTGCACACCCCAGCCTGGCTGCAGAACAGTGAAGTGCATCCCCTGGGCTTGGGGTGCAGTGTGCTCCAGCACCCCCCCAAGACTGGAGGCGGATTACAGTTTTGTGGGGCCCTGAGCCAGAGCAATGGCTGTTCCCTCCCCTCCCCCCAGCATTCTTGCTGGGGCAATCAGGATTGGGGCACAGGGGCTTGTCCCGCCCCCCAATCCAGCACTCCTGCCAGAGAGCAGGGTTGGGGAATGCTAGGCAGATGGAGCAGGGCCTGCCCATTTCCCCCCCTCCAGTCTCCCCGGGGCACTAGCCTCACTGGTGCAGTGGCTAATCCACCACTGCCTGGAGGCAGAGATAAGGGATCCCTGGGAGGATGTGGTGAATTTTTGGGCTAGCTCCCACTCACCACCCTGACAGTGCATGCTGGCTGGGCTGCTCTGCATACACAGCCCCAGGGAGCAGGAGCAGCCAGAGTGTTGGGGGTCATCCTCCCTCAGCCATGTTGAGCCAGGACCTCTGCTGCTCCCCATCTCTGCAGGGCAGCCCGGGCAGCGCGACATAATCTGACTGTGCTCTTGTGACCTGGAAGCAGCTCTCTTTGCAAAAAGTTTCTTCCGATAGGCCTCCACTGAAAGCCCCGCCAGCTCTCTGGTAGCATGCTTGAAGACTGGTGTTCAGCAGGCAATGGGTTCATGCTGATCTCAGCTGTTATCTTTGCAAAGAGGGGTGTGGTTTCCATTTGTAAGAAAGTGCAATAGATTGTATCACAGACTGTTAGCATGGAGAGGACTAGGGAAGTTGCCCCAAGGAACTCTGGGATACAACCGGAGGAACTGGAGCACTGGAATGGATTCCCTGGAGCGGTGGTGGAATCTCCTTCCTTAGAGGTTTTTAAGACCCGGCTTGACAAAGCCCTGGCTGGGATGATTTAGTTGGGGATTGGTCCTGCTTTGAACAGGGGGTTGGACTAGATACCTCCTGAGGTCCCTTTCCACCCCTGATATTCTGTGTTTCTATGAATTCTGGGACCCAAGTCAAGCCGGGGCTGCGTGCACACAGAAAAGCAATAGGGATCGGACCCTCCAGCCCCGCTGGGTCCTGGGATCCTAGGTTAGCACAATTGGTGCGTGGACGCAAGGGGGTCAGGTTTGCGCCTGGGCTGACATTGCTGTGCAGATATACCCCTAAGAGGCTTCAACGCACTGGGCAGGTGTGACATGATCGGAGCCATTTAAAAATCACTGTCCATGCCCCAGCTGTTGCAAAGTTCCTCTCAGATATGCATCAACCACCGTCCGCAGAATGAACACAGCCAACAGCCGCAGTTAGCTGGTGCTGGGAACCAAGCAGTTCTGTCCTCTGCCTTCCGCCAGGCAAGCCCAACAGCACAGAACCCTTTTGGAAGAGGAGAGAATTTTATAGCATATTAAACCTGGGGATCCTGCTCCTGGCTGTTGGAATTTCCCCAGTGCAAACAGTTAACTCAAAATGAATCAGCACTTGACACTTGCACAGCTCCATGGCAGAGGCTTGAAGCTATTCACTGCTCCCGAAAGAGGCTGAGAAGGGTGTACCTAAAACACCACCACTATTAGCAGTGGGCAATACTGGATTCAAAACGAGCCCGGCCCCTTTTCAATAAAGCCAGCTACAGTCTGAACATCAAGAGCGCGCAGAGGGCTGTCTTGAAAGCCTGCTGGGACTTGCACTATCACCTCTCTAGGGATGCAACATTTCTGTATGTGGTTCTTCTGTTCCTTCCCTGTGTTTCGCTGTTCCACACAGTTACGAACACACAACAAACCTGAGCGTTTCCATGGCAAGACGCCTTGCAAGGCTGAGCCACTTCTAAGGCCCCCCCAAATATCACTCCTCTAGCTGGAGCCAATCCACTTCTGCAGAGGGGCCTCTTACTCCAGGCATTTCAATGGACACACAATATTTGCATTGGGCCCAAAATCTGGCTTCTGAAGATATTCTACAAGGCTTAACGGAAATGCCAGACCCACTGGACTTTAAACACTCCCCAAAATAGTCACTCCATTGCGGACGAGCGATAACGTGAAACTGACATGTCTACTTTCACAAGCCAAGCTGAGTGAAGTGCAAAGTGTGAACACAGCACAAATGGTGTTCAGTCAATGAGATTAAACCCTCCCCCTCATTTTCGCACCATTTCCACCAGCCCCAGCGATTTTATACACTGCTTTTCAGAGTATGATTCATAGCCAGCAATGTCACTTCAAGAGACGGGAGATGCACTGATCACTTCATCAGCCACTAAGATGTGCCGAGGATCCCTGCCCAGAACCCCTCCCGTCTTTAACTCCACTTACAGCATACGAGGCCTGTTTTGGAGCTGTCTCTCTACACCCTGCCCAGCAATGTCCATCTCCAGGTTCACACACACATCACTGACTGGCTGGTCCCACAGTTCACTATGCAGTATGTGCCTTGGGGACGGTTCTCTGTGACGGCACTGCATGTGCCTTGTGAACCCCCCAAGGGCATTTCTTCCAACTTGTGAGAGAGGCCCCGACAGCTGCACCAGACTAACCTGCTGCTCACGCCAGTTACTAGTCAGTTCCTGTACAGTCATCCTGCTAGATAAGCAAGTAGCATTAGAACAGTAAATGAAGCATTACAGGCAATTTGGTACTATCTACTTACAAACCCCCAGCTTTCCTGACTAGTCCTTAAAAGGACTGATTGCCGGCAGGAAGACCGAGCCAGCTGTCTTTCTGCTGTACCTATCTGCTGTTTCATCTCTTGGCCTCAACTGCTCTGCCTGTCAGCCTCTGGACCGTGACACCTGTGCGGGACTCTGCCTGCTGAAGAAAGTCGCCAGCGAACTGTCTGGCATGGAAGAGGCTCCTGCGAACAAGAAGCGAGGGGGGAAATAAGCGAATGAGATACGAGCTCATCTTAATCCACCCTTCATCGAGGTTATGCTCTTGTATTCAAGCCTCCATTGCTCACTCAACCCCCATCCCCCATACTCACTGTCTGCCCCGCCCTCCACCAGGATAACCCTGTTCCCTTTCTCTGTGAAGGGCCAGCCCACCCTATCTAGGGGGAGAGGCAGTTCAGCCTCATCCTGTCTAGGGATCCGAGGCGGTAAGCTGTGACCCACCGGCTATCCCATATTATAACAGGGGACGTGAATACGCTTCTGGAAATGGGCGACACATCCTAGCTTAAAGCGGAGTTTAAACTAACTAAGGAGATCTGAACTCCAGCCCTGCAAGGGCTGGCCGTACTGATCACCACCAAAAACACATGCGAGAAGCTTCCCCGGCACTTAGTTACAGAACCGCTTGAAACTCTTCCCTTCGGAGCCAATTAACATAACTCCCCATGGGCTAGGTCTGAGCTACCAAACTGCCTGCTCTTTAACAGCACAACAGACCCACCAGGAAACCACTCCAGTTGGAGATGGGAGAGAAGACAAGGCAGTTTAAGGTACTTCCTGAAGTCAGCCAAGACCAGAACAACCCGTTTAAATGGAGGCAGACATTTTAGCTTTTCCCCATCATCCGGACTAGCCAGGTGTGAGATAAAAGTCTTTATTTCCCTTGAAAACAGGCAGTTAAGTGGGATTCACATGCGGAATAGCCGAAGTGTTGGGCTTTCACTGAACTGCAGGCATGTCAGCCTTTCCCAGTTCTCAAGGATGACCTCCCCCCTCAGAGGTTCCAGGATTAGCTGGAGAGAGGACTAGTGCAGCACCTTCAAACAGCACTGTCCCGCTGCGACAGCAACACCCTTACAAGAGACTGCCACTGGATTATGCCCTGATGCTCCAGCCCTTCTTGTCTCAATGACAGACTCACATGTATACTGTTGCATCATATGCTAATGGCTAGTTCTCACGGTTTGATTTTCTGGGATTCTCTTTTGCTCACAGAGCAGCGGAAGCATCACATAATGCAATTGCTAAAATCTACCGTGCGTTCAATGCTCAGAGCGACTTACAGACACCCCCATTTCACAGAAACAGGAACAGAGACAGAGCAGCAACTTCCCTTGTCCAAGACCACAGAGTCAGTGTAAGAGAAATCCAGCCTTGGGTTCTCCAGACACGTTCCTCTCCCCCCAGGCTCTCCCTAGGAGGGAAGACCCTGTCTAACAACCTGAAAGCGAGTTTGCTTTTCAAATGCAGGCGTGAAGGAGAAGTCTGCCACTCTGCGATTTGAATGTCGGTTCTGTGCGGCGTTAAAGGTGAAATTTGCTAACTAATTAGTCCGCAGTTAGATCCCTGAGTTAAGGGTGAACGTTTGTGCCAACTTCTTAGCCTGGGACGGGCTGGCCCGTGATACTTTTCACTAGGTTTATAAATTGTGCATGTGCCTAGTCCACATGTACGTTCCACACTTGAGTGGAGCCCGGATGGGTTTTGAAGGGAGTTGCTGAAATGCGAGAATATCCAACAAGAGGCAGGACATTCAAAGGTACCTGACACCTTCTGCCTTATGGGTGAGAGCGTTAAGAATGAGCCATCAGCCTTTCCTCAAAGTTTCTATTTCGTCCTAACAATATTTAAATATGGAGGAAGCTGCATTTAATTTAACAAGTTTTTAATGCTCAGTACAAAGCCAACCTCACAATCTCGAGAATCAACGCACTTTCAGTCTGTGAGAGAAAGGCCCTGGAGCGTGTGTTAGACTAGCTACTACAAAAACTTTGCCAGCAAAGCCACGCTAGCCCTGCACTTGGGATGCTTTGTTCTGCGCACCTCAGCAATGCACTTCGTACAAAAGTTGCTGTTTACAGAGGTATCAAAATGCTTCCATGTCTGCTGCCTCCTATCACCCCAGAATCGAGAAAATGCCCTCCTGGGAAACACAGAGTGCGCTTTACAAATAACCTGGATTATTAAAAAAGAGAAGGTCAGACAGCAGAAGCCTTTAAATAACCAAGCTTGTTAAAGAACAACGTACGGTTCTCTAGTCTACAGCCCTCTTCCCAGGGCTTCTGGGGCTCTGGACAAAAGAATTCTACTCCATTTTATAACAGTGCTCACTCACTAGGATTGCCTTTCCAATGTGTGCTCACCACGCCCAGCTATTGAGAACCTCCCCAACACACATTGTACTGGCTGTGACAATAACGGAGCATGATCTGTGTTCACAAGACTCTTACAGGCCCAAGGATCCTGGCTTTGATACTCACGTGATTGTTTTCATTTCCTTCTTCTCCGCGTCTGGACGGGCACGGTTCAGCACCTTGAGGAAATCTGACGTTTTTGCCCTCATACGCGTGTGAATATAGGCCTGCGTTGCATTACAAAACAGAAACGGCTGAAGGTTCCATCCACATACTTTGGTTTTCAAACATCAGCTGTTATCACCCTAACTGGACTAAACTCTGAAATCCCTAGGGCTGGTGAATACCAGCAGCCCCTGTGGGTGATCTGGGACTGAGATCCTCTTCTGGGCCAGGGACACTGGATCTAAGGGCTGGCTCTTGGTCATGGGGTGGCTCCCCAAGAGGACAGCAGATCTTACACTGGACCCTCTGGTAGAACCACCCAATGGACAGGGATCCTGAAGAAATGATAAGTAGCTGCACAAGTGTCCATTCCCCCCTCCCCCAGTCTGTATTCATCTGTTGTCTCTTATACTTCGATTGTACACTCACTGGCACAGAACCCGTCTTTTGTTCTATTTGTACAGCACCTAGCACAGTGGGGTCCCGGTCCCTGACTGGGGCTTCTAGGCGCTACAGTACTACAAATCCCAACACCAGAATAGTTCACTAGTGTCACTCATACCCAGTGATGGGTGAATTAGGCCTGGGAATGGGGCTTATGCTTTCCTCTGCTGCGCCCAACGCTGGCCCTTGTCAAGTCCAGATCCCAGAGTCGATGCCCCACTAGAGTGGCAATTCCTATTTCCTGCAAACAGGTGGGAGTGAGCACCAGTAGAGTCTGGGGGCAAATCCCACCATGTAAGATAGAGATGACCTGCAATGCTGCCTCACAGACAGAACCAAAGAAGAGGGCAGACTCATTTCCACATTCAGGGAGAACAGTGCTTGGCATTTCCAAAGGGCTACACAGTGTGTTCTTGGCGTTGGAAGCACACGAAGCAGAGAGGCCGAGATGTATTCTACATTTAAAACCTTCCTCGGAATGTTTATCTCCCCCCGCCTCCAGAACACAGCGTTACGTGAAATCAGCACAGTCCCTTCTTCAGCTGCCCCTCTGTACCTTGGAGCATTTGATGTGATAGTGCAGGTAGTCCCGGAACGTGTGGATCAGGTTGATGGTGTTGTCTCTGGCAGCGGTGCTGGTGTGGCGGGGGAACAGCACTGGAAAGATAAAACAATAGCGCAAGGAGTTTTATTTCCGACCAAGGCTGAGCACCAGCTAGAAAGAGTGCCTCATGCCTACTCGAGTGACAGGATATGAACAGCGACTCAAGAGCTGTTTGAATACAGGCTATGAAAGAGCCCTTGCCTGCACCATATGACTGAATGACACTTGGAATTTTAACACAAGGCTTAACAGCACTTCTCCAATATTCGCAACACTGACATCTGTATGATCGGATACAGTCTGCATGACAGAGGTGATTGGAGTCAATCTGAAGACGATCACATCATTGTACCTGTGAAAAGTACTTTTCATTCACTTTTCCTAAAGTAGAGGAAGGTCTTTCAACAGATACCTTAAGAGGGCAGAGAGGTAAAATGAACTAAAAAGTGAATGAAACACGGAGAGAAACCTAATCCTGCCTGTCTCTTCTAAACTAGTAACAAAGACCCCAGACACATTTTCTACTAATGACAGAGCAGAAATCTTCTTCCTGATCTAATGCATAGAGAAAACTTCACCACATGAAGATTTAAGAGGCCCATGAGAGAATGTGTGATTTTACATGGCATATCAATACTGTATTCCTGGCAGAATTCTACCGTTGACAGGACCCTTACTCATCGCCAGACCCTGCCCCCTGCCAAGCACCCCACCCCGAGCTCCAAGCTGACAGAGCAGAGAGATACACTTGGACAGCACCTTCGGAAGCCATCCAGATGCTGCTGGTTGCCCTGTCATCGCTAAACATAATCTGCTAAAATCCCGATGCGTCCGGAGGAAAATAACTGTCCAGGATGAAATTTTGCATCCTTCTGCCACAGTACAAACTGAAGCGCCCTTCACAGAAGGCAGGTCTCAGCACTGCCACGCAGCCTGTCCGCTTGCTGGATAAGCCAAGTGTTATTAGTTACGCTGGCCCAGGAAGCAAGGTGCCAACTGAGAGAGGCCGGCATGCATGGCTCCAAGGGCTGTTATTTTGTGGGAACAACTCAACTACCACTCCAAGGACTGACAGGCCACTGGCATGGGGCTAATCTCACAAAGGGACAGCTAATCAGACTCTGAAAAGGAGCTGCTCACACACAAAGCCTGTGAGCTAAAGCGAGTTGCACAGCTCGTGCATGGTCTAAGATCTGCTATTACATTGTGCACCCATATCACCCATGAGTTGCCTGATGTCTTTGAGGACACGTCTACACTACCCATCGGATCGGCGGGTAGTAACTGATCTATCGGGGATCAATTTATCGCATCTCATCTAGACGCAATAAATCGATCCCCGAATCGACGCCTGTACTCCACCTCGGCAGGAGGAGTAAGTGGAGTCAATGGGGGAGCCGCGGCAGTTGACTCGCCGCCGTGAGGACAGCTAGGTAAGTCGAACTAAGATACTTCAACTTCAGCTACACGAATAGCATTGAAGTTGCATATCTTATATCGATCTCCCCACCCCCCAATGTAGACCCCCCCAAGATATGAATCTTAGCTCAGGGCTCTCGTACAGACAGGCCTAGCAACAACACACGAGTACAAACGTAGCTTTATTCAGCAAAGGGAGAAAGCAGCATGTCTGCGTTCTACTCTCAATTGAGTGCAAGAAAGGGTGCTCGGAAGCGAAAAGCCTTAATCGACTAACCCACTTTCGTCCCCGTTTCATCTGTTGACTAAAAGGTGTAGCCAATTGTTAATTACACTTGTGGTTCATTCTTAAAGACATTCAAGAGACTAAATAACCAAACTTAACCAAATTTATTGCCAAAAGACAAAATAGTACCAGGTGAAAAGGAGACAAATACCCTCCCTCTGGAAAGCAATTCTTATCTCGCAACACAGTCACATTACACCAAAGGCGCGCTTTGGAAATATGCATTTAAACCAGCTATATTTAAAGCACCGTTTTACAGAAAGTTTTGAAACTCTTTTTATGTAACAAAACTCCAACCTGCCAGTTTGTGCTTGTTGCTCTGTACCTTCCTTCTCTTTGTTCTGGATACTAGCATTCCAGATACTGGTCTGTGAAGTTACAGCCCGATACTGTCCCTTACCTCGTTACAAATACTACATCCCAGGTGCTGATGAGCCATGACAGGACTCCCTTGGCACAAGGTATTTGTGCACCTTTGCTTTGACAAGTTTCCTGTTTTCTAATGCCAAAGCTGGCTTCAGCTTTACAAAGTGTTGGAGGACACCTGTCACGTGTGAACAGAACTGTGGGAAGAACCTGATCATTCAGTTAACTTCCCAACAGCCATAGACATAACGTCCCTTATGTTAATACCATGTGTATGATACCTATTAGTGTGGCGTACACTACGCCTACATGTAGGTATTGGCGAACACCTCAGTATTTTTATTACTGGAGTCTTGGAAAACAGTCCTCACTTAGGTCCGTCTAATCCATGCAGGGCAGTAGTGCCCATCACAAAAATCAGAGTCTGGTGCCAAGCATCACAGGAAAGGATTGGGACAAGTGTAGCGGAGGATGCTGCAGCTCGGGAACCAGGTGTATTGGCACAGCTCTCAGGGCACAGCGCCTGCTTCCATATCTACCTGTAGCCGATACAAACAGCTCCTAAGTCATGGGCAAAGTTGCACAAAAATGGGCTGGTGGGAACACTATTCCAGGGGAGTATCTAGCACCATGTGGTGCTTTGCAAATATTAACTAACCCTCTCAGCACCCCTGGCAAGCAAGTATCTCTGCTTTACAGATGAAAATTAGAAGCAGAGCTCTAATGATCTGTCCAAGACCAAAGAGAATGTTGGAGAGCCAAGATGGAAGTTCCAGGTCCCAGCTGTGCATTCAGACCATGCCTCTAACAGAGCATTTGCAAAACACATATTTGTGGCCAAACAAATTATACAAAAAATACGCACATCTTCCCCCAAATGAATAACTCAAAGCTATCCCCCCCCCGGTCATCAAGTGAAATTGTATTTTCAAAATAACATGATGCATCAAACTGTAAGAATCTGTTTCTATTTTTCCCATTATTTAACATGCTTAATGACCTGGACTATCACATGATTAACCTTCCCCTCTCTATGTTCTCATCTCCTGTTACAAAGGACACTTTGAACAAAAAACACTTTGAACCAGAAAATGGATGTCATTTATTTTTATCGACAGGAGAGGTGAGAAGACAGATGAAGATGTGATACGGACTTTGTTACTCCCAAAACATCTTTTAAAATTCTAGGAATTCCATTTCTCTCTCTCTGCCCCAACTGAGAAACATTCAGACAGGTTGTTGTTATTACTACTACTTTATATAAAGTTCTGGTGCATTTGGACCCAAATGCACCACGACAACGTGACATTAACAGCATGCACCAGAGCTGAGAATTGTGGAGCAAAAGCTCGAAACATTTTCCAACGCTGCTCTAACCAATCTGCTCCAGTCTTAACTTGCAACATTCCTATTTCAGTCTTGTGCCGCAGACTGTCCATCTCGCAGAGCCATTCCATGGTTTTAGGCTGGGAACTCGAGCCCCAAAGGGATCACCACCACCAGTTGTGTGCATGGCACTTTATGGACATGTAGAAAGACAACTGTCCAAAGTTTACAGGCTGCCTAGGTTGGAATGAGTGTAAGGCTCACTTCCCAGCGGGACAGGTACCTGGTGCATCAATCTCTGTACTACACCCCCTTCCATATGCAGAGCCATGTCACAAGGAGTTTCACTCCCTGTCTCAAGCGACGAGACAGCGTAAAGCAGCTCTCCGCAATGAACACTGGAAGACAGGGATAAATTGCCCTTCCTGGGCCCAGCTTACCAAAGGTGATGTAGCCAATGTTGTCACCTACTGCTGCGTCTGTGTCTTTCAGTTCAAGGGGGGGCTCCCTGTGGCTGAAGAGCACCTGTGGAGCTGTGTGACTGGCACGGCGCCCTTCCTTAAATTCCTGTGCAGACAAGACAAAATTAACATGAATTCACTCAAGTGTAAGACTGAGGGTATTCACACTGCAACCCCAGCCTCCTGCACTGGGAGTGCCAAATGATCCAGTTTTAAGTATGAACACTGGCTTCTGAAGCCCCCTGACCCCCCATCCACACAACACGCCTATAGCTCCCACCTTTCCATACCAGATTTTAGAACCCAAAATCTTTGACATTCAAAGTGCTGACTTTAATGCATCAAACTTCCCTTGGAAAATGTGAACAAGGATTTTTTCTTACAAGGGATAAGAAATATTTAGTTCAGTGAAATCTGAGTCCTGTTACACCAAAGATTTCCTAACCCCATGTGGGCTTTGTTTATTAAATTAAAACCCTGCCAAATTAACCAACAACACCACAAGCTCAGATCAGGAATATGAAAGCTTAGGAGTAGAATGGATCCTACTTCACACAAAACAAATGGCCTAAAATCATACCCTGGGAGGAGAGGCTAAAGAGCAGTAGCTAACAGGGGTCATTTGTGCTTTTCTAGGTGAGCTACTTCCGACAGCGTCAATTTCATTGCAAAACTGTTTCCTTCTTTAGGACACGAGAGAATTTAAGAATGTCAGCTGCCAGCGATGGCCCGTTTCATGCAGAATATAAGTAGTATGTGAAAGAACAGGTACTAACTGAAACTGTAAGCCTTAAACCAATGCTAACTAGGTGAAACCAAGCCAAATGCTACTAGTGATAAATTGATGTTACAAAAATGCGAAATCCCCTAAGGTTATAACAGATGGGAGTCTGCTGGCAGGATGTTTCCGCATATGGGCCCCAGGGCTCTAGTAACTCTCTCTCTCACCCTCCTGTAAAATAGCCCAGATGTGTCAGCTTTCAGGGCACATTTGTTTCACGTGCCCTTTGACATGAGGTGGGGGTACTGGCTGGTGTATGAAGAGCAGCTACCTGGCAGAAGAGCTGACTGAAACATGTATTAGTTTGGTAATAGATCCTAGTGATGCGCTCACAGCTTGTATATGGGCCCTTTTCACTATCCTAACTTGAAATAAAATAAGGGAAGAAGTGATCTGTCCCACACTTCTAATATCATGTGTGAAAGACCTGCAAACATCCTTTTCAGGCTGAGAGGGCCCCTCCTTCTGGCCTCTCCCGGACCCCAGGCCAGGTAGTGCTGTCTTCCTTAATTAACCCCATATACACTTGCAACTTCACCCCTTCACATGAGGAACAGTGCACATCGCTAATGATCATTATCAGCTGTCCTTCCTTAGCTGTGCATGGTCTCCAGTGTCTGAACTCTTCACCCTCCACACCCTTAGCATGTTCCTTGCTCTAGAAACAGATGGAGAATTACACACATCCCTGATCTGGAAGAGTTCAGGTAGCTTACTAATTAATCTACTGGGGCAGGTAGGTTACTAATTAATCCACTGGGGCAGTTTATTGGGATCTCCCTGTATTAAACTTGACAGCTTTGACTTCCAACTGCTAAGGCCGATGGATAAAAGAGTTCAAAGAGCTTCGCCCTGGCTGAGCTGGTCAATGGTGGTACTCTCTCCATGAAAGGAAAGCGCGGTGGTAGCTAAAGTTAGACACAGCCACATTACATAACTGAGCAGAGGGAGGGCGAGAACTAGAGGAACGAGTTAGCATGACTCACAGTGGAAATTCTTGCAGCTTGAACAGCAAGTTTTTAGAAGCTTCAGAGGGTAGAGAGTCTGGAACGGCATCCCCTGGAAGACTCACCACAGCCCCAAACCTGTTTTATTAACTCAGTGGTTTCCACTCACTGCATAAAGCTGAAATTCAGGGAACTCAGAAGCAGTGTAGCACTGTGCACTTAAAGTTGGAGACTTTGACAAATGCTGGGGATTTCATGTTTAAAGCAGATCGTCTGCTCTTAACTCATGCCCCAGCAGAGAGGCAGACATACAGTGCGAGCTAAGAAGCCAGCATCTGCCTTTCTCTGCAGCATGCTCGCTGATGTAGGCTGGAATCAGAATTTTACACTATTAAGCCACCACAAGGTTAATACCTGTTAGCCGGGTTTCACTTCTGCCAGCAGCCTAGGCTGGAACATAGCTGTTCTCTTATAATCAGTCTGGCACTCTTTTTGCAATATGGACAGGGCTCCTAGCTGTGCCAGTATGACTAGGCTGGCTGGTCCTCCTCCCTTCCAGCTTTCTCTCTCCATGTGCAACAGACCATGCCAGAGTGCACTGCTCCGCATGTCCTATGCCACTACACACAGGTCCTCCAAGCAGCCTACCCCCTGCTGAGGCATTATGGAACAGCTGCCCAGATTTTTCCCAGAATGCACTGACAGGCAGCACAATAGGCATGGATGGATAAACATATCTGGCAAATGGCTGTGGTGGGAAAAATGCTGGTGCATGGACCGGTGTTTGTTTTTAAGTGGTTTAGATAAGGGTTCTGAAAGTGCAGGCGGAACGTCAGACGGATGAAATCTCAGCCTGCCAAACATAAAGCAGTTCCATAACACGCAAACTGTTTATTAGAAAAGAAGAACTCTCGTTTGGCTAAGTGACAACTACGATGGGAATAACAGTCTACAAATAATTTATGTTTTAAGACTGATATGAAAAAGCACTTACCCCAGGCTCTAGGCATAGTTATAATTTTTCAAACACACCACAAGCAATACCCAAAAAACCCCCAATCCCCTAAGACAGCGTATTAGTGCAGACTATGGCAGTTTTTAAGGTGGAACACATTTAAATATACAGGGCTGGAAGGGACCTTGAGAGGCCAAAGTGCAGCCCACTGCACTGATGCAGGACTAAGTAAACCTAGACCACCCCTAGCAGGGTTTGGTCCAACCTGTTCTTAAAAACCTCCAGTGAGGGAGTTTCCACAACTTCCCATTGAAGCCTATTCCGCAACTTAACTACCCTTATAGTTAGAAAGTCTTTCCTAATATCTAACCTAGATCTCCCTTGCTGCAGATTTAGCCCATTACTGCTTGTCCAACCTTCAGTGGACATAGAGAACAACTGATCACTGTCCTCTTTATAACAGCCCTTAACATACTTGAGGACTTATCAGGTCCTCCCCTCAATCTTTTTCCAAGACTAAACATGCCCAGTTTTTTTTAACCTCTTGTTATAGGTCAAGTATCAGAGGAGTAGCGGTGTTAGTCTGGATCTGTAAAAGCAGCAAAGAGTCCTATGGCACCTTATAGACTAACAGATGTATTGCAGCATGAGCTTTTCGTGGGTGAATGCCCACTTCTTCGGATGCATTTCGTATAACCCACGAAAGCTCATGCTCCAAAACATCTGTTAGTCTATAAGGTGCCACAGAACTCTTTGCTGCTGTTATAGGTCAGATTTTCTAACCCTTCAGTCATTTTTGTTGCTCTCCTTGGGACTTTCTCCAATTAATCCGTAACTGTCCTAAAGTACAACGACCAGAACTGGGCACCGTGTTCCTGTTGAGGCCTCCCAGCACTGAGCAGAACGGGACAATGACCCCCCATGTCTTACATACGGCACTCCTAGTAATACTTCCCAGAATGAGATTAACCTCTCTTTGGAAATGCATCACATAGCTGACTCATATTCAATTTGCAATCCACTATAATCCCCACATCCTTTTCAGCAGTACTACAGCCTAGCCAGTTATTCTCCATTTTGTAGTTCTGCATTTGAGTTTCCTTCCTAAGTGAAGTACTCTGCATGTGTCTTTATTGAATTCCATCTTGTTGACTTCTGACCAATTCTCCAATTTGTCAAGATCCTTTTTAATTCTAATCCTGTCCTCCAAAGTGCTTGCAACCCCTCCCAGCTTGGTGTCATCTGCAATTTTATAAACGTACCCTCTACTCCATTACTCAAGTCACCAATGAAAATACTGACAACTACCAGACCCAGGACTAGCCTCTGCAGGACCTCACTAGATGCGCCCTCCCAGTCTGACAACAAACCATTGATAACTATGCTTCGAGGGCAGTCTTACAATCAGTTTGTATCCATTTTATAGTAATTTTATCTAGACCACATTCTCTAGTTTCTTTATGAGAATGTCATGTGGGTCTTCTCCTGCTGATAATTGCTCATCTTAATTAATTAGTCTCTTAGAGTTAATATGGCTACTTCCACCTTTTCATTTCTGTATGTATATATATCTCCTTACTATATGTTCCATTCTGTCCATCTGAAGAAGTGGGCTGTAGTCCACAAAAGCTTATGCTCAAATAAATGTGTTAGTCTCTAAGGTGCCACAAGTCCTCCTGTTCTTTTTGCGGATATAGACTAACACTGCTGCAACTCTGAAACCTAAAATCAAGATAAATCATGGCTACTGCTTTCCCCCATTCACTAGGCCAGAGACCCTGTTAAAGAAGGAAATGAGCTTGGTTTGGCATGATTTGTTCTTGACAAATCCACGCTGGCTAGTCCTTAGAACCCTATTAAACTCTAGCTGCTTACAAATGTATTAATAAATTGTTCCAGTATCTTTCCAGATATCGACGTTCAGCTGACTGATCTAGAATTCCCCAGATCTTCTGTTCCCCTTTTTACAAGTAGGAATTTTGTTTGCCCTTCTCCAGTCCTCTAGCCTCACCAGTCCTCCAGGAGTTCTCAAAGATAATTGCTAATGGTTCTGAGATTGCTGCAGTTAGTTCCCGAAGTACCGTCGAATGAATTTCATCAGGCCCTGCCAACCTGAATACATTTGACTTGTCTAAATATTCTTTAACCCATTCTTTTCCCATGTTGGCTTGTATTTCTTCCCCCTTGCTGTTAATATCAACTGTGTTGGCTATAGCATTCCCTTGAGCAATGTTTTTATTGAGAGAAGCTAAATGCTTTAAAAGGATTCATTCTTGACACAAAGAAGAAAACAGCCAGATTCCTGAATGTAGCATAACACTGATCCACTGAGGCAGGACCACCCCTAGACAAAACGGCGCCCAGGCAAGGAGTATTTTCAGCACACTCCTCCCCCACATTTATTAAAATTTTCAATACCTTATTTTTATTGCTTTTGTAGCCCATGTCACGACTTTGATGCACGACTTGCATGCATGATTTATTCTTGTCGTATAAGACAATACATTTGCATGCTAGGTTCTGTAAATCTGTATTTATTCAAGCCATATATAAGCAAAGAAAAAATTCATTTCCTCTAAGCTTTCAGAATTACACAATAAAACAAAGGTTTGCTCTGATGTCCTCTGTCAAAATTCAGCCTTCCCCCAAAGTGCTGACTTCTAGCCGGCTACTGCTGAAACTCACACCGTGGGTGGCTGCATTTCAGTGGAACTGTGTGTATGCTGAAGTATTTTGTGATGAAAGGAGTTTCGTAAATATGTAATATGATCAACTACGTTAAGCCAGCAAGGAATTCAATAATTAAAGACACCAACACGACAGACCAGATTAGAAGAGATACTGTCTAAGCTCATTAACATGATACGGCCATCCAGTGGAGTTCTGTCCCACAGAGCATAGGCTGCTGTGCAGCAGTGACATGCCTTAAGCCCCCAGCGATCTCACTTCTGTTCAGTATCTACTTGTTCTGTGATTCTACTTACAGAAGAGGTGTGTATATTTCTGGATGTTGCCATTTATAAACACCTATAAACAACTCGATGTCCTTCAGGTTCCATACCTGCATGAACACCTTTCCAATCACCACGTCGTCGTCGTCCTTAAATACTGTGCTGAACACAACCGTGACGCGGTCCTTCTTTGATTCAACGTACCTGGAGGAAAACCAAGCCACTGTGAGGACAGGCTTAAAACTTCACATCTGGAACACACACAGCTTGCAAAACAGTTTGCTGCTGCCACATATAACCCAGATGAATGAGGCACAGCCACCAGGTGATCTGTGTCAGCGTATTCTTGTGATAAGTCACAAGATGGGCTCCATGGAGAGAACTGTAGTAACTACAAGAAATACTGGCCATATGCAGGGCCAGCTGCTGGAACATATCAAATCCCCCCTTGGCCCTGGAAACTTGAACATTCCACAGGGAACAAGGCATAACATTTGAGTGTCAAACTCCATTGTCCCGCACAGTAAAAAAGTGATGTCACTAATAGGTCATTTGGTATTAAATCTGTCAGTCAGATGGACATGTGTTGTCTTAGCTACACACCACTGACAGGCTGAAGGATAAGCAAGCCACCGCATAAAACACTGGGGACTTCACAGCTTACCACAGTATTTCCTACACGTTTGAACACAAAGCCCTGGAGCAGATTTAAACACTGCCAGGCAGAACTTTCCTGTGCTGATAAATGCTTTGGGATCGGCAGGACAGAGGATGCACTCTGCATGCTTACATCGTCTCATCGTCCCTGTAATGGATGACAGCTCTCTTCTCCCCATCCTTCCCCTCTTCCTGGCATTTGAAATACTTCTCGAAGACAGAGGCAAAGCAGTTCCGCTTCAGCATGCCAGCTTGGTGCACAATGGAATCCTTGGCTGCAGGAAGGTTCTCCAGGTCATATAGCAAAGAGACGTTGTAACCTGGAAAGGGAGGTTAACCCATCTTTAACCATTTATAATCCTACTTAAATAAGAGAAGTTAGACACTTTCAGAATCAAAATCCTACTGTGCAAACCCCTCCACATTAGCTTGTAGGTTGTTTCCTTCTTCTCACCCCTTCCGAAGCACTAAAGGGCATGGGACCCCACTAATGTCAGTGTGTGACACCTCCTAACCCAGAGGAGGGAGCGGTCACCGAACTGAACTCAGAGGGGGCCATGGTAAGATTAAGCTTTCTTTCCCCATCTCAAAGGCAGAAGCTCAGTAGTTCCTGCTCCTAAATTTTGTAATGAGTCAGTAGGAAGAGAGGTTGTTACAAGTAACCATGGTTTTCTGAATCTCATTAAATGTGTGTCAGTCTTATCACACAGAACAAAAATCCCTATTGTGAGGAATGGAGGCTCTCTCGGGGGTGGAAACACACTCTGCCCTGCTGTACCCAACCCACCTTGATTTTTTGGGGGGTTGTTTTAAATGCCTTGCACTAAGAGCCCAACTGTGTCAAAGCGCAGTGCTCCTCGGAACCTCATTTATAAAGCAGCAAGGGTCACCGTTGCTGTCTGCACACATTTTAAAAAAAATTTCATTATATTCAGGCTTACCTGCTTCTGGGTTTACCAAGAAGTTTCCATACACTCTCTTCAATAACTAGGAAACAGACAAAACATCGGCAGTGTAAGTCTTCTCCTCCCAGCACATTCTGCTCTTTTCCCTAACACTTTCTCCCTTTTTTCAAAGGCCCTGCATCAGCTATCTGGACCCTGGTTTAGGCCATGTCTGGTCTTCAGCCAAAACCCCAAATAATGGGCTTCTGCATGCAGAGCCTGAACAAGCCTGTGGCTGGCCTCACTGAAAATTAGTCTCAGGCTTCCATGTTTTACAGAACTAGCTTCCACCTATACTTGGAACAGGCCTCCCATGTAGACTATGGTTCCTCAGCTATGGACTCTGGTGCGGAACTGCTGTCCAGAATCAAAACTTTCATTTTAAAAAAAGGTCTAGCCTTTACAGTGGCAGAGATAATCTTGAAAACCTGAATCAAGCCCAAATCAATTCAGCAACACCTGCCTGCTTCAGACAATAGCTCGAAGAGATGTGAACTGCCTTATTCATCTCAAGGAGAGCTCTGGGAATGCCGTGATTCCAAGGTGTAAAATTCACCATTTTGTTTTTGTTTTCTGTCTCCTCGGCCTGCACCCACACCTTGCTCTGCAGTTCCTCAGAGGGGTAGCCGATTACAATGCATGATCTCTCCACGGTTCCATAGGTCAGGCAGCAGGGGCTGGGCAACCAGAGAGGAAGGGGCAAACCAGAAGCACAGAAGCTAAAGAATAGTGCAGCAGCGAGGGAGATTACCCACTGAAGCCAGCTATAAGCCAATCCTTCCTCGCCCCCATTCCCTGGCACATATGGGGCTGGGGGAGGGAGGTTCTGTGCCAAGCTGCTTGGATAACATCCCAGGAGCTGAGCCATCTAGACCGCAGAGCGAAAGAAGGTATCTTCAAAAGTAATGGGTGCTGAATTTCACATCAGTGACTATTTTCAACTAAGAGCTGTAGGGAGCTGGGAATGAGAAGCATTTCATAGCAACAGAATAAATGAACACTGCAGCTAAATTTAGGGGTGCTTGCTGCAGAAATTGGTCCCATTATGCCACCTAGTGCACAGGGCCCTGATTTTGCATGACTGAAGACAACATTTAGCTGACTATCTGCTAACGGACTTTGCATCAAGGATTAAGTGATTGTTGCACGCCAACACCCACATTCAGTGATCAGCTGAGGACAATGCAGATATTTAAGCTGCGATGGGAACAGCCAGTCTGCACTCCTCATGCCATCCAGGGTGCTGGCGAGACCACCAACTGCAGCAGAGGACACTAAATCTAGTCTTCTGCAAAAGACAAACTAATTATTTAAATGATTTTTATTTTAAAATGGAATTATCCTTTCCAAGTACAAGCGCGTGATGGATTTAGTTAGTGATTTGGAAACCAACACGTATATTTGTATTTTAAAAAATATCGTAATTCTCCCTCTCATGAAGAAATACATTGAGAATCTATATTGGGGGAGCCAGAAATGAGGCCCTAACCTTCCAAATGGAAGTGCAACCCACAGGGACTACAGATCCCACATAGCTGCGTGGGTGAAGATGGAACATGACGCTCCAGCTGCATCTACGCAGAACTTCATATTAAAATCTCTCACCAGCGCTGTAATGCAATTGTCAGAATGGTTGTTTGGCATATTTACTACGGACAGGGTAGCCCTGGCTCAGAGCGGCTCTAAGCCACATGGAGTAAAAACGCTGGCAGTTGGTCTACACTAGCGCTGCCAGCGTTGTGATCACTAGTGGATTGCACTGATGGGAGATTTTAATAAAAAGTTAAATGCAGACAAGGCTTCTGGGAACCTGTAGTTTCCACAGGCTGCACCTTCTGTATTGAAGGGAAGGGCAGCATCAACCTGCTCCTTTACACACTGGTTAAGTGTGGTCCTCTGGCTGTCAGTAAGTTCCCACTGCACCCCATGGCTAAACAAACGGAGTATTCCTGAACAATGTCGCTAGAAGGCAGTAACAAGATCATCAAACCACTCGTACTTATTCAAGCACAGTCTGACCATTCAAACTCTCGGAATTCTCTAGGTTTGAGACACTTTCCAGCCATGCATAAGTAACTCCAAGAATTATGAGCAATTTCCCCCTATTTTCACAGGAAAAACCAACAGAAGACACCCAAAGGTAAAGTGCTGCACGTCTCTCTGCTGAGACGTGCGGCATGAACCCCATTAGGTAACAGGAGGAGATTTGAAAACTAATTCAGGAACTGAGTCATACTTCCTGCTTCAAGATCCAACCACAACACACACATGTTCATAAAGGCCTCTTTTTTCTACCATAAATGGCTCTCTGCAGCATTAGCACAGTTGAACAGGAACTAAACCTGCTACAAAAGCGGAACGAGGCAGCCTTTCATTTGCTTCAAAGTGTGGTTAGACTGAGAAAATCAACACTGTGGGATTCCATATTTATTCACACTCTGACTTCCTTAGCAAGTGAGTTCAGTTTACAAGAGGCTATTTCTAACTGTTGGTGCCCTACACGCCATAGGGGAATCTGAAAAATCAGCTGTGCTCTTCTACCTCTCATGCTTTCATCAGTAACAAAGGCTCTAACTGGAACTTATCATATATCGATAGAAACAGAATTCAGCCTGTTCTTCCAGAATTGTGCACACTCTGTGTTGGCGATGGGAGTAACACGGTGTCTATTATGTGGTGCAACTTTACAGACACTTTTCTAACCTGCAGGGCCTTGGTAGGACCTTGATCCATCGTAGTCAGTGAGGCCCCTCATGGCAGTCAAGTACATACAACAGAAAGTGTGCGCAGGATCAAGGCCTACAATCCCAGGAAGAAAGGGAAAACCGGAAATGTGGCCACTCACCTCATCAGCACCATGTTCCTGTAGCTCTTTGTAGAATTTCAGAGAAATACTGATCATCACTTTTGTCTTGTCTCCATTGGGGTTGGAAATATGATAAAGGACTCCATCGAAATCTTGGAAGGAAGCAGAGGAGAGGGAGGTTAGGAACTCATGTAATTCCTTAGTTCCAAAGCATTGCATAATACGAATGTTTTTCAAAATAGGAACTGTATGGTATAAAGATCTCCCATATTACAGGGCCCTCGAACACAGTAGTCTGTAATTAAGGAAAGTTATGAGGACTACTGGAGATTAGTAACAAAGACACCAATGATCCCTGACAACTTTGTATCCCAAGGTAAAGTTTAGCTCAGTCTTGTTTCAACTGTCACTGACAAATCTGCCACATCCTGAATCCATACAAGCATATTGAGCCGAAGAGATCTCAGATGGTTAACTTCTGTCTCTCCACTTGGCGTGAGGGTTGCCACTGGCACCCACAGGTCTGACACACACTGCACTATGTGGCTTACAAATATCTGAAAGTGGGGAATTCGAAAGCCTGACGAGCAGCTGGAAGCGCTTAAGAAGAGAGCAGTCAGTGCAGCAGTAGAGTCCCTGGGCAGTTTTTTCCAAGGCTCCCGCTTTGGTTCAGAAGGCAGAATGGGCTGTAAGGCCTTTGTTTTGTTTAATTTAAAAGCTCTGCTTAAATTGGGTTTCTCCACAGAGCAGTACAACTCTAACTGGTAATTGGAACCTAAAATTTGAACTGCATGATGAATACTCACTTATAGTTTTCAAATTAAATCCCATCTCATTGGAGACTAAGCTACAGGGAACAGGCTTTCAGTTTATCTTGGCCATTTGAGGGCTTATCATCCTAAATCAGACTCCTATCTGCTACATCCAGATGGGTGTTACATACCTCATTACACATGCCATTATGGGCATGAAACATCCTGGCACATAGGGTAAACAAGTTACAAGCATTTAGTTCATTCACTTTAGAAGTGTTGTGACCATTTAATTCATTGTCACTGGGCAAGTGCATCAGGTGAGGAGGACGGATGGAGAAAAGAGCCTAACCAATTCCAAGCCCAGTTCTTTAAATGATTCAGCCAACAGGAAAGCCTACCAAATATATTGTGTGGCATATGCACATAAAAGCGCAGGTTTGTCAATGAAACAACCCTCTCCATGTGGTGTTAGGTGAATTTGAGTACACCAGACATTGCGATAGTCAGGCCACACAAGATTGAATTTTTTAAAAGAGATGAAAATGTTGTGAAACGTACCTGCAAATGTTACTTCTACTGCCTCTGGTTTGTTCCTAAAGAACAGAAAACATCCGATGTCAAAAATCAAATCACAGCCCCCTTAAAATTGTACAGAAACATGGGTTTACTCGTTTTAAAAAGTCACAGGTCCACGTTTCTGATTAGGAGAAGTGGCTTTTTCTGAAAGCCCCAACTGTATAACTCCTTAATACTATTCAATTAGGGGCTTGTCTACATCAGAAAGTTGCAGCGCTGGTGAGGGGGTTACAGCGCTGCAACTTAGGAGGTGTACACATCTGCAGGGCACCACCAGCGCTGCAACTCCCTGTTTGCAGCGCTGGCCGTACTCCCGTTTTGTCTCGGGTGTAGAGGATCCAGCGCTGGTGATCCAGCGCTGGTAATCCAATGTAGACAGTTACCAGCGCTTTTCTTGACCTCCGTGGAAGGAGGAAGCCTCTGGTAATCAAGCTGGTTTCCTTTCCCGGTTTGCTCTCTCGGTCCCGGAGCCACCCAGCAAACCGCAGCGAAGGAGACCTGCTTGCTCGGGGTTCCGGGACCGAGAGAGCAAACCGCGGCGAAGCTGGTTTCCTTTCCCGGTTTGCTCTCTCGGTCCCGGAGCCAGCCAGCAAACCGCAGGGAAGGAGACCTGCTTGCTCGGGGTTCCGGGACCGAGAGAGCAAACCGGGAACGCCGCGGTTTGCTCTCTCGGTCCCGGAACCCCGAGCAAGCAGGTCTCCTTCCCTGCGGTTTGCTGGCTGGCTCCGGGACCGAGAGAGCAAACCGCGGCGTTCCCGGTTTGCTCTCTCGGTCCCGGAACCCCGAGCAAGCAGGTCTCCTTCCCCGCGGTTTGCTGGCTGGCTCCGGGACCGAGAGAGCAAACCGGGAAAGGAAACCAGCTTCGCCGCGGTTTGCTCTCTCGGTCCCGGAACCCCGAGCAAGCAGGTCTCCTTCCCTGCGGTTTGCTGGGTGGCTCCGGGACCGAGAGAGCAAACCGCGGCGTTCCCGGTTTGCTCTCTCGGTCCCGGAACCCCGAGCAAGCAGGTCTCCTTCCCTGCGGTTTGCTGGCTGGCTCCGGGACCGAGAGAGCAAACCGCGGCGTTCCCGGTTTGCTCTCTCGGTCCCGGAACCCCGAGCAAGCAGGTCTCCTTCCCTGCGGTTTGCTGGCTGGCTCCGGGACCGAGAGAGCAAACCGGGAAAGGAAACCAGCTTCGCCGCGGTTTGCTCTCTCGGTCCCGGAACCCCGAGCAAGCAGGTCTCCTTCCCTGCGGTTTGCTGGGTGGCTCCGGGACCGAGAGAGCAAACCGCGGCGTTCCCGGTTTGCTCTCTCGGTCCCGGAACCCCGAGCAAGCAGGTCTCCTTCCCTGCGGTTTGCTGGCTGGCTCCGGGACCGAGAGAGCAAACCGCGGTGTTCCCGGTTTGCTCTCTCGGTCCCGGAACCCCGAGCAAGCAGGTCTCCTTCCCTGCGGTTTGCTGGCTGGCTCCGGGACCGAGAGAGCAAACCGGGAAAGGAAACCAGCTTCGCCGCGGTTTGCTCTCTCGGTCCCGGAACCCCGAGCAAGCAGGTCTCCTTCCCTGCGGTTTGCTGGGTGGCTCCGGGACCGAGAGAGCAAACCGCGGCGTTCCCGGTTTGCTCTCTCGGTCCCGGAACCCCGAGCAAGCAGGTCTCCTTCCCTGCGGTTTGCTGGCTGGCTCCGGGACCGAGAGAGCAAACCGCGGCGTTCCCGGTTTGCTCTCTCGGTCCCGGAACCCCGAGCAAGCAGGTCTCCTTCCCTGCGGTTTGCTGGCTGGCTCCGGGACCGAGAGAGCAAACCGCGGCGAAGCTGGTTTCCTTTCCCGGTTTGCTCTCTCGTCCCGGAACCCCCCTTGAAGCCGCCCAACAGCGCTGCAGTGTGGCCACATCTAACACCACTTGCAGCGCTGGTTGCTGTAAGTGTGGCCACTCTGCAGCGCTGGCCCTATACAGCTGTACTAATACAGCTGTAACAACCAGCGCTGCAAAATTTTAGATGTAGACATGGCCTAGGAAAGATGTTACTGACAAGAGTTCTGTACTTCGCCATCTCCCCATCACTCTCATGGTGAGCAATGATTTTACCTCAACCGCTATACCCAGCTTTTGAAAACAATCTTGCCATTTTAGTATGATATTATTCATAGTCTATTAATAGATACCAGAATTCTGCATCGGAGTCTGAGATCCTAAGCAATTCACAATGCATGTGTAGCCTTAACGTTACTAAGAAATGCATTTTAAAAACAAAAAAAAAATTATTTTTAGCCTCCCAAGATGACAGTTCCAGAGTCGGTGGTCCCCCAGCAAGCATGGACATCATCATAACCATGTAAAGATGGCATGGAACTGCAGCCCTTACAGTACTTTAGGTGTTGGCAATGCCACAGAAAGACCCTTCCTCTGAGCTTGGATCCTGGTAGGTGAACAGAACAGGAAGCTTTTCAAATGTGTGTTTCATCGCATAAATTTAAACTGTACCCAGGCATTCTGTTTGTAATTTAGGATCCCAAACAAATCTAAACATTTAAAATATTTCACTTTACCTTCAGACGCTCTAAGCTTAAAAGCTTAACAACAAAACCCTAAAAGGTTGCATTTCTCCAGGCGAGGGAGTTAAACTGGCACTAACTACTCTGATGGAACTGAGTGCTTATGAAGGGTGAACTTGCTATGATCCATGAGAAGTGGTTTGCTTGCTGCCTCTGCATCCTGAGGAGTGCTGTTGAAACCATAGCCACTAAGGTGGCATTCTCTGCCGGGAAGAAATACAAAGGTAGCAGTAAGGTATGGGCAGGGAATTCTATAGGGGACAAACAAGGTAAACAATTAGGAGATTAGAGGGACCATGGGGGGTTGGTGATATCTTTTATTGAACTAACATCTGTTGGTGAGAGAGACAAGCTTTCGAGCATACACAGAGTTCTAAACTGCAGAAGTAGGCCCAATAAAAGATACTAACCCCCCTATTTTGTCTCTCTAGTATCCTGGGACTGACAGAGCGACAACAACACTGCACACAATTTGGGGACTGACGTTCATCCATTTTGTGGTATATGTCTGCTTATTTTAAAAAGAGACTCTAGTAGCCACTACTGGACTTGGTGCAAATAAGATTATGAAAAACACTGCTTAAAATATCAGGACCAAAGAAACCTCAAGTGAAGGCGTCTGGCTTTCATCCTCACCCAGTTGTATCAAAGTAATGATGCAAAAGGCCCAATTCGGCAAATAAATCAAGCTGGCATCTACACAAACAGGTCTTTCAGGGTGTCTGTGGTCACAACCAGGTTGCCCCACTCTAGATGTTTGCTCTTTTGTTGAATCTTGCTCGCTGTAGGCAAGAACACACTGGCAGCTGCTAGGCACACCTTGGCATATTGGGGAAATTACATAAAGGCTGGAGAGAGAGCAGTGGTTTGGAATTTGTTTTCATCCCTTGTTTCAGAGCTGAACAATGTTAATGGATTTTTTGCATGATAAAAGCCACTGCTTTGCCCTGCCATCTGCTCTGTTTGCAGACAGCTCCATTTCAATCATTGCTGCGGAGACCCAGGAATGCAGCAAGGTGTGCCAAGCTCAGCACAGACATACAGCAAGACTGATGCAATGAAAGGCATTAAAGCTAGGGCTGAGTGTAATTCATATAATTGCTTTGCTGAGGTCTAAGTGCAAGTGGATTTGGTGGGCTTATCCAGCCCTCACTGGTACTAGCAATGTCATGATGATGAGATGTCACTTCTTACTCTAAGTTAGCAGCTGTGAAAGGCAATAGCCTCCTTCATTACAAAACTGGAGAGTCTCAATCTCTTGCACTGCTGCAGCAGCAAAGATAACACAGCACTTGGAAGAAGTGATGCAAGCTGCCTTGAGGCAGATCTTTTAGTTTAAAAATCACTACTACTTGCTGACCTCTCTCTCTAATCTCTGCTCCCAGCTGGGTCTTTGGAAGTTGCTTCCCACTCCACTTCAGAGGGCACTTCTATATTATAACTTCTGCTCTGGAGTAGGGAGCAGTTCCCAAGTCACATCAAATTAATCTCTGCTCCTAGGTATCAGCCCACAGCAGATAAACAAAAATTCCACTGGTGCATATCTCCTCCCCACACAATTTAAGGTGACTGGCAGGGTGGTTCTGCTCAAGGGAGGTCCGTGAACATAACAAAGAGGTCCTAGTGGCCAGGAGCAAAATATTGTGAATAATGTGCATAGCACATTGCGGACTAGCAATATTTCAGCAAAAGTCCCAAGTAAGGAACTTTAAGGTGTTACAGTTACACACCCCAGAGTCAGGAAATACTGAAGTTAAGGGTGCACATGCAACCTCAACTCTGCCCTCTCATGCATAGGTAATACAACAGTTTTTAATTACATGATCACACACCATTTGCCAAGCTCAGAGAAATAGTATTTTCTAGAACCTTACCTATAAGTGTAACATCTTCTGCGCCTGTATACTACTCCTGTGCATGCTGGACCAGAGTCCAGGAAAGTATGCTATACACAATACGTGTAGTGAACAAGGCAGCCTTTGCTTAAAAAGGGAGTAGCCATTTACTTTGCACCTTGCCCTAAATGGCCGTAGAAAAAGGAATACTCACAGGCATTTCTCAATGAGTTTCCCTGCCAGATTTCAACGTAGAGATCAAGTCTAAAAAAATTTCAGCCCCACAGCTAAACGTTTCAGAAGTGTACAAGCAACTGGAAACGGGGGATTAAAATGGAAGTGCTCACACAACACTATCGGGTTAAAATGGGCTCCAAATACAACAGGTGAAGTTGCTGGGATCATGAGTCCTGGCCATACAGATGATGAGCAGCATCCAGCATTTCTCCTGCAGATTGCTGGCAAAATCCATTATAAAAGCTCCTTTCAGATTCTTACATTTAAATACATCACATTGCTTAAGTAAGAGATTCCTTTAAATTCACAACTACAGGAGCTAGCAGTATGTACCTACAGCATCACTGCATATCCAGGTGGCCTGCACTGTGGAACCTTCTTCTTCTTATCCATTACTGGAGGTTTGCAACCATGGTAGGCCAGCCCCTACAGCCCTCTGCTCATGTCTTTGTAGATAAATAGTCCTTTTGATCCATGGAGAATACCACATCATCCACCCAAGACCTTCTCTCTCTGCATCCAGCTCTTCCACCATCAGCTTTCCCTTCCTGTGCCTGTAAACATGTATTGCCCTCTGAAGCTCTTAACATTGTGGAACCATGTTCCTCAAAATCAAGTTTACTCAATTTGGCACTGAACTGGAGTTCACTTATCCCCAGTGAACACAGCTCTCTGGTGTCAGCCTGTCTAGTTTTTCCACAACCGCAAGGTTTCAAACAGTACGTCATCTTCTGCTACAGTGAATAACGAGCTCCTCTTTATCCCTGTGTTGCTATCTCAAGTTCACCTGAGCTGGGAAAATACAACACTCTTTTCTTTTTGCTACCTTCTGTCCTAAAAGAGAGAGAAGAAAGGCTCCCACACCAAAAATAATTCAATCAGCTCCCTTTTTTTGTTACTAACTCTAAATACAAGACAGACCTGATTGACAAATCCATCTGAACTCTGAACCTAAAATGGCAGCAGTTCCTACCAAAGGCAGTTGTCCATTTCCCAACACCGTTAATATTAATCAAGTCCAAACCTACACACATGCAATCAAATACTCACTAAATCCTCCATCAAGAACATGTGCTCTGTGCTTAGATGCAAGAATACAAAAAGAGGTCTGGCAGGAACAATTTCTTCCTGCTCAACTTCCTCCCTCAACTGGTTTTTCTAGAAGATTATTACATTGGCTCATCTATTAGCATGTTACATTAACTCCACTTAATGCATGTTGAAGTCCAAATCAGATTTTTCACTCCTTACAGAACTATAGCGTCAAGAAGATCTGCAGCTTCCAACACGCACGTAACAGCAAATCCTCATCTGACAGCACTTCCTCAGCTTTGACTCGGACAAGTGCCAAGTTCTGAAGCTTCACTACTCAGGCTACAAATGTTCGCAGCCACATGTAGCAATAATTAATTTTTAAAAAGAGAGGAAAGATATAATTATAAATCTTGTTCAAACTGTCCTCTTGTCTTCTATATTAATCAAGAGCACGTGCAAATGCAGACTTGGCTAGTAATGGCATTGACAGTCTGACTAGACGATCACAGCTCACAATTGAAATGCCTGGCCCAACCAGCGAAGGCCAGTGAGGGTACTGGCAGCGCTATGCGATGCACAGGTATTCTAATCTCCCACTTTGAAGGATAAAAAGGAACTCCTTCAAAGTGTAAAGCCTTACACTGGGGTTCTCCACCTTTTTCTTTCGGAGGCCCCCCTCAATATGCTATAAAACGCCAAGGCTCAGCGGGCGATGACTCAGGGCTCTGGCCAGGGGCGGAACCCTTGGGCATAGGTGTAGTTTGACTTCTATTTTGGGGCGGGGAGAAAAGGGCCGGCAGGGCTCAAGCCAGCTCTGCACAGCAGGGTCCAGGGAGGGAGCGCCACCCACCTGTCTGGGGCTCTGTGCCAGTGGCTGCTCTCCGAGGGCTCTGCCAGTCCCAGAGCCAGGTCCGCATGTGGGTAACCCCGACCGGCTGCAGCAGCAGTCAAAGGGGGCTGGGAGCTGAGGAACAGCCGCAAACCCTAGTGCCAGCAGCAGATGGGGGAATGCCACAGCTGCCCACTCCATGGCACCACCAGCCAGAGGAGCAGCTACCCCTCTCTGTCTGGCTCCAGTTTCCCGCCTACGATCTGGCCAGAGGGTGAGTGCCCCCACGACTGCCCCACTCTGGGTAAGGCACTGCCATTTGGGGGGAGGAAACAGCTTCATGCCCCCTGAACTCTGCCTATGGGCTCAGGGCTTCAGCGGGAGGAGGTCAGGCAAAGCTTGGGGTTTCAGCTCCCTGCCACTCTGACTTCAGGGAAGGAATGGGGAGCTCGAGCTTTCAGCTCCACAGGGAGGCACCAGGGACAGGGCTTCAGCCTCCTGTAGTTCCTGTGGCAGGGAGGAGGAGGTTGAACCTTCAGTCCAGTGGGGGAACCCCCCACCAGGGTTCAGGGTTTCAGCAGTGGGGCCCCACCGACCCCCTGAAAGGGCTCAAGAACCCTCAGAAGGCTGCAGACCACTGCTTGAGAACTGCTGCCCTACAGGACAGAGCACCACTTTGCAATCACTGGGGTCCATGTACAGAGGGGTAAGACAGCATCTCATGAGGCCTGATACAGCTTACAATGACCTGCGTTACACCTAGGGAAGGATCAAAGCAAGGAGGCATGATCTACTGGTTACAGCCGGAGACCGGGAGTCAAGGGCTCTGAATTCTGTTACTAGCTCTGACACTCCTTGACCTTGGCCACGTCACCTCTCCATCCTAGCATTTCCCCTCATTTATAAGGTGGAGAAATGAACCTGGTGTGAAACTTGTTCATAAAATGCCCTGGGCTCCTTGGCTGAAAGGCACAACAGACGTTCAGTGTATTAAGAGTACTGGGACAAAGCTCAGCCAAAGAAACATATCTGGAGCATTGCTCCATCACATATAGCACCATAACCACACGCACTTCCTTTCTGGTTCGCAGCAGACACACTGCAAGCATTCACCTTGCCGGCCTTGTGCTGTCTGCTGGGGGATCCATGAGAGAACCAATTGATAAGTTAAGTCCAGGCTTAAAAAAATCCACTTTCCCAGTCACCTCTTGCAAGCCTTCCCTGGACAGCCTGGGGATCCAAGCCATCAATTTGATATCTACCTTTGGCTACACATTTAGTTCTCTGGCTAGGACCCCCATTTTTCTTCATTAACCACCAAGGGTGCGCTCGGGGCTGTTCAAGACATGGTGCATGCCTGGAGAAGCTTACATTCTAAACGGACAGGTTACCCAAGTCAGACATCCAGGTTCTGCTGCAATTCCTGCTCAAATGATTTAAGACAATAACACAAAGACGTTTTAACTATTCAACAGAAGCATGTCTGAGACAAACTCCCAACCACGACATCCTGCAGAGTTCCAACAGTTTTAAAATCATTTTAAAGGTGAGAGGGCAAACGCAAATAGTTAACAATAACCACTTTTACTCTCAGGGCTGCTTTCTCACTGTAGGGCACAAATGCCGAAGCATTCTGCTGCAGAAGATGCAACAGTGTCCAGCAACGAAGGAGTTAAAGTGACATGTATGAAGTAATAAGGGCAATAAATTGTGTGGCTACAGCTTTAAAGGCTCTATAAACCCAACATTAAAGACGGCATGGCTGCATTTTTGGCATGGCTGCCAAAGGAGTCATAGATACTATCATTTACATGGGTTTTTCTTTATAAACAATACGCAGGACTTGACATTCTGGGATTCTTGCATACTGGTGGGTGGATGTAATGAACCATCAAGAACCTCATTCAACTTGGCAGCTCTCATGGTTCGAGTGAGAATGAAGAGCTCAGCACTATATGAAACCAGATCAGTAAATTCTTAACAAGAATTTAAATCCTCCAGAGGAAAGGAAAGGAAAGATTTTTTTAAGAGACACATAAGGTCCTATCCTGTAAAGTGCTATTAATCTGTCTTTTAAGGTTCCTATCACACTGGTAATTTCCATGGGAGTAAATGGAACTCACATTTTGCAGGATCACACTTTTACACAGTACATTTCTCAGAGCAGGGAGCTTACTGTCCGGCTATGTACACCAATGATACTATAAACATATCTTAAACTGGAGCTAAGCTGGATTTCAGAAGTAAGTTCTAATATAATTCTATAGAAGTGCAAAGTATCTTTCATCTGAGGCTCTGAAAGTTTTACACAAGGTTGATATCATCCCTGTTCTACATCTGGGAAAACAGAGCTAAGTTAAGTGTCATGACCAAGGTCATATAGCAAATCAGTGGCAAAGCTGGAATTACAACTCATGCTTTCCAATTCCCAGTCCTGTGTTCTAAACATTAGACATAACTGCCTCTATGATAGCGGGTATGTTCAAGTCTGCCCGCTCTCACCACACACTTGCTCAGTTCAGGTTATCTGGACTAAAGGGGGAAAACAATGATTATTTCAGGTCAGATGTCCAGACTTGATTTGCTCCTGTTACTGAATTCCCATGATTTTGCCCTCATCATGACCATCCTGCAATGGTTCCTAAGATATACCCCCCCAAAAAATAGCTAAAATGGCATAAAGCAAATGCCACCTGTGCCACCCCAAGGCTTTAAGCTATCGTTGTGGACAATCATCCATTTTCCAAAAGGATACACACCAGAGTTGTGGTTTGACTTTGAATAATGGAACACATTTTGAGAGCTCAAATTAATAAAGGCATAGACTGAAACCCATGCCATATGACTTATAAGAAACATGACAGCTTCAAAAATACATCCCTGCATGTTTCAGATCCTTGTCTTGGCCCTGTGCTTGCCTGGACAAGAGTGCCTTAATATCAGCTAGGGAAAAAAATGCAGAAGTTACAACTTCTTCTATCACCATGACCAAGGGACAAAGAAGATACAGAAATAAAGTCTATTTGATACATTTTTAAAAACAAAAGCAGTGTTTAGATTATAATAAAGTAAAGGCAGACACCACATCAGCAAACCAAGTCACTGAGATAAGTGGAACCAATCCAGAAACAGTCGGTATTGCATGCAAGTATGGCCAATGCAGATGTGTGCTTCATTGCAGAGTAGAATAGAAATCTGCAGGCTTGCAACTGTTACAGAAAGAGCAACATGGTGATTTTAGTGGTACAAAGCAACAGAATTTCTGAAGGCTGTACTCTGCTACCTCGACTGTAATAGCTTTATTAGACAAGAACAGTGCCATGTCCTCCAAGCTCCCTCCAACAGGAAGAGCTCCTCAGTATGAAGCCTCATGGCAAATGAGAAACTTTGAGAGAGCGCCTCTCACGGACAATATTTTGCACCATCTAGGCTAGGCAATAGCTGCGCTTTAACAGGGTCAGCTGAGGGCTGTGTGTATAATGGGGTCGCCATGTCTTGGCAAGACTCCTTGCATTAGATGTTTGTAAGGAGAAAAGCAATTTGTTTAGAACTACAGTTACTCTACAGTCTACAAAAACTAATCAGGGATTGAGCAACGCTGGGTGGCTATTCAGATTCCTATTTTATCACAAGTGGACGAAGATGAGCATGTTAGTGTGTAAGGGTCTACGCAATGTCTGAAAGCTGGGGGTGCGGGCGGTAGGAAAAAGCATCTCTCACTTTGCACAGGTTACCACAATTCTGCATACACAAGGCAAATCTCTTCAAAGAAATCTTAGAGTAATAGACAAGAAGTGGAAGAGACAGGAGGCTAGGTCCCTTCCCCCAAGCCTGACACGGGGCCTGTCAAGCGTTCCTGCATGATGCACAGTGAGTGTGCAGAAAGTGGGCTGGCAACTCCACCCCACTAACAGGGGAAGCACACTTCAGAGACAACGCCAGCGCTTTCTGTGCGAACACTGGTTTTCCAGGGCCTTGTGCAGACAAGAGTTGGACGGCTTTAACTGTAGCAGTATAATGCAGAACAAGCCCCCCAAGGTGGATGCAGCTATACCAGTAGAAAAGCGCTCAGACCGGTTTAGCAGATTCCCATACAGGCAGGGGACTAGCTACCCCGGAAGCAGCGCTTTTCTGTAACTGCATCGCGCTAGGGGCCGTATCAGCAACAGTCTCAGCACAAATCACCCCCCTTTCTGCTCGCCCACACGAGGGGCCCGGCCTGGAGGCGCCCCTGCTGCCTGGATCTGCCCGTGCTCTAGCCGAGCCAGGCCAGGGGCCGGGCCTCAGACACGGGGATCAGGGGCCGGTGGCCCACGCAATCCCGGGCCCTAGTGCTCAGGTAACCGGGGGCAGGTGGCACTTGGCCTGCGCTGCTGAGACCCACCCGCTCCCCCCGGCTGAAGCGGCAGGTTCCCCCGTGCGGGGCCAGCGCCCGGGCCGCCGTCCTTCCCCGCCCGGCAGGGCTCGGCCCGGGGCGGCGCCTGCCTCGCACCCACCCCCGGGGAGGGCGCGGCCCCAGCGGCTGCGGAAGTGCCGCACCCCGGGCAGGCGGCGTGTCTGCCCCTGGCTCCGCCACAGCCTCCCCCCGGCCGGGGCTGCTCTGGGGCCCCCACCCTCGGAGCCCCCCTCCCCCGGCCCCACCTCAGCCCCTTCCCCACCCCCTGCACACTGCGCCCCCACCCGGCCCCCCGCTTCCGCCTCAGCCCCTCCCCCACCCCCTGCACACTGCGCCCCCCCGCCCCCCGCCCCGACCCCCCGCTTCCGCCTCAGCCCCTCCCCCGCCCCCTGCACACTGCGCCCCCCCCGCCCCCGACCCGACCCCCCGCTTCCGCCTCAGCCCCTCCCCCGCCCCCTGCACACTGCGCCCCCCGGACCCAGGCCCTCCCCTCACCCGGCGCCCCCCGGACCCCCCCTCACCCGACCCGCCCCCCTGCACACTGCGCCCCCCCCGCCCCGCCCCCGACCCGACCCCCCGCTTCCGCCTCAGCTCCTCCCCCGCCCCCTGCACACTGCGCCCCCCCCGCCCCGCCCCCGACCCGACCCCCCGCTTCCCCCACACCCGGCGCCCCCCCCTCACCCGGCGGCCGCGCCCTCGAACTTGAGCGCCAGCGTCTCCTCCACGATGCGGTTGTTGACCTCGAGCAGGATCATGGCGGGGCCGGGGGGCGGGGGGGTCTCAGGGACCGAGGCCCGGGAAGGGAGCCGAGCCCGCTGCGCGCACCGGGGACCCGCCCGAGCCTGCGCCGCCGCTTCCGCTCTGTGCCCCGCCCCCTCGCGTCACTTCCGCTCGGAGGCGGGCAGGTGCGCGCGGCTCCTGGGCCGGCGGTTGCGTCCTGGTCGTGCGCGCGGGATCCCCGCTAGCCTGCAGATTCCGAATTAGTGCACGGGATCGCCTGGTCTGCACGGGATCCCGGCTAGCCTGCAGAATCCGAATTACTGCACGGGATCCCCGCTAGCCTGCAGAATCCGAATTAGTGCACGGGATCGCCTGGTCTGCACGGAATCCCAGCTAGCCTGCAGAATCCGAATTAGTGCACGGGATCCCGGCTAGCCTGCAGAATCCGAATTAGTGCACGGGATCACCTGGTCTGCACGGGATCCCCACTAGCCTACAGAATCCGAATTAGTGCACAGGATCGGCTGGTGTGCACGGGATCCCGGCTAGCCTGCAGAATCCGAATTAGCGCGCGGGATCCCGGCTAGCCTGCAGAATCCGAATTAGCGCACGGGATCGCCTGGTCTGCACGGGATCCCCACTAGCCTACAGAATCCGAATTAGTGCACAGGATCGGCTGGTGTGCACGGGATCCCGGCTAGCCTGCAGAATCCGAATTAGTGCACGGGATCCCGGCTAGCCTGCAGAATCCGAATTAGCGCACGGGATCGCCTGGTCTGCACGGGATCCCCACTAGCCTACAGAATCCGAATTAGTGCACAGGATCGGCTGGTGTGCACGGGATCCCGGCTAGCCTGCAGAATCCGAATTAGCGCGCGGGATCCCGGCTAGCCTGCAGAATCCGAATTAGCGCACGGGATCGCCTGGTCTGCACGGGATCCCCACTAGCCTACAGAATCCGAATTAGCGCACGGGATCGCCTGGTCTGCACGGGATCCCCACTAGCCTACAGAATCCGAATTAGTGCACAGGATCGGCTGGTGTGCACGGGATCCCGGCTAGCCTGCAGAATCCGAATTAGTGCACGGGATCCCGGCTAGCCTGCAGAATCCGAATTAGCGCACGGGATCGCCTGGTCTGCACGGGATCCCCACTAGCCTACAGAATCCGAATTAGCGCACGGGATCGCCTGGTCTGCACGGGATCCCCACTAGCCTACAGAATCCGAATTAGTGCACAGGATCGGCTGGTGTGCACGGGATCCCGGCTAGCCTGCAGAATCCGAATTAGTGCATGGGATCCCGGCTAGCCTGCAGATTCCGAATTAGTGCACGGGATCGCCTGGTCTGCACGGGATCCCGGCTAGCCTGCAGAATCCGAATTAGTGCACGGGATCCCCGCTAGCCTGCAGAATCCGAATTAGTGCACGGGATCGCCTGGTCTGCACGGGATCCCGGCTAGCCTGCAGAATCCGAATTACTGCACGGGATCCCCGCTAGCCTGCAGAATCCGAATTAGTGCACGGGATCGACTGGTCTGCACGGAATCCCGGCTAGCCTGCAGAATCCGAATTACTGCACGGGATCCCGGCTAGCCTGCAGAATCCGAATTAGTGCACGGGATCACCTGGTCTGCACGGGATCCCCACTAGCCTACAGAATCCGAATTAGTGCACAGGATCGGCTGGTGTGCACGGGATCCCGGCTAGCCTGCAGAATCCGAATTAGCGCGCGGGATCCCGGCTAGCCTGCAGAATCCGAATTAGCGCACGGGATCGCCTGGTCTGCACGGGATCCCCACTAGCCTACAGAATCCGAATTAGTGCACAGGATCGGCTGGTGTGCACGGGATCCCGGCTAGCCTGCAGAATCCGAATTAGTGCACGGGATCCCGGCTAGCCTGCAGAATCCGAATTAGCGCACGGGATCGCCTGGTCTGCACGGGATCCCCACTAGCCTACAGAATCCGAATTAGTGCACAGGATCGGCTGGTGTGCACGGGATCCCGGCTAGCCTGCAGAATCCGAATTAGCGCGCGGGATCCCGGCTAGCCTGCAGAATCCGAATTAGCGCACGGGATCGCCTGGTCTGCACGGGATCCCCACTAGCCTACAGAATCCGAATTAGCGCACGGGATCGCCTGGTCTGCACGGGATCCCCACTAGCCTACTGAATCCGAATTAGTGCACAGGATCGGCTGGTGTGCACGGGATCCCGGCTAGCCTGCAGAATCCGAATTAGCGCACGGGATCGCCTGGTCTGCACGGGATCCCCACTAGCCTACAGAATCCGAATTAGTGCACAGGATCGGCTGGTGTGCACGGGATCCCGGCTAGCCTGCAGAATCCGAATTAGTGCACGGGATCGCCTGGTCTGCACGGGATCCCGGTTAGTCTACAGAATCCGAATTAGCACACATGATCGGCTGGTGTGCACGGGATCCCCACTAGCCTACAGAAGCCGAATTAGTGCACGGGATCCCGGCTAGCCTGCAGAATCCGAATTAGTGCACGGAATCCCCGCCAGCCTACAGAATCCGAATTAGTGCACAGGATCGGCTGCTGTGCACGGGATCCCGGTTAGCCTACAGAATCTGAATTAGCGCACAGGTTCGGCTGGTCTGCACGGGATCCCGGCTAGCCTACAGAATCCAAATTAGTGCACAGGTTCGGCTGGTCTGCACGGGATCCCAGTTAGCCTACAGAATCCGAATTAGCGCACAGGTTTGGCTGATCTGCACGGGATCCCGGCTAGCCTACAGAATCCGAAATAGTGCATGGGGTCTGAGGCTACAAGAGCCTGATTCGTGCAGGGGACGGGCTTGTGCAGGATTCAATCTGTTCGAATTTTGAGGGGCAAGAAACATGGATACAGGGCAACCGGTGGCTATTGTGTACTTGTATGTTCAGAAAGCCTTTAACAAGTTCCCTCACCAAAGGATCTTAAGCAAAGTAAACTATCATGAGTTAAGAGGGAAGGTCCTCTCATGGATTGGTAACTGGTTAAAAGACAGTTTTCAGAATAGTCAACATAATCATAAATGATCTGGAAAAAGGGATAAACAGAAAGGGATAAACAGGTGGCAAAATTTGTAGATGATACAAAATTAGTCAAGATAATTAATTCCAAAGCGGACTATGAATCGTTACAAAGGGATCTGACAAAACTGGGTGACTGGGCAACCACATGGCAGATTAAGTTCAATGTTGATAAATGTAAAGTAATGCACATTGGAAAACATAATCGCAACTACATATACAAAATGATGGGGTCTAAATTAGCTGTTACCACTCAAGAAGAGATCTTGGAGTCATTGTGGTTAGTCTCGGAAAACATCCACTCACTGTGCTGCACCGGTCAAAATGAACAGAATGTTAGGAACCATTAGGAAAGTGATAGATAATAAAACAGAATATATCACATTGCCTTGGTCTAAATCCATGCCCACATCTTGAATGCTGAGTGTAGTTCTTGTCACCCCATCTCAAAAAGATATATTAGCCTTGGAAAAGGTGCAAAGAAGGTCAACTCAAATGACTGGGGGGATGGAACAGCTTCCATATGAGGAGAGATTTTAAAAAGTGGGACTTTTCAGCTTGGAAAAGCGATGACTAAGGGGGATATGATTGAGGTCTATAAAATTATGACAGGTGTGGAGAAAATGACTAGGGAAGTGTTATTTATTCCTTCACATAACAGGTGAGCCAGGGGTCACCTAATGATTTAATAGGCAGCTGGCTTAAAACAAATCTAAGGAAGTATTTCTTCACCTAATGCACAGTCAACCTGTAGAACTCGTTACCAGGGGTTGTGTGAAGTCCAAAATTATAACAGGGCTTCAAAAATGACCAGATAAGTTCATGGAGAATAGGTCCATCAGTGGTTATTAGCCATGGTCAGGGATGCAACCCCATGCTCTGAGGGTCCCTAGCTTCTGACTGTCAGAAGCTGTGAGTGGATGACAGGGGATGGATCACTTGATGATTGCCAGTTCTATTCATTCCCTCTGAAGCACCTGACATTGGCCACCATTGGAAGACACAATAGTGGGCTAGATGGACCATTCGTCTAACCCAGTATGGTTGTTCTTATGATCCGCCTTAATGCATGGGATTGGCTTGTGTGCGTGATATCCCAGTTAGCCTACAGGAACTGCGTTAGTGAATGGGATGGGCTTGCATGCACAGGATCCTAATTAGCCTACGGGATCCACATTAATGCATGGGATCTGCTTGTGGGTACAGAAATCCAATTAGCATGCATGGTCCACCTTAGTGCATGGGATCTGCTTGTGGACATAGGATCTCTGCATAGGATCCCAATTAGCACACAGGATCCACATTAGTGCACACATCTGCTTGTGTGCACAGAATCCCGAACAGTGCACAGGTTCTTGTTTGTATAGCATCACAATTAAGCATGCAGGGTTTGCATTAGTGTATGGGATCTGTACGTACGCACAGGATCTGCATTAGTTCGGTGCATTCACTTGTGCGCCCAGGACTCAGTCAAGTGGTCAGAATCTGCATATGCATACAGTATGTATCCATGTATTCATCTTGACATGAGTACACAAGTCCTGCACCAAGAACCTGATTGTGCACAGAATCTGCCCTTGGATACAGACCACGGGATCCAGCAAAAAACAGATTGTGCAGAAGCCACAGTAATGCAAATGATCTGTTTGTGTGCAGAGTACAATCTGCATTGCTGCACACACAACAAACCCAAACTTCACTAATGCTTGCCCCCTGCTCGTGTGCACAGAGTCGGTGCGAGCACACAAGCTTCACTTGTGTGCAGAGAAACCACATGGGTGCCCTGATTGCCAAGTACTGCAGGGATCCAGGTAATAGATGTTTTGTTTCGTTTAGCTACATGGAAAATAATTGTCAATAAAACAGACAAATGTGAGTATTGGCTCATTTACTGTGGAGATCATGATAAATATGTTCCTAGAGAGATTTGAATCAGGAGAAGGTGTGGATTGATCGCAGGACTGGCAGCACCTACCATTTGATCAAAAAGAGTAACTCCTTAGCAGTCCTAGAATCTTGGTCTCTTATGTGAAATAACCATTAGTGTGTAGGTGGGATCCATCAAGCCAGTGAGTCCCATACAGCATCTGTTAGTATCCCCAGCGCGCAGTTCACCTTAGGACACTGATTGCACCTTGTGTGTTATCTGCACTGCTCATTGGTGCATTTAGTGTGCACAGAATCCAGGTGAGTTCCCATAAACCCATGAGGGTCCGTGGATCCCAGGCGCACAACACTATCTGGGCAGTTGTGATGTTATTGATGTGAACTGTGACTGTATAACTCTTTGTTGCAACCAAGGTCATATAGTGGCACCAAATCTTGTACAAAGGAGGTCATGTAAGATGTCCATGCAAAGGTTATGATTTGCTGGTTATGATTATGCTGTCTGGATGCATGTATTGTTTTTGTATTTAAAGTTATAAGTATTGACTCTATACTGTCTGTATTTCAAACTTGTGCTGTGCTTCAGGGTGGCACCCCAGACAATTTGGCATCAGCACTGCCTAGCCTGCTTAATGGCCCATTAAAGACCATCAGCGACACAACTGACCCATTGAGACAAGGCAGATACACCTTGTGACTCAGCAAGGCAGGGACATGCCTAGGGACACAACTCTAAGGTTTTTCCATGCCATGTGCTGGGTGGCTTGTGGCTGGAACAAAGAAAGCACAAGCCACATGGCAAAAGGACTATAAAAGGCAGCAGCAGCATCTCCATTTTGTCTTCAATCCTGCTTCTTACCTCTGGAGGAACCTTGCTACAAACTGAAGCTCTGAACAAAGCACTCAATGACTCAATGACCCATCCCAGCTGGGGATGTTTGTACTCCAGAGACTTGATTTAAACCTGCAGTTTATTCCGTCACTGCTACAAGCCTGAACCAAGAACTTTGCCATCACTGTATGGAATTGATTCCATTTAACCAATCCTAGCTCTCATCTATATTTCTTTCTTTCATGACTAAACCTTTAGATTTTAGATTCTAAAGGATTGGCAACGGTGTGATTTGTGGGTAAGATCTGACATATATTGACTTGGGTCTGGGGCTTGATTCTTTGGGATCGGGAGAACCTTTTCTTTTACTGGGGTGTAGGTTTTCATAACCATTCGTCCCCATAACGAGTGACACTGGTGGTGATACTGGGAAACTGGAGGGTCTAACGGAATTGTTTGTATGATGTATGGTTAGCTAGTGGGGTGAGACCAAAGTCGTCTCTGACTGGCTGGTTTGATTTGCCTTCGAGGTGGAAAACCACCAGCCTGGGGCTGTGACTGCCCTGCTCTAAGCAATTTGTCCTGAATTGATACTTTCAGTTGCGTCCCACCAAAGGCAGCATCATTACAGCAGTGCAAAACATTCCTTTTGTGTGCCCAGAGTGTGGCAAAGTGCCTATATGGGGTCTCTGGAGGGGCTCTGCATGGAGCAGTTGCTTTCGCATGCACCTCAAGCAATTGTGTGACCAACAATAAGTAGCTCCCATTTATACAAAAGTCATTCTCCCAAGGGCTCAAGTAACTCTCACTGAAGTCATCCTACAAGGGTGACCCTGGGAAAATTGAGATCTCATCTAGCACCCTGCCTCCACTGCCGCCCCTAATAGTTCCAATGTGCACTTTGAACACTCAGATCCCAACCCCTGAGGACTTTGGAATTTATTTTACTTTAACATGTAAATCTACATCTGACAGGACATTGCTTCAAAAAGTCACACATCAGGAAGTGCAAATCTGAGTGCAGATGGCAGCGACTTCCCCACCCTGGTCAACTAACCCTCCCTAATAAGCAAACAGGTGGAGTTGCCCTTCCCCTGCTGAATAAGGGCTGGCAGAGACCTAGGGCTTGTCTACATCAGAAAGTTGCAGCGCTGGTGAGGGAGTTACAGCGCTGCAACTTTGAGAGTGTCCACATCTGCAGGGCATCACCAGCGCTGCAACTCCCTGTTTGCAGCGCTGGCCGTACTCCCGTTTTGTCTCGGGTGTAGAGGATCCAGCGCTGGTGATCCAGCGCTGGTAATGCAATGTAGACACTCACCAGCGCTTTTCTTGACCTCCGTGGAAGGAGGAAGCCTCTGGTAATCAAGCTGGTTTCCTTTCCCGGTTTGCTCTCTCGGTCCCGGAGCCACCCAGCAAACCGCAGGGAAGGAGACCTGCTTGCTCGGGGTTCCGGGACCGAGAGAGCAAACCGGGAACGCCGCGGTTTGCTCTCTCGGTCCCGGAGCCAGCCAGCAAACCGCGGGGAAGGAGACCTGCTTGCTCGGGGTTCCGGGACCGAGAGAGCAAACCGGGAACGCCGCGGTTTGCTCTCTCGGTCCCGGAGCCAGCCAGCAAACCGCGGGGAAGGAGACCTGCTTGCTCGGGGTTCCGGGACCGAGAGAGCAAACCGCGGCGAAGCTGGTTTCCTTTCCCGGTTTGCTCTCTCGGTCCCGGAACCCCGAGCAAGCAGGTCTCCTTCCCCGCGGTTTGCTGGCTGGCTCCGGGACCGACAGAGCAAACCGCGGCGTTCCCGGTTTGCTCTCTCGGTCCCGGAACCCCGAGCAAGCAGGTCTCCTTCCCCGCGGTTTGCTAGCTGGCTCCGGGACCGAGAGAGCAAACCGCGGCGTTCCCGGTTTGCTCTCTCGGTCCCGGAACCCCGAGCAAGCAGGTCTCCTTCCCTGCGGTTTGCTGGCTGGCTCCGGGACCGAGAGAGCAAACCGCGGCGTTCCCGGTTTGCTCTCTCGGTCCCGGAACCCCGAGCAAGCAGGTCTCCTTCCCCGCGGTTTGCTGGCTGGCTCCGGGACCGAGAGAGCAAACCGCGGCGTTCCCGGTTTGCTCTCTCGGTCCCGGAACCCCGAGCAAGCAGGTCTCCTTCCCTGCGGTTTGCTGGCTGGCTCCGGGACCGAGAGAGCAAACCGCGGCGAAGCTGGTTTCCTTTCCCGGTTTGCTCTCTCGGTCCCGGAACCCCCCTTGAAGCCGCCCAACAGCGCTGCAGTGTGGCCACATCTAACACCACTTGCAGCGCTGGTTGCTGTAAGTGTGGCCACTCTGCAGCGCTGGCCCTATACAGCTGTACTAATACAGCTGTAACAACCAGCGCTGCAAAATTTTAGATGTAGACATGGCCCTAGATGGTGGTTGCACTTAGAGGAGAACATTCCTCTGCATCATGTGTTGTTACCTTTTCACGCTGTGTTAAAAAACTTTGTTTGGAATTCGTCACTTAAAGACCACAAGTCCTTTATGAGGGAGAGGGAGAAATTTCACAGCTAGGAGGGGCCAAGGGGAGCAGGATGTGAATTGTGTTGCAAGGCAATGGGCTGGATCATCAACTCAGGAGAGTCAAGTTCCTTAATCTACAGGACAGGAGCACTATGGCCAAGCGGCAGGACAAGCTTCGCCAACCCATCCCACCAGGGTCCTTTGCCCCTGTCCTGGCACTTCTCAGCTTAGACCAGTGGTTCCCAAACTTTAACAACCTGTGAACCCCTTTCACGAAAATGTCAAGTCTCGCAACCCCCCTCCTAAAAATGAATATTTCCAGGGATTTTCTCCTTTACCTGAGTATAAAGTATAAAAGCAGTGATCTTGGAAATACAAAATTTGTTTTATGACATGCTTATTACACACTTTATTATTAATGATTATATGTCATTACAGTATTTTTATTACATTATGAAAACGGCAACACTCTTCCAAGATCTCACTTTCGTAGCTTGTATCACTTTGAATAAACCTTTATAAGACAGGGCTCCTATGTTTCATCAAGGAGTATCAGATGTGAAACAGCACGAGGGGATTTAAGAAGCCAACTCAAAGAGTTCCTCCTACATAAGCATTCAGGGCTTGAGCAAACTGCGCATGTTACAACAAAGCTTAAACTTGTTCTTTATAATAATTTTAAAAACAATACTAGCTGCCTACTTAATTTGAAAAACAGCAAAAAATATCCACCACCCTTTCCATTTCTTATAAGGAGTCTTGAAGTGTAAATCTCCTCAGTGTGGTAGATCTGCTTACTTTGATCTGCTTAGCCCTTGGAAGTCCAGGGGCTCCGGGCTGCTGGCCCTGTGCTGCCCAGAGTCCCTAGGGACAGCTTTGTCTGCCACTAGGGAATTTTTTCCTGAGAACCCCCTGTAACATTTCACAAACCCCAGTTTGGGAACCACTGGCTTAGGGGGCCCATCGAGTCCTTGGCTTGTCTTCAGGGCCTCCCATCCAGTACCCATAAGTGAGGTCAGCAATGGTCTACAGGCAGCTGAACTGAGACTCCCCCTGCCCACTTCAGTAGGTCACTCAACAGCCATGATGTGAGTCAGTTCAATGGGATTGTAGAGGTGTGACAAGCACTTACAAGTCTGGTTGCCAACTGTGTAAAAGCGACAGGCCCGCGGGTGTCTGAATGTCCTAGAGAATGCGGATTGGGAGTGTCTGTTCTTCCTGTCTCACAACACAAGCACAGGGGGACATTCGATGGAATTGGAAGTTGGGAAATTCAAAACAGACAGAAGGACTTTTTCCACGCAATGTGTCATTAGCCTGTGGAACTCACTGTCACAGGAGGTCATAAAGACTGAGAAGCTTATTTTGGGGAAGTTCTCTGGCCCATGTTATGCAGGAGGTCAGGCTAGATGATCACACTGGTCCCTTCTGGCCTTGGAAGCTACAAATCTACGAATTTAGGGAGATTCAATGACAGATTGGACCTTCAAATGGGTGTGAAGAATAGCCAGTTATTCCAGTAAATTATATTTTTAAAGGGCTATTAAGACTCCGGCTTCAAGGCTTTTATCACTGTCTAAGGGTGTGTCTACACTACAGAATTAGGTTGATTTTATTTAAGTTTACATTGAGCCTCCGATTTAAGCAAATTGATTCTGCGTGTCCCCACTATGCACATTGTGTTGGTGGAGCGCATCCTCGCTAGCAAGGCTTGCAGTGACTCTCCGAGTGCTGCACCTTGGTTAGCTACCCCACAGTGCATGGAACCGAGAGGAATGTTGGGTTTGCTTGCAATACCTCATGGGACCAAAACGTTTGCGTGGGTGATTATGAGAACATGGCGTTAACCTCCCATGATACACTTATCTGCCTCCCTCCTTCCCTCCCTGAAATCAACAGCAAACAAACCAAGCCTTTTTCGTGCCTTTTTCTCTAAGCCTGGGTTACCTGCACAGATGGCATAGCATGGCAAGCACAGACCCTGATCAGCTGTACACTGTTGTTGTGAGCATTACAAACACCTCATGCCTTATCCTGCAGTATTTGCTCAGCTGAAGCAGGAGCCGTGGCACAGAACAACGTGATGCCACGCAAGCAGCACTGCTGGAAGCCATGGAGTGGAGCAATTCGCAGATGTTGGCGACAGTTGTGCATCCCCTTAACATGGTGGAGCGCCACGTCTGGGCCCGGAAAACATCGTTATGCAGCTATGGGATGATGAGCAGTGGCTGCAGAACTTTCGAATGCACAAGGCCACTTTCATGGAAGTGTGTGCAGAGCTTTCCCCAGCCTTGAAATGCAGCAATACTAGAATGAGAGCTGCTCTGACAGTGGAGAAGCAAGAGGCGATAGCTCTGCAGAAGCTTGCAACGCCAGACTGCTACCAGTCAGTGGGGCATCAGTTTGGAGTGGGTAAATCTACCATGGGGTCTGATATGATCCAAGTTGCCAGGGGAATCAACAGACTTCTGCTAAGAAGGGTAGTGACTCTGGGCGAAGTGCAGGACATAGTGGATGGTTTTGCCGCGATGGAGTTCCCTTACTGCGATGGGGCTATAGACAGAATGCATATCCCTATCTCGGCACCAGACCATCTTGCCAAAGAGTACATCAATCGAAAGGGGCACTTCTCAATGGTGTTGTAAGCACTGGTGGATCACAGGGGCCGATTCAACGACATTAAAGTGGAATGGTCGGGAAAGGTGCATGACGCTCGCATGTTTAGGAATTCCAGTCTCTTCAGAAAGCTGCAAGCGGGAACTTTCTTTCCAGGTTGCAAAATAACCATTGGTAACGTTGAAATGCCAGTCGTGATCCTGGGAGACTCGGCCTACCCCTTGCTCCCGTGGCTCATGAAGCCGTACACAGGCAGCCATAAGGAGAAGTTCAACCATAGGCTGTGCAAGTGCAGAATGGTGGTGGAATATGCCTTTGGACATTTAAAAGCCCGCTGATGTAGTTTGCTTACTAGGTTAGACCTCAGTGAAAGCAATATCCCCATCTTTGTTGCTGCGTGTTGAGTGCTCCATAAAGTCTCCTGAGGGGTCAGAGGCAGAGATCTCCTGGAGGCAGATCTCCTGGGAGCCAATTTTGAGCAGCCAGACACCAAGGCAATAAGAAGAGTACATTGAGGCATGCTGCGTCGCCATGAGGCTTTGGAAACTAGTTTCATCAATGACCCGCAGTAATGTGACACTTACGTGTGTTGTTGCTTACCTAGCTGTTCCCTTCACTGCATGTATTCCCCTGTAAACTACACCCCCGTTAACCACTGTGTGCTGAATGAATAAAGACCCTTTTCTCCTCAATCCATTAATTTTTATTATGCTCACAAACACTGAGAGACAGCAAAGAAAAGTAAGATAACCTGGGGCAAAAGGGCTGATAACACTGGATGGGAGAGGGAACCAAGGACAGCTTGCTTACAATTGCACTGCAATAATCATCAAAGGTGTGGGAACAGGCCCTTCTGGTCCTTGTACCCTCCCCCGGAATTGAGTGCAAGGGATACCAGACTTCTCCCCCTGCCCCCGCATCCTAGGACATTTGGAGGAGGAGGATGTGGAACTTGGTGACGATGGCAGCAGGTTCAGCATAGGCTCCAGAGGGACTCTAGCATCCAGCAACCTTTCTTGTACCTCAACCAGATGCCTTAACATGTCTAATTGCACCTTCATAATCCGCAGCGTCCTTGTTCCCTGCATGCTCTCCTGTCCTCCCTGTCCATGTCCAGGTTCTCAGACATTGCAATCCTCCGTGCTCTGAGCTCTATCTCATCACTCTCAGAGACGCGCATTAATTCATTCAACTTGTCCCCTGAGTCTTCTTTTTCTGCCTTCTAATCTGGGAAAATCTCTGTCCTGGCGTGGATGATGCGCCGACGGACAAGGTTTCAGCTGCAAAGAATACAAAGCACAAGTATAGTGCATACATTGTTTCTGGTGCAAGGTTAAATCTTTTTATAAAAGGAACACCCCTCAATGCACTTCCCTGCAAGCCACAACGTAATCAGGTATTATGGTCGCAAAGAAAGCCTCGGAAATATGTATCAAATGTAACCAGCATAGAAGTGTCTACCTGAATCTTCAGAGACTCTGGAACAACAGCTACTGCCCCTTTCGTCTCAATGGATGCCCAATGAAGATATTTTAAATCTCAGCTTTGTTAACTATTTAATTCCTCATGTACAAAAGGTGCAGATCAGCAAATTTACTGTGAGTGATGTCTCATTTCAGCAACTCCCATGAGTGGAGCTTATTTTGTGGGTAGAGTTTGGCTTCCATAGTCAGCTGACATTTTCCCTTAGTGTTTCATCACATTACTCCTAATACTACTCCATTATGACACCCTAAATAATGATGCAAATCTGTGTGTGAAGAACAGAAACAATGCTTTGTGAAAATGTCATCAATATTTTTCCCCATTGGTTTTTGTTTTTTGTTTTCTTTTGGTGGCCACAATTTGAAATTTTGGAAAAAAAGTACTAATTGAAAATAATTTTCAAAACTAGGAAAATATGCAAGAGTTCAATAGCTGGTTGAAAAAACACAAGTAAATGCTGAGGACATTTTGGGGGGCTGATTTTTTAGGCAGAATTCAAATTTTTGACAAAAAATATACATAGGATTTCAAAGTTTAGAAAATAATACGTCAAAAATTTGATAAATATGTCCCTTCAAAACCTTGAAATTTGACCAGTTTTGGCCATCTGTGCCCATAGACATGAACGTATCTATATATCCTGCTAAACATTGGATTAAAGGGTTGTAAAAGCTCTAAACTACATGTCCTGATGAGATAAATATCTGTTACCAGAACACTTGTTCCTGGCTGTCATAGGAATATGTCTATAGAGTCAGGGCTGCATTGAGACCTCTATTGTGTTAAATTTCTATTGTTAGGAGTTTATGACTCAACCTTCCAAATCTCTGCCTCACAGAGATGGGTGCATATAAATCAAAATATAAAATATTGTGTTTGCTGATTTTTTTTTGGAACTCTGAGCATCCTGGGAAACACAGGGAGGTAAATGATTATAATATCCCCTAAGATCAAGGGGCGAAGCATAACATGGGGTTGTTAGTTGCAGTTTTGTAAAATGAAGCAGTATTGCTAAGAGTGAGGCCCCACAAAATCATGAGATTGGCTTAAAATCAGAAGATTTAAAAAATATATCGGCCTTCTGATTTCTGAGCCTGTAGTGTACTCTGTAGCTTTTATCCGCCACCCCGCGTGTCCTGTAATCACTGTACCACAGGACAGGGGGCTTTACACAAAACACCAAGAGTTGCAAGACTGGATCTGCTGATGCATAGCAGTTCTCTGTCCTGTCTTATCTAGCGGAGGGCTGTCTCCATCTGCTCACTCGAGTCCCGATTCAGGAAAGCACTTACATATGCACAGACTTTAAGCTTAAGTGTGGGCATACTCATATGCTGTCCTGAGCAGAGATATTTTCCTGGATCGGGGCCCCAGCGGTCCGGATTGGAGATGAGGATGCTACGTCCAAATAGCCATTTTGGAAAGACCATTTTCTGAGTATGTGCTGTCATCTGTGACCCTGACAGCAAGGAGGTGGAATGCTGGGGCCTATTAATCAGATTCCATCCTGCTTCAGAGGGGTTAAGCAAAGGAAACCATAATTGGGCTTATGCCATCTTTCTTTCTTTCTTTAATTTTCTTTCTTTCTTTCTTTCTTCCCTGGATTTTATTTTTCCTGCTTAGTTTTTACATTTCCTGGAAGACTGTGTGGAGGTCCAGAGAACTGGCAGAACATGCCAGGAAAGCCCAGTTGGGTTTTTTATTCAGACTGCTTAAAAGTCTTTGGCGTTTTTTTAGAGTCTTTAACTCAAATGCCCAACAAATATGCTGCTCTTTTGGTGAGCCGGAGCCACTTAGTTTTGGGCTGTGGTCTCATCAGCCAGTGGGAGCCGCGATCGCCTGGACCTGTGGACGGGGCAGGTAAACACACCGACCCGGCCCGATCGGGGCTTTCCCTACACAAGCGGCGACCCCTGTTTGAGAAATCCTGACCTAACATCTACATAAATCCCGCCTGACATTTCAGCTCCATAGAGTGTTCTCCTTCAGATCCCGTCCTACATTGCTATCCGTGTTATTTTAAGCTGCTAAACAGCCATCATGTTCCACCCAAGAGATGGCCATGTAGTAGTAGGATTTTATGTTTGTATTTTATATAATTTAAAATAAAAAAATGAATAATAATGTAGCATGTATTAAATGTGTTAGTCTATGATTTGACCATATCCTGCCTGCCATCCTTTCTGAACAGCGGAAAGGAATGGCCTAATGGATCATTGGTAAAGATGCTTCAGCCAGAATCTGTGTCTGGGCTGATTTCAAGGCAGTAGCAGACCTTTTAGGGTCACCTTTTTGTGGTAGGTTTAACATTTTAAAATAAGTAAAAGGTTGCAATGATTGTTGTTGGGGGCTTTTTTTTGCATTGCAACTTGATGTTCCTGTTCAAATGTTCTGTGTAGATCAATTCTGTTTTGTGTGCAAATGAGAAATGTGTGTGTTAAAAAGTAAGCGTGAAGGCCATCCCCAGACCAAATGTTCTAAGAAGGAAGCGAAGACAAACGCAAAGGCGCCAAAAATCACAGCACGCCCCAAAGGGCAAATTGACGACTCTAAAGCTAAGACAGGCACCAATCAGTGGGGCCAAATAGGCATAACAGCTGCATTTCAGCTTGTTAAGCAATTTGGGATCCTTCAGGCCACCAGGCTTTAGTGAAATGTCAGCTCTTTTCATTATCCACCAGTTTGACTGGATAAGGACAACTTATCATGTCTTTCCAGCCGTCCCAAATTTTTGCAGCACAGACGGTGAAATTCTGCTCCCCACCTTGGCCAAAATCCTGAACTTTCATGAATTCATCCTAAGTGGAAGATCCCCATTTTCACAGAGCACTTTTGCTGCTTGCCAAGGAAAATGCATGCGCTGCAGAAGCGGTGGAACCTGCTGGCTGTTGTCACAACATCGTGGGACGTGACAGGGAAAAACATTTTGCTTTTGCACCAATCCTCAAGGAGGAGAGAAGCTGCAGCCCACCTCCCGACCCCCAAATCCACAAGGACGGGCTGTTAGCCAGTTCCCAACGCCCTTTAACATGGGTGCAAATGAAGAAAGAGCTTTAAAGGGTGAACTCTCCCAACACTGCCTGGATCTGCACTCGGGGGAGCCATTGCTGCTTTAGCCCGTCTCCTGCAAAGCCGCTCTGCAGCTGAATACAATGTGTCAGCCACAGAGGACATGAGGGCTGGAAAAACACAGACAGGTCTGATCAGCTGCATAGCATGGCCTCTGGAAAGAGTCTGCATGTGGCTCCTGTGTGAATGGCTGAGCTGACCAGAACGCAGCCCATCCTTTGCTGAATCAAGAGCAAATCTTCATACGATTGGCGTCCGCCGATGCTGGGTGTGCCCTGGGAGCTGATCATTGGGTCTGATGCCATGGCCGTCCCCATAGCAACCTCCACGGCATCGCTATGGGAACCTTGCCTTCCTGGATACACCTGGTACCTTCCTTGCCCTCAGTGTAACTGCTGAGCTCACCTTGGCCTGCCCCTGTGTCTTGTTCCTTGCTCTCTGCGGCTTCAGGGTCAGACTTCTTGGCTTCACCTTCCTCGCCCTTGACAGCTTCACCCCTCTCCTAGTGGCCCGTTACCGATAAGAGAAACGGCAGGCGCGCCCGGAGCCAGCTCACTGCGGAGTGCGCAGACTGGCATGTGGCGATGGTCACAAGAGTTTAGGACCAATACAGTTATTGTTGGCTTGAGGATTGTGCAGCCCTTAGCTCCCTTCCCCCAGCCCCTCCTCACCCAGCTTCTTTGGCTTTGCTGACGATGTCGACTCTTCATCCTCTGCAATCAGCTCCCCACTTTCTTCTCCACTTCCCCCACACGTGGGACGCCTTCCCTCCAAGCCTTTCCCTTTGCCTCCAAATCTTCCTGTGAAGCCCTCCGCTATCACAACGCCTGATGGACCTTGTCTGCTTGCACCGGCTCAGATACGTGTGTGGGTATGCAATACTGCCTCCTGCTGGCAGAATCAGCTCTGCTCCGGCCTGGGTCAGCGTGGAATGCAGCTGCCCCCAGACATAACCTGTTGGGGGCGGGGGTGTGGCCTGAACTCACTCAGTCTTTGAATCCTTCTCTCCCATGTGCAGGTCAGCAGATCAGCAATGCTCCCAGGCACAGCTATGGGCTATAACGGCATCTGCAGCTTGTCAGCAAGGAAACCTCTGTACACATCTGCCCGGAGCGTGGCGTGGCCAGCCAGGGTGTCCCAGCAGAGGAGAGCCCCTTGCAGGGAGCTAGGGAACATCCCATGAACCAGGTGACAGTGGGCGCCGGGCCTGGGCCCGCGTTTACATTGTCATGGGAAGATCATGAACAATCTTGTTTGCCAAGGGAAGGGAAAACATGCTCTGCTGCAGAGGTGCCAGCTTCCTAAGAAGGCTGGAACCCGTCTAGCCTGTTTTACGAGGGGCTGCTTTAGCGGCTTTCCTCCTCTTCCTCGTCCTCCCCTTCCCTCCAGGGAGCAGACCCAGAGTGAAACATCACCCTGTGGCTCCCAGCCTCATTCCACCCCAGGGGGACGACCTTCCAGTCCAGACCGGTGTAGGGCTGGGTCACCCCTTCCCTGCAACCTGGGGTGCCTCACAATGCCTTGCTGCTGTAGCTCCCCAGTGGGCCACTCACAAATAGCTTGCTGGCATGCAGCTCACACCCTGAGTGTCTGTGTGTAGCTACCGCCAGCCAGCACACGCTAGTCACCCTCTGGCTTTCACCAGCCTTGGTCACCACATCCAGGGTGATCCTAACACACTCCCAGTCCTGGATTTCACCCCAAAATGTGTGTTCTACTGTCCCGCCCTCTCCTGGACAGTCCAGATATCTTCAAGGATTAGGCCCGGTGCCCTTCTAACAGTATCAATATACAGCGGTCTGTTACCCACACATGGAGTTATCCCTACAGTTCACATCACTGCATTAGACTCATAGACTCATAGACTCTAGGACTGGAAGGGACCTCGAGAGGTCATCGAGTCCAGTCCCCTGCCCTCATGGCAGGACCAAATACTGTCTAGACCATCCCCGATAGACATTTATCTAACCTACTCTTAAATATCTCCAGCGATGGAGATTCCACAACTTCCCTAGGCAATCTATTCCAGTGTTTGACTACCCTGACAGTTAGGAACTTTTTCCTAATGTCCAGCCTAAATCTCCCTTGCTGCAGTTTAAGCCCATTGCTTCTTGTTCTATCATTGGAGGCTAAGGTGAAAAAGTTTTCTCCCTCCTCCTGATGACACCCTTTTAGATACCTGAAAACTGCTATCATGTCCCCTCTCAGTCTTCTCTTTTCCAAATTAAACAAACCCAATTCCTTCAGCCTTCCTTCATAGGTCATGTTCTCAAGACCTTTAATCATTCTTGTTGCTCTTCTCTGGACCCTCTCCAATTTCTCCACATCTTTCTTGAAATGCGGTGCCCAGAACTGGACACAATACTCCAGTTGAGGCCTAACCAGCGCAGAGTAAAGCGGAAGAATGACTTCTCGTGTCTTGTTTACAACACACTTGTTAATGCATCCCAGAATCATGTTTGCTTTTTTTGCAACAGTATCACACTGTTCACTCATATTAACCTTGTGGTCCACTATGACCCCTAGATCTCTTTCTGCCATACTCCTTCCTAGACAGTCTCTTCCCATTCTGTATGTGTGAAACTGATTGTTCCTTCCTAAGTGGAGCACTTTGCATTTGTCTTTATTGAACTTCATCCTGTTTACCTCAGTAAAAGCAGCAAAGAATCCTGTGGCACCTTATAGACTAACACGTTTTGGAGCATGAGCTTTCGTGGGTGAATACCCACTTCCTCAGATGCATGTGAAGGAAGTGGGTATTCACCCACATGCATCTGAGGAAGTGGGTATTCACCCACGAAAGCTCATGCTCCAAAACATCTGTTAGTCTATAAGGTGCCACAGGATTCTTTGCTGCTTTTACAGATCCAGACTAACACGGCTACCCTCTGATACTGTTTACCTCAGACCATTTCTCCAATTTGTCCAGATCGTTTTGAATTTTGACCCTGTCCTCCAGAGCAGTTGCAATCCCTCCCAGTTTGGTATCGTCCGCAAACTTAATAAGCGTACTTTCTATGCCAACATCTAAATCGTTGATGAAGATATTGAACAGAACCGGTCCCAAAACAGATTCATTAATCATTAGCTTTGATTAATGAATAAAACAAGTTTATTTAACGGCAAGGAGATGGGTTTGAAGTGATGCAAGTAAAGGCATTAAAGTCAGAAATGGTTACAAGTGAACTAAAGATAAAATGCTCCCAGTACTAAAAACTTAACAAACTAAACTTAACAAACATCCTTACCACATGTTCCCGGGCACATTGCTGACCAAATTCTCAGGCCAGGATCTGCTCCCAAAGTCCAAAGTCTGTTTCTTTTGTCTTCTTAGGTGAAAGAAAGACAGTGAGAGAGGGAGAGAGAACTTGGGGTGTTTTTGCTCCTCACTTTTATAGTCCAGTCCACCTTTGAAATGCATTTGCCTGAGGGTCACCCCTGGATGAAGTTCATTCCTGCTGTGAGGACAGAGACAAGGTGTCTCACGGTGAAAGCGGTTCCATGCTGTTGTCTGCTAAGATGCAGATCTGGTTCCTACCTACGTGGCTTGGCAGAGAATGGCCACCCCACCTTCTCCTTCTGATTTCTTCCTCTGCTGGGAGTTGACAGGTCCTCTCCAAGAGGTGGATGTTACTGATGGTGTCTGGCCAGCGGATCTGGAGAATCCTTCTGAGGCAGCTATTTATACAACCTGCGCTGTCTTTCCTGACTCGTACTTGGTCCTCACGTTCCATGTGTCTATGGTAATCCTCCTGGTTGCAAGAAGGGTAATCATCTTAGTGGCTTCCTCACGGCTTTTACCAGCCAGCATCATGCATCTTCGAATTGAAGACCCTTCTTTTTCCAGGGTAAAAGTCTCTGTTGTCTCTATTGTTGGCGTTTCTGTAGCAGGTTGATTTTTTTTAAGGGGTGAAATTGCTAGCCCCACGCCCACCCCTCCTCCTTTATCCTGACATGGGACAGGCAGATGGCCCCAAAGGACCTCTCTGGTGGAGTTTTTTTACTATATACCCCTGATTAAAACTTGGGGGGGCCTGGGAGCGCGGCTCTAGGGGTGCCGTGGGAGCTGGGGGAGGAGTCGCAGCACAGGGGGGCGCCGTGGGAGCTGGAGGGCTAGTTGTGGCCAAGGGGCACCACAGGTCCTGGCGAGGGGGTTGGTGGGGCTGGGACAGACTCCCTACTCAGCTCCTGGGAAGCGGCAATCTCGGCTTCTAGCTCCACGTGCTGCCTCCACTTCGTCTCAAACCCTGGTTCTGAAGCTCCCATTGCTGGGAACTGTGGAATCTGTGACTTTCATGACCTCTGTGACAAACACGGAGCCAGCTTTGATGACACCTGGCTAGAGGTATCAGGTGGTCCTTTGTCTTGGACAAACAGATTTACCCACTGCCCAGACTTGTCCGGTAAACACGCTTCAGTCATGATTTCGGCTTCTGTTCATAACTGACACGGAATGTGGCTACACACCTTTTATCATGATGTTATTGACCAGCGAGGTATTAGTTGTCAAGGCCTATTTTGTACAAAGATTATTACAAAAGTGTGTAGGGTGTGAATCCTGGGGAGCCTTCCAACACAGGGGGGTCCCTGCCCCGGTGCTTCTGATTCACTGAAATCAACATGCCCGTCAGTCTGGGTGTGGGAGAGGGGAGGAAGAATGGGGGATCCGAGTGTTTACCCATCATAAGGAAGATCCTTCCAGTCCAGTATTAAAGGCCCCATCTCCCTCCCCTGTTCGGCATCATGAACTAGCCCAGATTTTTTTTTCCAACCTGGTTGACAGCCCTGAAGACTGGAGCCCTCTATTATCCCTAGGCAGGGGATATCTAGAGCGCTCCAGCTTCCCCTATACACTGCCCCGCCCATGGACGTGGGGTGACCCCTCTGGAGCTGAGCGGGCAGTCCAGTCCCCCTGTCCCATTCAGTCATTGACCTCTCTGACACTGGGTGATGAATGAGGGAGGGTCTGACTTTACACAGGGGGCGAGAGTGAGGTTTTGCAGAGGGCGGGCTAGCACTGTCCACCATAAAGGGTGAAATTGACCTTTTCCTGGGTTTTGCCTTGGCTTCCCCCCTATAAAGTCCACACATCGCTACCCACTTAGTGCACAGGGCCGGCAAAGGGCAGATCGGACCCCGAACTCACAGTGACTGGCTGTCCCCATCGATGGTCCCCGCTATGGTCGTTATCTGTCACAGTGGCTGAGTGAGGGGCTGGAATGCAGGGACATGACTCCTGAGCTTGCCCGGCTGCTTTTGTGGGTTGTTGTTTTTTTTGCACTTGGCAGGCGCTTTGCCCTCCTCTTTCTGCTCCCATCAGATATCAGCTCCTGTTTATTCAATAACCTTCCCCTTTGTTTCTGTGGCTCTGATTTCAAAGCCCCGTCCAAGCAGCTATGACTCATAGCAGCTACGCTCATAAAACCCAGCAATGCAGTAAAACCATCTCCAATCAGATCCTGAGCCAAGGGATTTACGCTCATAGGCCCAGGGTTAAACTGAGTGCCAGATTTGGGGTCAGGACATACCCCTAGGGTACTGTCATAGGAACAGTTGGCCCTTTAAGAGGAAGTCAAAGTTCAGTTCTGGCCCTGTTACCGGTTAAGTCCTGAACCAAGGCATTCTGCGATCTGGAGGAATGAGGTCAGAGCTGGACCATTTTCTACAGGGCAAGTGAGAGGCCCACTGGCAGGGACCTTGAGGTTTTGCCCCTGCCCGTGGGAACCCTCCATTAGGGTCAGGTTGGGGCTATCTCCCACGGTCAATATCCTGGTGCTGCAAGTGGGTCTCAGGCTAGCCCATCCTGGCAATGTCAAAGGGCATCAGTGGGTGTTACGGGAGAGCCCAGGAGACAGACCTGCTCACAAATTTCCAACCGTCAAGTTTAATCAATGAACTGTCTGGTTTTGACTTTTCTTTTTCAATTTTTCCACCCCGTAGAGCTGAATGGTGAATCCTCCACCCGCCCAGCAAATTCTAGAGCATGGCTCCATCTCTGTCCACTTCCACTGGATTTTCCCCTTGAGGCATTGCAAGGCTGGCTGGAAATTTTTGGGTCTGCGTGCTTTGTGGTGGAACCAGCAGTCACCAGGAAGATACCAAATCCTCAAATTGTGTCTGAGAGGAAGATAATAAATACATAAATAATATAGACTAATAAAGATTATACGTGGACCCAGCGCCTCTCCTTCTGAAAGCACCCAAAACAACGCATATGTTAGGTAATAAAGCAAGTCCTCACTCACCTCTCCAACACCCAAGGTCGTGCGGAGTTGGAATTTGGGCCCACAATTCTGTCAGAGACCAGACACTAATGCGTTGATCAACGGGCTCACACTACCCCAAAAGCTTTAGAATAAGTGTGGCCCCTTTATTAGGGGTGAGCATCAATATTTATACACAGAAGTAAACAAAGTGATTAATAAAAGATAATGGTCATGCATAATCAATCAAGATTTTACAGGAAGAGCAAGTTTAACAAGTAAATGCATAGAGATAAAGGCTAATGGCTACTTGAGGAAGGGGGTGTCATGAGTAGTTTGCAGGTCAGTGCTTTGTTCAAAAAAAGGTTCAGAAAGGATTATGCAGAGACGGCCAGTCTGGGTGTTTTTTGGCTCCAAAGTTCACCAAAAGTTTAGACCCAACATTCCTCCATTTGTAGCTTTGAGATAACTATTAATCAAAAAGCTACACCCTATTTCAAGATCTCAAGGGCCGCTTGGCAATTTCAGCCTGGGCCAATTCGAAGAGAGTAAGGCTTTTAGCTGAAGTGGGAAAAGAATAAACTGACTTACATGAGTTTATGAGGGAGGGGACACACTGAATACAGCAACACAGTATTATAAGGACTACCATGGCCCCAACAACACCCACCAAGAGGTTTTTAACCCACCCAAATCCGGGCAGCCAATTCCATAAGGCTCCCCACCAATCATAAGGTGGCTGGCCAGAGGAGTAGTTTTTAGCCATTTCCCTTAGGTGTTTGGTACGTTGAAAAGTGTCAGAGTAGGTGTCATTTACAAAAACACAGCATTCTTCATTTATGAGGGCGCAAGTTCCTCCCTGGGCTGCTAACATCATATCTAAAGCCATTCTGTTTTGCAAAGCCAACTGGCGCAGCTGGGACATTTCCCCGGCCTGGTTCTCAAATAGGGTTGCAGTTTCATTGGTCAAAGATTCTAATAGTCCCTGTAGACGGATGATAGCACCCTTCAAGCTAGTGTGACCAGCCCACTGCTGCCAGGACAAACCATCACGGAGATTAATATCTCTGTCAGTTTCACGGATGTTACGAACGTGGGGAAAATGAGGGGGAGTGAGGGAGATCCGAGAAGGCGGTGCTAGCCATGCCAAATAACATGACCCTGCCCAATCAGGGGAGAGAAAATAATAAGCCTTGGGCCCGCACACCCAGTATGTTCCATATAATGCGTTTTGGGTATTCCATTTCTCAAAGTAGGAGGTAACCCACCACCCGTTGTACCACTGTTCCCCTGGTAATGCAGAGGGGTCGTTGTGTGAACTGCAGAGGCACAATTTGGTAGTGTTGTCCTCAAAGGGCAGTGTAGTACTGCTTGAGCAGTTGTAGAAGGCAATTGTGTATCCTTTAACAATTAGTTGGACACCTTCGAGATCTGAGCAGGGCTTTTTAAAAACTGACTCTGAAAACCTGCCCCTCCATGAAAAAGTTGAAAAGGTTGGATCGGGGTGAGGGATCCACATATGGGATAAGTGGGATGCGCAAGGCTTGAAGCCAAGATTTTTACTAAAGGCGGTGCCATTAAAATATATGTTGCATTTACTTGTTCCCACAAAAGTTGACCCTTTTTCTTTAACAAAACACAGTGATCCTGTTTGATTGGTTACCCTGAGATATTTGTTAATTGGCACTTCTGTTTTGTCCCATGTAAGATTGGGTTGGACTGGATCTTTTATTCTAGTCGGTGGCATCCAAGTCATATTAGCAGTGGTTAGGGGAATGGGTGTGAAGGGGAGTCCCTGTGCTGCATTTACTGGAAATTGAGTACATACCCAGCAATCACTTCTATTTCCTAAAATACGAGTTTTAACTTCGTGGGAATATCTAATAAAAGCATTATCTTCATAAGCAGAAAATAAACTGAAAAAGCATAAAAAACATACAGTTGTCAGAATAAAGGGTCCTCTCATTTTTTTCGAGTTAATTTAAGTCTAATGTCTGAGAGAGGTAAGCTGGTCCACTGGTCGAAGGCAGTGTCCTCAGTGGTGACAAGAGCTGCTGGTCCGTCACTGTGGTCCACTACGGCTGGCTTGACGTGGGAGTGGTGGATCCAAGATTTGCGTCCTTCCAGGAACACTGCAGTCTGGGTTGTCAAAAGAACCTGGTGGGGTCCAGTAAACCTTGGCTGGAGGGTGTCGTCACGAACGAACTTTTTGGCCCAGACAAAGTCCCCTGGTTGGAACGGGTGGATTTGTTCCTCCAGCGGCACGGTCTGGGAAAACTGCGAGGCTTTCCAAAGGGTACGGAGGCGAGCCTGTAGGGAGAGAAACTGACACGCAGTCATATGATCCCCTCCCAATAGTGAAACATCAGCACGTGGTAGCACCCCGCCTTTGAAAGGGGGGTGTCCATAGAGCAGTTCAAAGGGGGATAATCCCAATGCGCGGGTTGGGCGAGTACGAAGGTGAAACAGGACCAAGGGAAGTACCTGAGGCCACTTTAATCCTGTTTCCTGACAGTATTTAGCCAATGTAAACTTAAGTTCCCTATTCATACGCTCAACTTTCCCGCTAGACTGGGGGTGGTAGGGTGTATGAAAGGAGTGTGAAATGCCCAGTCCTTGTTCTAAATGGCCAAGGACATGACCAGTAAAGTGAGGTCCGCGATCTGAGTCGAGCACAAGAGGGATGCCAAAACGGGGTACAATATCTCTAAGGAGAATCTTCGCCACTGTGGCAGCAGTACAATTAGCAGTAGGAAAAGCTTCGACCCAGGAAGTCAGAGGGCAAACCAAAACAAGGAGGTGCTTTTTCCCAAAAGCCTTTGGCATATCTACAAAATCAATTTGAAGATGTTGAAATGGAGCAGCAGGCGGAGGTCTTCCACCCTTAATTTTGTTAAGAGGTGGAGCAGGTCCATTACGCTGACATGTGCTGCATGCTTTCACTATTGATAGGCAATAGGGTTGAATGCCTGGAGCATACCAAAAGCGAGCGATAGTGTCCACGAGGGCGTGCGTGCCGTAGTGACCCCCTTTATCATGGTGCCAGCGAACTGCCACAGGGTATGTGGAGCGAGGGAGGCAGGCTCGGCCATCTGGCATAAGCCAGGTCCCTTTGACCAGAGTGGCCCCGAGGCTTTCCCATGATTTTAGTTCAGCAGCGGGTACTGGTACGGGGTGCGGTGGAGTAAAGGAGGAGGTTGCAATAGCCAATGTGGGCATGGCTAAAGGTAAGGTGGCAGCCTTCTTGGCGGAGGCGTCAGCCAGGGCATTCCCACGGGTAACGGGGCTGCTATCTTTAGTATGGGCCCGGCAGTGAACTACAGCCAGGACGGAGGGTTTTTGGAGGGCGTCCAAAAGCTTGTGGATGAGGGGGAGGTGCTGAATGGGTTTACCGGCAGCTGTCTGGAAACCTCGAAACTTCCAGAGGTGGATATGACAATGCACAACTCCAAAAGCATATTTGCTATCAGTAAAAATGGTAACGGTCTTACCAGCGGCCAACTGGCAAGCTCGGGCCAGGGCATAGAGTTCAGCGGCTTGGGCTCCCCAGTTGCCTGGCAGTGAGGCGGCCTCTTGAATGTCCCATTCAGAGGTGACAGCATAACCAGTGAAACGCTTGCCATCAACATAGAAGGAGCTTCCGTCCGAGAAGAGGATGCAATCGGGGTTGTCCAGTGGCACGTCAAACAGGTTGTCTCTTATCTGTAAGATGCTGTAAACTACTTCCACACAGTCGTGCTGGTCCTGGGGGACTGGCAGGTCAGGAAGCAAGGTAGCTGGATTAAGGGGTCCACACCTTTCAAAAATTAGGTTAGTGTCTTCTAAGAGTTCGGCCTCTAGCTGTTGCTGACGATGGGCCGAAAAGACTTGGGTTGTGCCCCTACGCAGAAGGGCTGACAAGGCATGAGAGGTCCAAACCGTGGTAAAATGACCCAGGGTTAGGCTCTTTGCCTTTGTGATCAGCAGGGCAGCTGCTGCCAGAGTCCGGGTGCAGGATGGGGTTCCCTGAGCGACAGGGTCGATTTGCTGAGAGTAAAAAGCAAGCGGGAAATGGTGGGGCCCGCTCAGCTGGGTAAGGACACCACTAGCAATTCCGCCCCTCTCGTGGACAAAAAGGTGAAAGGGTTTGCTGTAATTGGGGGGGCGGAGAGACATGGAGGAGGCCACACTGTCCTTGAGTAACTGAAAGGCTTGAATAGTGTCCGGGGACCACTGCAAAGGGTCAGGAGCAAGGTTAGCAGTGAGTCGGTGGAGCGGTTTGCTTAACTCCCCACAGGACGGCAACCAGGGGCGACAGAAGCCAATTAATCCTAAGAAACCTCGAAGTTGTTTCTTGGTGTTCGGTAGAGGGCAGTTTTGAATAGTCTTTATGCGGGCTGGGTCCATCTGTCTTCCTTCTGGGGTTAACAGAAAGCCCAGATATCGGACCTTCTGTGAGACCCACTGAATCTTTTTAGGGTCTACCTTGTGGCCTCTGGTGTGTAGGTATAATAAAAGTGCCTTACCATCGATGCGGAGGGCAGCTTCTTCGCGATTACCTAATAGGATGTCATCTACGTATAGGACCAATGTGGATCCCTGCGGACTGGTGAAACCTTCCAAGTCGTGGCGGAGGCACTGGCTGAAAATCGTGGGGCTGTCTCTGTAGCCTTGAGGAAGTCGTTGCCAGACATAACTTTGTCCCTCCCAGGTGAAACCAAAGAGATACTGAGAGTCTGGGTGCACAGGAATGCTGAAAAAAGCTGATTTTAAGTCAATAACAGTGAACCACTCAGCATCCCAAGGGATTTGGCTGATGATAGTAGCTGGGTCAGGAACTACTGCATGAAGAGGGACCACATACTGATTAACAACTCGTAGATCCTGTACAAAGCGCCAACGAACAGGGTCTCCGTCCTTTTTAGGAGGCTTTTTGACAGGCAGTATAGGGGTGTTACAGGGAGTGCGCTGAGGGCGGACTAGCTTTTGCGCAATGAATCCCTCGATAATGGGGCGGATGCCCTCCCGGGCTTCCAGCGACAGGGGGTATTGAGGGACTGACGGGGGGGTTAAGGAAGGCTTTACCTGAATCCTTACGGGCTCTGCCGAAAGGAGCAGGCCAACATCAGTGTCCGAAATTCCCCAGAGGGTTGAAGGCAAGTCAGTGAGGTCAGGGGAGAGAGAGGGGGGTGTTTCCCAATTACCCTGAGTAGGGGCCGAATCTCCTAACACTGTCATCAATAATCCTACCCCTTCAGGAGTGCAGGTTAAAGTAGCCTCAAGCTTACAGAGTAAATCCCGGCCCATCAAAGGGATCGGACAAGCTGGGGAAAAAAGAAAACGGTGAGAAAAACATTTATCAGCATAAATAACATTCAAAGGCAAAGTGAGTCCCAGAGACTGTGGGTTGCCCTCCACCCCAGTCGCAGTTTTAACCTCAGAGGATAGCCAGGGAGAGGGGGCATGATTTAAAAGAGAGAAAGTAGCCCCAGTATCAATGAGGAAAGAGACAGGCAGTCCCTGGACTGAAAGGGTTAAACGAGGCTCTTTGCTGGGAGGGCAGAAAGTGAGAAAGGAGCCGGCTAAAGACATTAAGGAAATAAGACCATCACATTGTTTGCCTTCGCCCCCGGGTACCGTCATTGAGGAGGCTGAGTTTGCTGCGGCTGCTGCTGTTTCCCGTAGTTGATCCAGGCCTGGGGGATGGGCTGAGCTGGTGGTGCAGGGGTGTATTCCTCACTTGTGTAAGCATCTGCGGATGCAGCCAGACCCTCTGGGCGTCCCCAGGGGCATTCACGTTTAAAGTGACCAGGCTGTCCGCACTGAAAACAATTTCCTGATGGCTGGGGTCGCCAGGACCCTCTTCCCCGGGCACCCTGGAATCCCCTGCCACGGCCACGGCCTTTGCCTCGAACACCACCGTGAAAAGCTAAAGCCATCAGCTTATATTCTTCCTTTTTCTCTTTCTTTTTACTACTTTCCCTTTCTTTCTCCCAGGCAAAATCAGCTACTTCCAACACTGAAGTGACTGACTCACCTCCCCAACCAGGGCGAAACTTTAAGAAGTAATCCCTTACAGGGGGCACCGACTGATTCACAAAAAATGAAATAAGAGTAGGGTGGTCTGCTTCTCTCTCAGGATCCATCTGAGTGAACATTCGGGCCCCCTCCAATAGCCTCGACCAGAACTTTCTGGGCGGCTCATCAGATTCCTGCCGAATCTGCATGAACTTAGCCTGATTAGGCGAGCGGCGAGCCATTTCCTTGAGTCTCTCTAACAATCGCTCTCTATCTGTTCGCAGCTGAGTCAGCCTTAGCTGAGTCCAGTCTAGGGGATTCCAGCCAGCGGCCAGATCCCGCCTATCCATCCAAGTAACATTAGCTGCATTGCTATCTCCCCATGTCCTTTCTGCCATCCACAATCTACTACGTTCTTCTCCAGTCAAAACTCTACTTAACAACTGATCCACATCCGTATAAGTAGGATTATAACTTAAAAACAATCTTTCTAGAAGTTCTATGATCTTTCGGGGATTTTCCCCAAAAGACCCTGACAACTGTCCCCACTCTTTCAAATCCCATTCTAGCCATCCTTTATATTCCACAATACTAGCATGTTGCAATCGTCCGTCATTGCCCATATAAGGTTGATCGTGCACCTGTAAAGGCATCTCTATAACCATACTTTTATTATTCGCAAGAGATTTGACGGAGACATCCTCTGGGCTATCCTCAGAGGGGGGGCATGCACCCTGCTGTACCTGCTTGGACCTAAGCCTAGTAACTACTCCTCCCGAGGTTTGCCCGTCCAATTCCTCCTCATCCTTCTGCACAAATTCCAATCTGGGATCCTGCAGATTCCCCTCTGCTACAAGGAGAGAGTTCCCCTGCGGAGGAATAGGGGCAGGTGCAGAGGGGACCAGCTGACGAGTCAAAACACGCCGTGGTCTACACCCTTCATCGAAATAACCTGGAGGGGGTTCACTCTCGGGAGAGTACCTGACTGCCATAATTTTTAAAGATTTCCACAGCTCTGCTGCTGTGTCCCAACAAAACCAGTAACATAACTGTCCCGGATGGTCTTTTTCGATCTGGCTCTTTACTCCTCTTAAGGCAGCCTGTTCGAAAGAGCCATACGAAGGCCACCTCATCTCCGAGTCGGCCAATACCGCGGTATACCCAGTCCAATTCCTTACACATAGTGTGTACAACTTCTTCCTAGACATTCCTGTCTGTACTGGGAGTTTCCCTTCGTTCCATAACTTATTTACAATCCCCAACGGACTCTCAAGAGGCACGCTAGTCCCTTGACCCATGGTGTCTGACAGGAGCCCTCCAACTGGCGTTTACCCTGCTGTCCAATACACGACCCCTCAATATTGAATTGGCTAGGAGAAATCTCCTGTGGCGCCTTGCCAATTCATATATGAGTGGTCTGACCACTGGACAGAGGTACCGCACCAGAAGGAATCCCGGACGAGCCCCCAAATTGTTAGGTAATAAAGCAAGTCCTCACTCACCTCTCCAACACCCAAGGTCGTGCGGAGTTGGAATTTGGGCCCACAATTCTGTCAGAGACCAGACACTAATGCGTTGATCAACGGGCTCACACTACCCCAAAAGCTTTAGAATAAGTGTGGCCCCTTTATTAGGGGTGAGCATCAATATTTATACACAGAAGTAAACAAAGTGATTAATAAAAGATAATGGTCATGCATAATCAATCAAGATTTTACAGGAAGAGCAAGTTTAACAAGTAAATGCATAGAGATAAAGGCTAATGGCTACTTGAGGAAGGGGGTGTCATGAGTAGTTTGCAGGTCAGTGCTTTGTTCAAAAAAAGGTTCAGAAAGGATTATGCAGAGACGGCCAGTCTGGGTGTTTTTTGGCTCCAAAGTTCACCAAAAGTTTAGACCCAACACATACACGCATTGTTTTTAAAGCCAGTCGGGAATTTTATGATTATCTAGCCTGACCTCCTGCACGGCTTGGGCCAGGGAACCTCCCCCAGGGATTCCTGCACCTAGCCCACAATGGGTGGTTTAGCTGAAACATATTTTTTGAAAAAGTTGTGAAGACTCTGAGTGACGACAGATCCCCCATATTCAGTGGTGAGCTGTTCCAGCTGTTAAAAACAGTTTCTTACTGTTAAAAACAGTTTCCCTGACTTTTGATCGTTTCCGCTTCCACCCATCGGCTCTTGTCAAATTTCACAACTTTACGCTTTACAAAGGTAGCACGTTAAAGAGGAGCCACCATGCCCATACTGAAATGCAGCCACATGGCAGATGCGTAACTGTGCAGAGAAGCATTTCACACCAGTTTAGGATAAGGGAACTTGATAAGTTCATGGAGGATAGGTCCATGAATGGCTAGTAGCCAAGATGGTCAGAACACAACCCCATGCTCTGGGTGTCCCTAAACCTATGACTGCCAGGAGCTGGGAATGGGCGACAGGGGATGGGTCACTCGATGATTGTCTGTTCTGTTCATTCCCTCTGGGGCACCTGGCATTGGCCACTGTCAGCAAACAGGACACTGGGCTAGATGGACCATTGGTCTGACCCATTCTTATGTAAAGACAGTGAGGAGATGGGTCCTGTTTCTTTAAATCTGTAGCAGGAAGCCATGTGGGGAGAGGGGGTTGGGGAAGGCTGGAGGCAGGGGTGATGAAGCAGAGAGACCAGACAGAATGGGTGGAAGTCTGGCCCCCCCCCACCAGATAATCCAGGCCATAGGACTTCTCCCCAGCCCTGAAGTAACCCCTGTTTGCACTAGTGCAGAGCTTTTAGATAAACCTCCATTCTTGATATACAAATTGCCAGAGATGGAGAATCCACCCTGTCCCTTGCTGGATTGTTCCTGTGGTGAATTACCCTCCAGCCCGGCCGGGGCTGTCCCGCATCACTGGCACTGGGTCAGAAGGGCTGGGGGTGACAAGCGAAGGTTTTTGCTCTTGCTTAAATTCCCATAGACCACGGAGCCAGGGGCCGGGCCCGACCACTTGTCAGCCGAGGCCCTGTACTGAGTCAGCACAGCTGCTTGTCCGGAGCAGCCCAGAGAGTTCCTCCAGCTGCTGGACCCAGCCACCCCGCAGTCCAGATGGGGGATGGCCGCCAGCTGGGCCAAGCAACTCTGGGACCTGGTGCCCAGAGAGTCTGTTCCTGTACGGTGGAGAGCCGGGGAGTCCGCTCAGAACTCGGCTCCTGCCGGCCTCAGCTCATGCTCTATGTGGTATGAGAGAGGGAACCTGAAGTCCCTGGGGGGGAGGGACAATGAGCGGGGGCCAGAACGGGGTCCCTCCTGGAGACCGGAATCCCCCCCTCAAAATATCTCTACTGGCATCACTGCTCTGCGTACCCCACTGCAGTCAGGTGTAGCACCCTGGGTGAGCCCTGCCTCGATTCCCCACCCCCCCAGAGTATAAACGAGGCTAAGCAGACCTCTGGGTACTAAAGTGGGCCCCCTCCTTTATTAACAGAACTGATCAGCAGTACAAAGCCAGAGCAGGACCCTGCTGCTCCACCGGAGCCCCCTCAGCCTCTGGGCTAGGCAGTGTGATGGCTTGTCACTGGCCTCAGTGCACGCTCAATTCCTCCTCTGAAGCCAGGGTATCTGCTGGGTGCTCTGCCGGCTGTCACCCGTCCCCTGACAGCGCACCACTCTTTGCTAGGCATGCCCCTCGGATCTATCTGGCAGGTCCCTCTCCTGGTTACTTCTTATGGGCTGCTCATGTCCCCTTCCCCTCCCCTGGGAATGCCTTCTCCCCAGCCCCTTCCCTAACGGAGCCTGGGTAATTCTGATTAGGTCCAGGTGCTCCATTACCAATCACCCCTTGTTACTCCCAGCTGGGCGTTCAGAAGGCAGAAAGGGGCTAGTTGCCCCGTGATATCTGCCCCTTGTTTCCAGTCTGAATTGTCTCACTCCAGCTCCCAGCCACTGGCTCTTGTTGTATCTTTGTCTGCTCAGCTGGGGGGCCCATTACCAGACTGGTGTTCCCCAGACGTTTGGTGTTTGGAGTATGCAAAGAGCACGTGGAGAGTTGTGGAGATGGGAGGAGGTTTCTGAACACAAGAGGGGTGACCAGTAATAATTAACCAGCATTGCTATTGATGAGTGGTGTTTGATTGGGGCACTCAGAGGGTTGAGATGGCATCAGGGACAGTAGCCGAGCTGGCCCACCACCCCAGAGAGGAGACTGGAGAGTGGTTTTGTATCACTGTTTCAGGGAAGGTTACTGCTGATCCGTAGGAAAACATGACTGAGGTTACACCTGTCGCCAGGCCTTCAGGGACCCGGCACCCCCAGGGAACAGGGTGTGGGGCCAGGAGACGCCCGCAGAGCTAACAGGAGGGGCAGCGTCAATATGATTTAGGGTTTGTTTCTTTTCAAGAATGAGGAACCAGCCCGGGGCTGGCAGGGGCTGGGAGCTGAGTCACACCCAGTCCCCACTGAGATCCCTCCCCCGCACACAGAACGCTGGGCTCTGAAGAGCAGTCTCAAAAGAGCCAAAAAGCCAGGTTTTGAAAGTGTTCAGGTGCCTGGAGAAGCAGACAGGTGCCTCCTGGGATGTTGAAGAATGGCTGGGCCAGTGGCTCTCAAACAAATTGTTCAACCACAGTAAATTTGCAGTTTTGACAGTTAAAATATAGCACCAGTGAGAGCAAAAGTGTCGTGTCAAGAAAAGAATACATCTTTTCCGTGTAAAGATTAATAGCTCCTATAATACTTCAAAAACCACCTGCTGGTCCCTAACTAGATCCATTTCCAAATGAATTTGCTGTAACAAAATCTCCCATACCCAGTTTTTGCAGCAAAGTAGTTGTAAATATCAACAAACTTTCTGTTTGTTTCACCAGGTTCGGGGAAAGGGAATTTGTTCAGCCCTTCTCTCTTCCGGCAGCCTCCAGGTTTTGGCCACTGAGCCTGGTTCTGTGTTTGCTCTCGAGAAAGGGAAGTACCCACTCATGTACAACGGTTGCTGGAAACTCCATTAACAGCACGGTTGCCACCCGCGCGAGTTCTTTGTAGTGACCGGGGTGCTTGTGGCCGCATGCTCCCCACAAATCACGGTGGCCAGACACGGAGCCTGTGGGGGCCATGTGCAGCCACCATGACTGCACTGAAGAATGACGTCCAAGGCTAAGTTCCCTCTAAGCTGTGGGGCTGGGCGGCCGACAGCTGCCTATTAAGCGCTGCGCAGGTGCTCAGGGCTGTGGTGGAGGGAGATGCCTCTTTCCAAGCCCTGGACCTGCTGCTGCTAGCGGACAGGTGCTCCCACCCCAACTTGGCCTGGACTTGCTGCAGCTGGGGGAGAGGCACCTCTTCCCCACCAGCCCAGGTACTGCTGTGGAGACAGAGAGCTGGAGAGAGTCCTCTCTCCCCACCATAGCCCCGGGGAGCCCCACTGCACCCCAAACCCCTCATCCCTAGCCCCACCCCAGAGCCCATACCCCCAGCTGAAGCCCTCACTCCCCCCCGCACCCCAACCCTCTGCCTCAGCCCTGAGCCCCTCATCCCTGGCCCCACCCCAGATCCCATACCCCCAACCGGAGCCTTCATTCCCCTCCCACACCCCAACCCTCTGCACCAGTCCTCAGCCCCCTCCCACACTCCAAACCCCTCTGCCCCACCCCCACCACATGAATTTTGTTCTGTGCACCGATATGGAGGTGATGTGCCACATAGGGTCGTATCATATGTCACCTCCATATCGGTGCACAGAACAAAATTCATTTCGCACATGGGTGGGAAAAATTAGAGGGAACACTGGCCAGGTGCTTTCACTTACATAGCTTTAAAAATCGGATGCCAATGTCACGTAAGCTCCTGAATGCTTCTGCAAAATGGGACTTTGGGTCCCTAAGGCACTTTGGCCCTTGAAAATGGTACCCGTCAGTGCCTACCTTTGGGCTCCCGGATTTGAACATGGAAGCCTTGGGGTCTGATGCCAAGTCAATGGCAGAGGCAGAATTCAAACTCGTGACCAGTGGGAATCTGGTGCACTCTGATAGAATGAGGGGGGATTTGAGAGCTGCTTTCAATTACCTGCAAGGGGGTTCCAAAGAGGATGGAGCTCGGCTGTTCTCAGTGGTGGCAGATGACAGAACAAGGAGCAATGGTCTCAAGTTGCAGTGAGGGAGGTCTAGGTTGGATATTAGGAAACACTATTTCACTAGGAGGGTGGTGAAGCACTGGAATGGGTTCCCTAGGAAGGTGGTGGAATCTCCTTCCTTAGAGGTTTTTAAGGTCAGGCTTGACAAAGCCCTGGCTGGGATGATTTAGTTGGGGATTGGTCCTGCTTGGAGCAGGGGATGGAACTAGATACCTCCTGAGGTCCCTTCCAACCCTGATATTCTTTGATTCTATGATTCTCTCTGCTTCCTGGGCCCATGGGACTCAATGAGATCCTTTCCTTTGGTTCAAGGATTTCAAAGCCAGAAGAAACCACTATGATCAGCTAGTCTGGTCTCCTGCATGGTACCCAGAGGTTGCTGCCATTGCTGCAGTATCTAGCCCTTTACTGTAAGAGCCTGCTCCTATGGGGCTCCCCATGTAAGCTCCTAATTTAAGGCGACAGAACCTGTGATCTGTCTGGGTAGGGAGACGTTGGATCTCACACCCAAGTGTCCTTGAAAAGGATAAAACACCAAATGCATCTAAATTCAACAGGGTTTGCACTGACCCTGAATGAGAGCTGGGCAGGGAGCTGTTTCCTGGCCTGTGCGAATGTTTGGGATTTAAAAAAAATTTTCCTGTCCCAAATCAGGAGGAAAAATCAAAATCTCAAAAATCTTTGTGTTGGGCCAATGGAATAGCAATGTTTGGCTAATTTTGAAATGTTTCAATTTGAGTTTCACCCATCTAATTTTTTTTTAAGAGAAATCAGCAAATATCAAAACAAAACGTTGTGTTGGCCTGAAAAATGCAACTTTTTCATTGGAAAATTGTCCATATGGGACCATTTGTCGTTTTCAAAACTTCTGTTCGAAACGGGGCATTGATCTGACCCACCCCTTTCCCACAGCCAGTTTTGGATTCAGGGTACTGGAATTCCATCAACGAATTCCTGACCAGCTCTCACCAGGGCCCTCTCTTGGGTGGGAGCAAAGAGTGGGAGAGCCTGTGCCTTATCTCGTCTGCTCAGGTACTGCACCCAGGAGCCGGGATTGCCTTGTGATGCTTCTGCTTCCCACTCCTTGGCACCTGGGATGTTAGTGCTTTTTAAAAACAATACAAGTCGTTTGGAGGAAAACAACCTCCAGTTCAAACATGCCCCGATTCCCTGTGACTCCCCTATTGGCAGTGCGTCAGACCCAATTCCCCGCCGCTCCCCAAACCACAGACTGTCAGACCCAATTCTCCATGGCTCCCTGATTGCCCAGGCCTCACCCCAACGGCCTCACTTCGAAGAATGCAGACAAGACACCAGCTGCTCCTGGGCTCCCCATGTGCCAGGCATGCTGAGTATATACAGTGCACTCGGGAAAGTGCTCATGCTCTGAAGGCGTAGGCAGAGTCGGCTCTCCAGAGCCCAGCAGGGCCTTTCCACCTTTATTATTTATTCCAGTAGCACCGGAGATCAGGGTCCCTGAGATTGCGCCAGGCGCTGCACATACATAACAGGAAGAGCCTGTCCCAGAAGACTCACAGCCCAAACAGAAAGAACAAGGATGGGGACATGATTGTGTCTGTGGAGGAGAGGGGGTTAGTCCAGATCCCTGGAGTCCTGCCTCACGCCAAGAACAGCCCACCGCATCTCAGGGGTCACAGCTCCTCTGCAGCCACGCAGCAGGGCGAGGTGCTGCAGCCCCTCCCTGCCGCTTCAGGGGTCCTGAACGGGAATAGAGCCCAGGGACAAACAGAGAGTGAGCATCCCGGTGGCTGGGGATCACCAGGATCTAACCAGCCTGGGCTTTGCAAATCTGCCCCGAGTTGTGGGCTGGGGCTGGACGCTGGAGTGGACGGTAGAGCCTTGGGAGGGACCAATTTCTGCAGCAATTTCACGTTAAAGTCAGGCAATGGCTCCCTCTGCTGGAATCTCAGACATGGGAGCTGTGCAGGAGGGGAAGGGACCTCACCAGGGCATCTAGCCTGGTGTTTCTCAACCTCTCTGACACCAGGGACTGGCTTTCTCCCTTCCTAGGCTGCACCCGGGAGATCTCAGGGACCAGCGCTGGCCCACCCCGATCTAGTCCAGTTCCCTGCACGCAAGGCGAGTCTATGCAATAACTAGACCATTCATTGCAAGGGCAGGGAGAAGCGGTGCTAAATCATTCCCCTGGTGGATTGACCCTAGTCTGTCCAGATGAGGCTGTGCCGGAGTGGGCCAGCGCTGGGGCTGGCTCCTGGTTTCCCTTTCTGGGCTGCAGCAGCAGGATCCCAACTCCCCTGGGTCTGAGTGCGTCCTGGCCAGTGTCAGGCACTCACTGGTGAACCCCAGCCGGCCCCTGGGCTCCCCTGCCCTCCATCAGCTCAAACAAACCTTGTGATGGTTGGGAGACTGGGCTCCAGATCCCACCCCCGCCTGTCTCATTGGGGCCGGGTCTGAAGCTAGCCAGAGGCTTGTGCCCTCAGAGCTAGCAGCTGGGGTGTGATTCCTGCGGTACCAATCCGGATCCGGTACAACGTCGACCCGCGGGGCACCGGCCGCGGCGTGCGCCAGCGGAGGAGATGGGAGGACCCGAGGGAGCTGGGTGCTGGGTGGGGATCCTGCACTGAGCCGAGTTACCAGCCGGGTGTGATCCCAGGAACGCCGCCTCTTGGCTCAGCCCCGGGGCTGGTTTTGCCGTCGGGACTGAGGTGCGTCACTGAGCCAAGGGGGCTCCTCAGGTGACTAACGGCAAGTTGAGTCACGGGGCCTAGGTCCGTCGCTGCTTCTTCAGGCCTATTGAAACAGTGCCGCCCGCTCTTCCAGCCGGCAGTGGGTCCGATCTCATTACAGTAGAGTGAACCCCTTGGGGAGGCTACCGCCCGGCCACGCCTCTTCCACTCGAAGCCCTGCCCCCGCCCACCAGGGCCCCGAGTGCCCCCCGTGACCACAGCCCCGAGCCCCCTTTCCCCTGCCCCCTATAGCCAGAGGAGCCCCAGCCAGGCTGTGTCAGCTGGCCCCAGCCTCCCCAGAGGCTCTGGTCCGAGCAGCCTGAGTCTGCCAGCTTCAGGGGAGAGCGGGGCGGGGCCTCAGGCAGAATGTGGGCGGGGCCACAGCCTGGGTTTGGGGAGGCTTAGCCTCCCCTGCCTTTGATACCCGCCGCCCAGGCACAGTGGGAATGTAGAGCAGGAGGAGGGAGGTTATATTGCCACTGGATTCGACCCTGGCGCGACCGCTGCAGGAGTCCCATGTCCCGTTCTGGGGCCCACAGCTGAAGAAGGATGTTGGTGAATTGGAGAGAGGTCAGAGAAGAGCCGCAAGAATGACCAAAGGGTTAGAAACCCCGCCCTGTAGTGGCAGGCTGGAGGCGCCCACTCCATCGATTTAGCTTAACCAAGAGAACGTCACTTCCCTTTTTCACAGTCTGTAAGTGCATCCCCAGGAACTGAAATGTGAAAGCAGAGGGCTCCTCAGCCTAGCAGACAAGGTCTGACACGAGCCACTGGCTGGAGGCTGAAGCAGGACAGATTCAGACTAGAAAGAAGACGGAAGAGTTCGGGCACCACTGAACTAGAGGATCCTGGTGGTCCCGGCTGCCACAGACTTTGTAACTCACACTTCACGGACAGACTTGGGCAGCTCCCCCCTCAGTGCGTTGGCAGGGGTGGATGCATCACACACGGGAGAGGCTCGGCTCTGCCGCGCGCTCCCCTTGGGTACGGTGATCCGGGCCGGACCCTGCAGCACCAGAGAGGGAGCTCCGGGAAAAAGAGAAGAAAAAGAATTGCAGGGTCCTTGGGAAAGTTGCCCAGCCCACTCCCTCCCCCATTGAAAGCAGGAGCTCCCATGTGTGTTCATTGGGGTTACGTGTCCTGCTCAGATACTAGGCCCCAGAGGAGAGGAATCTTCTGCAAGCAGTTCCCACCGGGGATTAATCCAATGGGCTTATGCTTTAACGGGCCCAGGTTCAATCCCCAGGGGCCCTCTACAACAGGGGTGGGCAAACTTTTTGGCTCAAGAGCCACATCAGGGTTCTGAGACTGTATGGACGGGCTGGGTAGGGAAGGCTGTGCCTCCCAAACAGCCTGGACCCCGCTCCCGATCTGCCCCTTCCCACTTCCCACCCTCTGACTGCCCCCCTCAGAGCCCCCAACCCATCCAACACCCCCACTGCTCCTTGTCCCCTTACGACCCCCTCCTGGGACCTCCCACCCCTAACCACCGCCAGGGATCACACCCCTATCCAACCCCCCCGCTCCGTGTCCCCTGATCACCCCGACCCCTATCCACACCCCTGCCCCCTGACATGCCCCCCGGGACTCCCATGCCTGTCCAACCCCCCCTGTTCCCCGTCCCCTAACTGCCCCCACCGAACTTCTGCTCCATCCAACCACCCCCGATCCCTGTCTCCTGACTTGCCCCTGGGATCTCCTGCCCCTTATCCAACCCCTCCCCCACTCCTCACCCTTTTACAATGTTGATCAGAGCACCAGGACTGGCAGCCGCTCCGCCTGGCCGGAGCCAGCCACACCGCCCAGAGTGCTGACGGCACAGGGAGCTGAGGCTGTGAAGGAGGGACCCAGCTGGGGAGGGACCGGGGCTGAGCCTCCCTGGCTGGGAGCCCAAGGGCAGGGCAGGATGGTCCCGTGGGGACCCATGGGCCATAGTTTGCCCACCTCTGCTCTACAAGAATCTCAGTTGGTTGCACTGCAGCAGATCCAGGGGCAGAGGCAGTCCACGGGACAATTATGCACGTTCTGCTAAGGTTGGCATGCGCCATGCAAAGCTATCCATTGCTGCCATTCGCCTGCCCTAGACTCGCCCCTTCAGATGACCCCAGCACACGCTCACCCACAGCACGACCCCTCCGCGGCTGCCCGGCGTCATGTTGTGAAATAGCATCAGGGCCCCGAACGGGACGGGCTGTTCCAGGGAGCGTGTCACTGATTTCATGGCTACCATTTCCTGGAAGTGCCTGGGCTCTGGTGAGCTGGATTCATCCCATTTCATCAGACTCCCATCCTCCACCCTGATTGCTACACCACTGGGGTGGCTGGGTGCAGCATGGCTTGTTTCCTCGTGCCCTGTAAGCGACCACCTAGAAACACATGTTTGATTTTCACTTCTTCTGGCCACTGGATACAACACAGGACAGGGGCTGTGCCCGCATCTTCTATTTCCTCCCTGTCCAGTAGCTAGGGGGCAGTGTGGCCTAGCAGACAGAGCCCTGGATTAGGATGTGAGCAACCTGGATTCTGTTCTGGGCTCTATTGCTCACTTGCTGGGTGACCAAGTCACTTTGCCATCCCGTGCCTCAGTTTCCCCAGACATAACCTGAGGGTGGTGATACTGACCTCTGCAAAGCACTTTGAGAGCTGCTGATAAAAGGCACCACCTAAGAGCTAAGTATGATGGCTGGGGACCTGCCATTCTGGGTTTTTGGTTCAGGGCCCATCATCCGAATGCGCCTGGCCTCCCCGATTGATAGGTTGAAGGCCAGCAGGGCCCACGGTGACCTTCTGCAGGGCAGAGAACCTCGCCCAGGGATTCCACTCTAGGGTTGCTGGAGTGGCTCTGTTAGAAAAGCAGCCAGGCTGGCTGGCACGGCTCCAGGTGGTGGAGATTCCCCATGCTCCAGGTGAAATGTTCCAGTGATGAATTATCCTCCGGGTTAACAACGTGCACCTCCTTCCCCGGCTGGATTTGTCGGGCTGCAGCCTCCAGCCCTGGGATCTGGCTCTGCTTCTGTCTGGCAGCGTGCAGAGCTGGAGAGGTTGGTCCATCCCTATTCTTCCCTGGCCCGTCCCACTCAGGTGGACCTCCGCTGCTGAGGAAACAAGATGGGAGGCCGGACACTCCCTCATCCCACACCCCGCCGGCTCCCCTGGGTTAGCGAGTGTGGACCCTGGAGGAACAGCCCAGGTGTGGAGGCATTACAGCAGCTGTCACAACTTCTGCTTTTGTGGTGACTGCTCCTTCCCCGGGCCTCTCTGCACTGCAGCCCGTGAGGTATAAATCGCAGCCTCAGTCTTTCCTTTGCATTTAGGGCTGGGGTTTTGCAATACCGGTTCCTCCTGACTTAGTATAAAGCGGCTGCTGGGGAGGAGTTCTAGGCAGGACGTGGTGAAGGTGGCAGCTGATAGAAGGTAAGGCGATATGCTTGTCTTTCCTTACAGACGGGAGAGGCGGGGGGTTAGTATAGTGATTCCAGGTGAGGACTTTTTGCACAGGGCACGTACCCGAACCATTTATACCCAGGATTTTGCTGGGGAGGAGGGAAACGGACCATCCTCTTGAAGCTCTGTGCTTATGTCCTCTGCGTTTTAGGAAGAGGCCTTGTCAGGTTCTGTTTTGTGGCTGCTGGATTCGTGTCCTGCAGCGAACGCATCCCATGGGCCAGTCACACTCACGGCACAATTAACATCAGAACATCAGAGTGGCCAGACTGGGTCAGGCCAATGGTCCATCTAGCCCAGGGCCACTAGTGGAGTGTCAGGGAAAGCAGAACAGGGCAATTTTGGAGCCGTCCCACCTGTCTTCTCCTCTCGGCTTTGGCCTTCAGCCCTGTAACTATGTGAGATGTCAGTGGCGCGTAATATCATGCTGGCCCAGTGCCTCGGGGGGCATCTCACCCCGGGTCGTGTCTGCTGCCCCAGGGCTCTCGGTGTCCCCCAGGAGATCGCCCCGCCAGGGGTGGAATATCGTACCGCCTGGCTTCAGCCTTTTCAACGTGAGCCGCTGCTGTTTTCCCCTAACTGTGGTTATTCCCTTGGGGACACCCCCCCCCCCAACGGCCTGTGTTTAAGAACATGCCCCAGTGTCCATCCGTCTTGTGGGGCGGGAAATGGACAGCGCCAGATGTGGTGTTTACACGAGCCAGTCAGCTCAGCTATGTGCTGGGCGGGGCTGAGGATCCCATCCTGCACAGAGACCCTGCCCTGGTGTGGTGGGGAGCCCTGTGCATGCGGGGCTGGGAGGCGGTGGGGTTTGCAGGATTAACACTAGCCTTCAAACAGTTACACGTCCATTTCATGCATAAAGTGACATCTGGGCCCAGCCTCCTCTGCTACCCCGACCCAGTGAAGCCATGTGGTTCTGGGCTGGGCAATGGGGGAAGCTGGTTTTAGGGAGCCCAGGCAGGGGAGTGCCCTTCCGGCCTGCCCCAGACCTGTTCTGGGGGGGCTGCTCATGCCCGATGCTCAGGGAAGTGGGGGCGAACACCCTCTTCGCTAGGAGCCCCTCACAGAGTGCCCAGCGCTGTGGGTCCCAATGGGGACTGCAGGGTGCTGGTGCAGCAGGAATATGAAAGAGCAAATCCTCTGCCCTGCGGCCTTGGGGGAGGCTTCCCCGCGCAGGTCCCAGCGCGGAGCTGGGCCCCCTTGGGCTGCAGTCCAGGATCGGGCCCTGCTGTGAGCTCAGTAAGAGGTTATTTTAGGGGCACAGTATTTCCCCTCCCCTCTGGCTCCCTTCACTTCCTGTACCTCACCCCCACGGTACCTCCCCAGCCCACAAACCATCCCGGGCGGCTCCCCTGCCTCTGATGGACGCCCCCCATTCCGTCACACAGCACCAAGGTCTCCTGTGGAGTTAGAACCCCCCAAGTCTCTCCAATCCCCTGGGCACTTGGTCCCCACCCCCTGCTACGCCTGCGGATGACCCCTCCCTGAACTGGGGCTCCCACGGCTGCCTTCCCCGGTGCAGACAGTCAGGGCTTCCTGCATGGCTGGCCAGTGCTGGGGATTAAACCTGAGCTCACCCAGCATGCGTCCCGCCAGCCCCCAGCCTGGCCTGGCAACCAGCCAGCACCTTAGCAAAGGGCTTATTTCACAGAGATGCTGTGGGACGTATTCGCCCTAAAGGGTTAACTAGAGCTGAGATCTTACATCAGGCTGCAGGTTCCTCCTGCGGTAGGACACTGCCCTGTTGTTGTACAGACAAAACTACACAGGATCTTTTCAGGGGGCAAGACAAAGATACCACATTTATTATGATAACAATTTGATTTATGACTAATAACTAATATCTTAATTCTTATACACACACATTATACCTAATACCCATACACACACACACACACACATTCACACACCCATCAGATGTTCTGCAGCTGCTGCATAGTTACCAGTCCTGAAGATAGCTTAAGTTCATAGCTTGATTTTGTAGCTTGGGTTCGTAGCTTGTGGCAGCTAACTGGCCAGGAAAGTCGGGCACAAGGACAAGCTGGATCTCTGTTGGCCAGGCACCGATGTCCTTCCATGTTGGCAGCAGAATGTTACCCACAGTGTCTCATCTCACCCTTCTCTTTTATAGGCTTTTAGTTTGGATTCAAAGTCTATAGGTCTTGCTGTGTCACGCCGCCTCTGGGTTTGGACTGATCACCCATCAATTGCAGGCGTGACTTTCAGCCTTGGACCTGGCTTTGCTCTTCCTTCTGTTGTTCTGTTGTCCTTTTCTTTTTAGGGTGGATGCTTCTTACTTTATTTAGGGCTATTGTCTAGGTCTTCAGCCATTGGTATTTGAACTTTATCTCATCAGGACAGGCTGGGGCTGGAGGTTGATTCCGTCATCCATCCATACCTCATTCACACATCTAAACTAAACTAATAAGATTACAGCAGGGTTTGCAAAAATGAAGGTTGGAGGAAGCTTTTACAAAATGGAGTGAGTGTTTTAAAATGGGGTTTGAATTACAATATGGAACAGAAGTTACAGTGTAGGCAAGTGTAGTGTGAATGGTGAACAGAAGTCACATTAATAAATTAAAAACAATTTCATTTATCATTTCTACATTGTCCCCCTTTTGACCCTTCAATCCAGGGGTATTGAATGGGTCACACTTTATGTAATTGTTTTAAGGCAGAACCAACATAACAGTTAGGGTTACTAATAGGACAATGAGGAGATGAAAAATTATATTTAGAACTGCTGACCAGGTGGGCTGCTTCTACAACACTTTGCCCCTTGAGCTATGACCATTACAGTAGTTGTTGACATTGTAGGGCAAGGTGATCTGTTGCAAACAAACCAAATAATTATAACTAGGTGAATATAACTAAACCTATTACAATTGACTAAACACCAGATATAACCTACACATAAATGAAAACAATTATAGTTAAAATAATTGGGAATAAAATAAAACCATTACAATGATTGGGTACATTGACAAATAAAATGAGGACCAAGTGTAATGCAGCAATAGCCATCAAACAATAAAAGTTACTGAAGTCAGGACCTTTTAAAGCACACACAGCAAATAAGATTTTGTAGGAGGACCACAGTTGTCATGCAAGGTTAAGCTGATTTGGACTTAAACTAACATTTTGTTGCTAAAATGTTGCTGAATCCCCTATTTTTAACAGTTGTTCTCAAGAAGTTTCTGGGGACCTGAAAGATGGGGCCCTACAATTATGGGCCAAGGTTTTACAAGTTATGAGGGCCCAAGAACTACCCTTTAGGGCTTGGGGGAGTAGAACCAGAGTGCATAGAGGAAAGTGTGGAATTAACAATATAAGCAAATGTAACTAACAATACAAATGTATCAATAACAAACATTAACAATAAAATGGCTATTAGAGAACCTAACAAAAAATAAACCTGATGCACTGGGGACCAAAGTTTTTTGGACACAAGTGGTGATTGCTAAGTTGGATGGACTTGGGGGAAGTAGAGAGAGGAAAAGACATTTGTCCTGTCTAGTGTAGTATTTCTTATTTTTTCTGGACCCAATGCTAGCACAGGACACCACTAGAGACAGACACAGAACATGCAACACAGAACATGCAACACAGACTATGTCGCGACACTATAACCATGGTATTTTATAACTCTTCAGCTGGTACCAGCTCTCCTGATGTTCTGGTTCAGAGCCTGAAAAACAGAAGCTTAGAAACAAATTAGCACAGTGCTCCCACATGGCAGACCCTGCTCAGTCTTTGCCACAGTATGTTTGTTACTTGGGGCTGCACAAATGCTAATTAAGTGGTGCATTTCTTTGAGTTTAAATTTTTTATTTTAAAATCCCCAGCCACTTTGCCATGGCCTGGAGGTTTGAGGCAGAAGCAGGCACTGTTGTTACTGTTGCAATGGCATTCTGGCCCTGGGAGGAGGAATCTACCCAAATATTCCCCTTTCCACTCTTCAGAGGGATCCCAAAAATTTGCCCCTTCTGAGGTCTCAAATGTTCCTTTTTTTTTTTTTTTTGATGTTACTGCTGCTGTAGACTCATAGACTCATAGACTCGAGGACTGGAAGGGATCTCGAGAGGTCATCGAGTCCAGTCCCCTGCCCTCATGGCAGGACCAAATACTGTCTAGACCATCCCTAATAGACATTTATCTAACCTACTCTTAAATATCTCCAGAGATGGAGATTCCACAACTTCCCTAGGCAATCTATTCCAGTGTTTAACTACCCTGACAGTTAGGAACTTTTTCCTAATGTCCAACCTAAATCTCCCTTGCTGCAGTTTAAGCCCATTGCTTCTTGTTCTATCATTGGAGGCTAAGGTGAACAAGTTTTCTCCCTCCTCCTGATGACACTGTTTTAGATACCTGAAAACTGCTATCATGTCCCCTCTCAGTCTTCTCTTTTCCAAACTAAACAAACCCAATTCCTGCAGCCTTCCTTCATCGGTCATGTTCTCAAGACCTTTAATCATTCTCATTGCTCTTCTCTGGACCCTCTCCAGTTTCTCCACATCTTTCTTGAAATGCGGTGCCCAGAACTGGACACAATACTCCAGTTGAGGCCTAACCAGCGCAGAGTAAAGCGGAAGAATGACTTCTCGTGTCTTGTTTACAACACACCTGTTAATGCATCCCAGAATCATGTTTGCTTTTTTTGCAACAGTATCACACTGTTGACTCATATTAAGCTTGGGGTCCACTATGACCCCTAGATCTCTTTCTGCCATACTCCTTCCTAGACAGTCTCCTCTCATTCTGTATGTGTGAAACTGATTGTTCCTTCCTAAGTGGAGCACTTTGCATTTATCTTTATTGAACTTCATCCGGTTTACCTCAGACCATTTCTCCAATTTGTCCAGATCATTTTGAATTTTGACCCTGTCCTCCAAAGCAGTTGCAATCCCTCCCAGTTTGGTATCGTCCGCAAACTTAATAAGCGTACTTTCTATGCCAACATCTAAATCATTGATGAAGATATTGAACAGAGCCGGTCCCAAAACAGACCCCTGCGGAACCCCACTTGTTATACCTTTCCAGCAGGATTGGGAGCCACTAATAACTACTCTCTGAGTACGGTTATCCAGCCAGTTATGCACCCACCTTATAGTAGCCCCATCTAAATTGTACTTTCCTAGTTTATCTATAAGATGTGAGAATGCTGTTTTAACTCTCTGTACTCAACCTTAAGGGCATCTAACTAGGTTTAAGAACTACATACATTTTTATTTCTCTGCTTTTGCAGCAGAGGTTTGTAAATCTTGGTGCAGTTTTTTATTTTTACATTTAGCCAGCTGAAGAAATACCTCATTACAGGTTTTCCATAGAAGCCAAACTGCGGCTGCTTCCTTTTTCATTGGAGTTGAGGGTTTGTATACCTAGCCAATTTGTTGTTTTTAAGAATATCTTTAGAAGGTGTTTCTTTTTTTAAACATTTTCCCTAACAGCTGTGAGCAACGACCAACCACAACAAAACCAAATTGATAAATATCAAGCACTATAACCCCCAATTCCTAAAAGAGCAGCTTACAACTTCTGAAAGAGCAGTTCCCTTTTTAACTCCTGGAAGAGCAATTTTACTTTTTTGACTCCTGAAGGAGAAACGTAACCCTCTCTGGGCCAGAGGGAGAGACACTAAGCCTCCCTCTGTATCACTCGGCTTACTACCACCAAGGGTTCATGCACCAACTATACAAATCCTTCCCAGGATCAGAGTAAGAAACACTCCTCTTTAGGTCAGTCTTGCTACGGCCAAGGGTGTAGGCACCTTTTAATCATCAAAATTCTTCATGCCTAGTATTTTACTATTGGAATAAGATTCAAACCTAAACTCCTATTTCCTTCAGAGTTTGTGGTTAATTAACTGAAAGTTACAATCTTTTCCCTATAGTGCCAGGCTTAGTAAAGCTGGCGGTGAGCACACCAGTTTTTATAACTGTGGATTTTCTGCTTGCTCCCCCTTTGCATTCTCCACCAATAATGTTGTACAGACAAAACTACACAGGATCTTTTCAGGGGGCAAGACAAAGATGCCACATTTATTATGATAACAATTTGATTTATGACTAATAACTAAATCTTAATTCTTATACACACACATTATACCTAATACCTACACACACACACACACACACACACACACATCCATCAGATGTTCTGCAGCTGCTGCATAGTTACCAGTCCTGAAGATAGCTTAAGTTCATAGCTTGATTTTGTAGCTTGGGTTCGTAGCTTGTGGCGGCTAACTGGCCAGGAAAGCCGGGCACAAGGACAAGCTGGATCTCTGTTGGGCAGTCACCGATGTCCTTCCATGTTGGCAGCAGAATGTTACCCAGAGTGTCTCATCTCACTCTTCTCTTTTATAGGCTTTTAGTTTGGATTCAAAGTCTATAGGTCTTGCTGTGTCACGCTGCCTCTGGGTTTAGATTGATCACCCATCAATTGCAGGCGTGACTTTCAGCCTTGGACCTGGCTTTGCTCTTCCTTCTGTTGTTCTGTTGTCCTTTTCTTTTTAGGGTGGATGCTTCTTACTTTGTTTAGGGCTGTTGTCTAGGTCTTCAGCCGTTGGTATTTGAACTTTATCTCATCAGGACAGGCTGGGGCTGGCGGTTGATTCCGTCATTCATACATACCTCATTCACACATCTAAACTAAACTAATAAGATTACAGCAGGGTTTGCAAAAATGAAGGTTGGAGGAAGCTTTTACAAAATGGAGTGAGTGTTTTAAAATGGGGTTTGAATTACAATATGGAACAGAAGTTACAGTGTAGGCCAGTGTAGTGTGGATGGTGAACAGAAGTTACAATAATAAATTAAAAACAATTTCATTTATCAGTTCTACACTGTCACTGAACCATTGCCCAGCTCCCACTCCCGTGCATTTCTCTTCCTCTTCCCCGGCACGGGAGGCGGTGCCGTGATCTCATGTGGACACACGGGGAGCTGAGCCAGAGAGGCTGGGGAGCAGAGGAATTGCTGCTGCGTTTCACAGGAGTCCTGCAGGACCAGCCGCTCTCAGCCCCAAAGAGAAACTGAGGCCTAGTGCCGTCGAGGTACCAGGGCTCCGAACTTCCACTGATTTCAGGGGGAGCCTGTCCTGAAATCTCGGCACCTGGGAGGAGCTGGGCGGAAGTGACTTCACGCAGGAACCTCTACGCTGAGGTGAAAGACCTGCACCTTGGCTGTGGCTGGGCCAGGCTGGCAAGGCTGTAAAATTGCAGTGTAGACGTGTGGGCTTGGGCTGGAGCCCAGGCTCTGAGACCCACCCCCCCATCGTAGAGATCCGAGCCCGAGTATCTACACTGCAGTTTTTAGCCCGGTGGCCTGAACCCCACCAGCCCAAGTCAGCTGAGCCGGGCTGAGACTCCGTGCAGTGGGGTTTTTATTGTGGTGTGGATGGGAGAGCCTGGAGTTTAATCTGACCCTGTGTCTGCAGGCTAGTCAGGCTGATCAGCTTCAGGACAGGTGAAATTCCCCGCCCTGCCCTGTGCAGCAAGTCCTGTGTGCCTGCCCCATGTCTGCTTGGCCCTGTTTCACAACGACGGGTGGTACCCAAACTTTTCTTCCCCACCCCCCCAATGGGATGTGTCCGTGCCCTCCCCCTCCCTGTCCTGGCCAGGAGCAGAGTCGTGGCAGGAGGCCAGGGGCTGCTGCTGGGGGCTGGGAGCACAGCAGGGGCTGGGAGCAGGGACCAGTGGCTGAGAGTGGGGACCGCGGCCAGGAGTGGGGTCTGGGGGCTGAGAGATGGGGCTGGGAGGACAGCCAGGGACGCAGCTGCAGCCAGGGTGGGGCTGGGTGGCGCTCCCTTCATAACCCCTGTGGGGGCTGGCCCAGGCCCTACTACCCCCGCTCCCATGCTAGGGGACAAGGCCCACAGTTTGCGGACTCCCGTCCGAGACACAGATGTGAATGCTAACAGACTGGGGGCAGCACCGACACAAGGTCACAGAGAACTCGAGAGCGGGTGTGTTCAGTTGACTTGAGTGACATTAAATCTCTGGAGTATTTTCACCACGGTTTGAGGTCAGGTTGGAGCAGCCTTCCCAGCAATGGCTCCTGAGATCCAGGACCGCTGAGGGGCGACGCGTTGCAGCTTCCTGACGCCCTTTCGTCTGTCTCCGTTTCCTTCCTCGTACCTCTGGTTCAGCGATGGCCTTTACACTTATCTCTTTATACCTATATTCCTCACTCACACACAAAACAGAATTAATTTATGCAGAACATTTTAAACAGGAACATCAAGTTGCAATGCACAAGAAAACAGTCCTGGCATTCTTTTACTTATTTTCAAATGCTAAACCTACAACAAAGTAGTAACCTTAAAACATCTGTTACTGCCTTGAAATCAGCCCAGACACAGATTCTGACTGATGCATCTTTACCAAATGGCCCAGTAGGCTGTTCAAAAAGGGTGACTGACAGGATATGATCAAATTATACACCAATACATTTAATACACGCTACATTGTTATTTCTTTATTTTTTATTTAAAATTATACAAAATGCAAACATAAAACCCTACTACTACATATCCTCCTTTTGACCCTTTAAGAACAATTCTTGAGTGGGTCATATTTTATACAATTATTTTATAGCAATATACTGAGAGACAATTTAAGCTTGTGGTTGTAACTTAACAAACTTTTTTTTTTATTTAACAGCACATACAACACATTCCTAGCAAGCAAACGCAGGACAATATTAACACGACTAGTAATGGGTAAAACATAATAGATAATATGCCCTTAGAGGTCGGGGACCAGTGTGTAAAAACATCGCACCAAAGATAGGCTGTCAGGTTTTTTTAGCCTTAGCAATTTTTAGCATGTTTTTATTGGCATGTGATATTTGAATGACACGCTGCCCTGCATCCCTCTGTGTTTGTTGTAAAAACTGAGGTACCTTTTTCAGTTTGTTCTATACACATGTTCCCAATGATGTGTTCTTGCGGCATGGTTCTGGGGTGATCGGTAGGGACAGACACACCCATTTTTGAGGGCTTTATTTCGTCCACTTTTGGGTATATATATATATATATATATATATATATATATATATATATATATATATATATATATATATATATATATATATATATATATATATATATATATATATATATATATATATATTTTATCTTATTGATCTATAACCCAGGGTAGCCAAAAGGATCCATGGTCAATTTTGGGAGCAGGCTTTCTTTTAATATTTTGATTTTTACAGATTGTTGGTTACAGGTTGTGAAATTCCCGACCCCCTCCCCGTGCAGCAAGTCCTGTGTGCCTGCCCCATCTCCGCTTAGCTTATAATTTTGTTTTTACAGCTTGTTGGCGAGTACAATTTATACCAATTTTTATTTTTACTAACAGTGGATTTAACAAGACTTTCACTGGATCACTTTGAGTTGCAAACAATTTTGGCATCTTTATTTTAATTGGGGGACCGCTTTCGAATGCATATTCCTTGGTCCAGGTTCTGGTGCATGTGTTCGGGAACCAAAGGGTTGGTTCACTACTGGGTATTGTTCAGTATCCCACAATAACTGCTAGTGTAGTTTCTGTCTTAACAGGCTTATTTTACTGATATGGTAATTGTGGATAGCTGGACCTCCAGGTGGTATTCCCATAGGGACCCTATTTCCCAGTGGTTTGGAATTCCTGTTGATAAGGGGAATCTTAAGTCCCACTTGCCCTTCCTAGGCAGACAGAGTGGTATTTCCTAAGGGTTTTAGGAGTTGGCTAGTATTTTTATCATATTTTTACCATGAGGATCACTGGATTGCAGGTAGGAATTCATGACTGGTTGGCAGGGGAGTGAATTATTCCTTAAATATTGGCTTATAAGGAGGGCTACTTTTTTTTTCACGATTGCTGTAATTATCTGGGCACTGAAGGTTCCCAGAAGCAGGTAAAGCCAGACCTTACACTGGAGTCTGATTTTGGGTGGATTAAAATGGTGGTGGTTAAGCAGCGCCTCGTGCTCAGGTTCCGGAATGTTCTTTTCTGCAACGAATTTAAGCATCAGCTATTTTGTCCCCCTTAATAAGTGCCTGTCTTATTTTTAAAGTTGTCAATTTGCCCTTCTTTAACATTTCAATTGGGGCGTGTTGCAGCCTCCTGGTGCCCTTGCATCTGTCTCCAGTTCCTTCCTCATACATTGAATTCAGCGATGGCCCTTACACGGATCTCTTTGCATTCCTCATTCACACACAAAACAACATTAATTTACACCAAACATTTTAAACAAAAAAAAGTTTTTTAAAAAAAAGTTGCACTGCACAAGAAAACAATCGCGGCATTCTCTTACTTATTTTAAAATGCTAAACCTACAACAAAATAGCCTTAAACATCTGTTACTGCCTTAAAATCAGCCCAAACACAAATTCCAACTAATACATCTTTGCCAAATGGCCCAGTAGGCCATTCCTTTGTGCTATTAAAAAAAATAGCTAGGAAAATATAATCAAATTATACACCACTACAGTTAATACACGCTACATTGTTATTTCACTATTCTTTATTTTTTATTTTAAATTATATAAAATGCAAACATAAAATCCTACTACTACATATGCACCCACTAGGTGTGATGGTGGCTCCTGTCCCCGCCCCAGTGGGAGTGGGGCTGGCACCCCTTGCATGCCCCCGGGTGCACTGCAGGGGACTAGCTGCCTAGCGATGCCCGTTGCCATCACACAAGGAAACAGGAAGGTGCAGGGAGGGCTGAAAAAAGACCAAGTCTCTACAATCGCTAGCGTCAGCAGAAACAAGTTCTCGTTTTTATTTTGGGCGAGATGCATCTTCCCCTCCCCGGCCCTTGGGATGGGGGGGTCCCCTCACTGCAAGTAACCCCACCTGAAGCCTGGCCAAAAGGGAGACTTCCCTCCCCTTCATTTTCTGGGTTGCCGTATTCTCCCCACAGCAGGGCAGAGGCCTGGGGGCTTTTCATTCTCTTAGCAATGATCAGGTTGTCTGGGGCGACACTTCCCACAGAGGGGCTGGGTAGAGCCGGCTCCCACACCATCAGCCACGACGCAGCGCTCTTGGTGCAGGAGTGGCTGGGTCCGGTTTTCGAGTGGGAGAGGATTAAACGCCAGGCGGAAGTGTTTGAACAGGTGCCCAGGAATTGAGGGGGTAGTTTTGGGGTGGAAGGGCTGGGAAACACAGGCCCAGGGGATTGTGGGGTAGCATTGGGGGACTCTCCAGACATGCGTCAGGCAACCGAGGCTTAAGCTGCGTCCGCACTGCAAAAACCCTTGTCTTGGACTCGCGCCACAGTGGAACTTGGGCTGGGACCAGCTTCTCCGCATGGCTCCCTGAAGGAACCTTATCTCTGTTGTTGGTTCAGAGGCTCTAAGAGCCTCCTTGGCTTTACCTCGTGGCAGTCAGGCAGGGTCATAGGCAAACTGAGGCATGCAGGACACTTACAAAAATAATACCTATAACTCCCTCCTTCTTCACAGTAATTAGCCACAGGACCAACCCGCCTAGGGGCAGGGTGGATTTTCCAACACTTGGAGTCTTTACATCAAGCGTGGATGTCTTGCAAAAAGATCCGCTCAAGCGGATAGAAGGTCTGAGCTGGATGCAGGAAACCCTGAGGGAGGGTCTCTGGCTTGGGCTATGCAGGAACTCAGGGTAGATAGAGTGGTCCCTTCTGGGCTCCCAACTGCCATCCCAGTGGGACCCCAGAGCAGGACCGTGCCACATAGGGCTGCAGAAGAGCTGGAGAAACTGGGTCATCCGTGGCTCAGTGTTGCTTCTGGGCTATTTCCAGGGCGATAGCTCCGTTGTCACCCATTCCTCCCCTGCTTTCCAAGAGCCAGGATGCAGCACAGACCACGAGGCTCGTAGCTCCAAAGTGGTACCAAGGGGGACCAGCCCTACAGCCCTGCCCGTGGATGCGAGCAGTAATGCACAAGGGAAATGAACAGCTGTGTCTACAAGTGGACCCGGCTGTCCTCAGAATCCCACCTGTTGTGCAGGTGCAATCGACCCTTGATGCATCTGCAGGCATAGACGCAGAGAATCACAGAGGTGTAGGGCTGCAAGGGACCTCAGGAGGTCGTCTAGTCCAGTTCCTGCACTCAAGGTAGGACTAAGTATTATCTAGCCCATCCCTGACAGCTGTTTGTCCAACCTGCTCTTAAAAATCCCCAGTGATGGACATTCCACAACTTTCCTGGGCAATTTATTCCAGTGCTTAACCATTCTGACAATTAGGAAGTTTTTCCTAATGTTCAACCTAAACCTCCCTTGCTGCAATTTAAGCCCATTGTGTCTTGTCCTGTCCTCAGAGGTTAAGAAGAACAATTCTTCTCCCTCCTCCTTGTAACAACCTTTTATGCATTTGAAAACTGTTACCATGTCCCCCTCAGTCTTCTCATCTACAGGCGAAACAAACCCAGTTTTTTTCAATCTTCCCTCACAGGCCATGTTTTCTAGATCAGCAGTTTTCAACCTTGTTTCATTTGCAGACCCCTAAAAAATTTTGAATGGAGGAGTGGACCCCTTTGGAAATCTTAGATATAGTCTGCGGGTCCGCGGACCACAGGTTGAAAACCACCATCTAGACCTTTCATCGTTTCTGTTGCTCTCCTCTGGACTTTTTCCTATTTGTCCACATCTTTCCTGAAATGTGGCACCCAGAACTGGACACAATACTCCAGCTGAGGCCTAATCAGCGCAGAGCAGAGCAGAAAAATGACTTCTCGTGTCCTGCTTACAACACTCCTGCTAATACAGCCCAGATCGATGTTTGCTTTGTTTGCAACAGCGTTACACTGTTGACTCATATTTAGCTTATGATCCACTCTGACCCCCAGATCCCTTTCCACAGTACTTCTTCCTAGGCAGTCACTGACCATTTGTGTGTGTGCAACTGATTGTTCCTTCCTAAATGGAGCACTTTGCATTTGACCTGACTGAATTTCATCCTGTTTACTTCAAATCATTTCTTCAGTTTGTCCAGATCATTTTGAATTTTAACCCTATCCTCCAAAGTACTTGTAGCCTCTCCCAGCTTGGTATCATCTGCAAACTATATACGTGTGCTGTGTATGCCATTATCTAAATCATTGATGAAGATATTGAACAGAACCAGACCCAGAACCGATCCCTGTGGGACCCCACTCGTTATGTCCTTCCA